>NW_027206024.1:2452500-3020000 GCF_024711535.1 Dipodomys merriami
AGGCTGAAGGAGAGGGTGAGGGTTAGGGTTAGTGTTAGGCTTAGGGTTTGGGCGAGTGTTAGTGTTAGGGTTAGGGTTAGGCTTAGGGTAGGGGGAGGATAAGGTTTAGGGTACAGTTTAGGGTTTGGGTGATGGTGAGATTTAGGGTTAGGGTTAGGGTGCATGTTATGGTTAAAGTTAGGGTTAGGATGAGGGTTAGTGTTAGGGTGAGGGTGAGGGTTTCGCTTAGGTAAGGGTTAGGGTTATGGCTATGGTGAGGATTAGGGTGAGTTTGAGGGTTAGAGGGATGGTTAGGGTTAGGGTGAGGTTTAGGGATAGTGGTAGGGTGATTGTTAGGGTTAGGGTGATGTTTTGGGTCAGAGTGAGTGTTACCGTGAGGTAAGGGTTCGGGTGAGGGTTCGGGTTAGGGTGAAGGTAAGGGTTAGGGTGAGGGTGAGTGTTAGGGTGAGAGTGAGGGTGACCGTGAGAGTGAGGGTGAGGGTGAGGCTTAGGGTTAGCGTGAGGGTTACGGTGAGGGTAAGTATTATGGTGAGGGTGAGGGTTAGGGTGAGGGTGAGGGTGATGCTTTCAGTTAGGTAAGGTTTAGGGTTAGTGTTACGGTTATGGTGAGGGCTAGGTTGAGGGTGAGGTTTAGGGTGAGGATGAGGGTGAGGTTGAGGGTTAGGGTGTGGGTGAGCATTAGGTTTAGGGTGAGGGTTAGGGTAACCGTGAGGGTTAGGGTGAGAGTGAGGCTAATGTTTAGGGTTAGGGTTAGGGTGAGTATTAGAGTCAGGATGAGTGGTAGTGTGAGGGTTAGGGTTAGAGTTAAGGTGAGGTTAAGGTTTAATGTGAGGGTTAGGATGAGGGTGAGGGTTAGGGTTAGGTTGAGTGTGTGGGTTAGGTTGATGTTTAGTGTTAGGGTTAGGGTTAGAATGAGGGTTAGGTTGAGGTTTAGGGTTAGGGTTACTGTGAGGGTTAGGGTGAGGGTAAGGGTTAAAGTGAAGGTTAGGGTGAGTGTGAGGGTGAGGGTGAAGGTTAGGGTTAGGGTTCAGGTTAGGGTGAGTGTGAGGGCTATGTTGAGTGTGAGGGTTAGGCTGAGGGTGAGGTTTTGAGTTAGGTATGGGTTAGTGTTATGTTTAGGGTGAGGATTAGGTTGAGTTTGAGAGTTAGGGTTAGGGTGAGGTTTAGGGTTAGGGTTAGGGTGAGGGCTACGGTTAGCGTGATGTTTTGGGTGAGGGTGAGGGTTAGCATGAGGATGACGGTTTGGGTGAGGGTTAGGGTTAGGGTAAGGGTGAGGATGAAGGTGAAAGTTAGCGTTAGGTTTAGGGTGAGGGTTAGGGTGAGGGATACGGTTAGGCTTAGGGTGAGGGCTAGGCTTAGGGTTAGGGTGAGGGTGAGGGTGAGGGATAGGGTTAGCGTTAAGGTGATGGTTAGGGTTAGGGTGAGGGTGAGGGTTAGAGTTAGGGTGATGTTTTGGGTGAAGGTGTGGGTTAGTGTGAGAGTGAGTGTTTGGGTGAGTGTGACGGTTAGGGTGTGGGTGAGGCTTAGGGTTAGGGTGAGGGTGAGGGTTAAGGTTAGGGTGAGGGTTAGGGATAGGTTTAGCGTTAGGATGACGGTTAGGCTTAGGGGGAGGGGGAGGGGGAGGGTGAGAGTTAGGTTTAGGTTGAGTATTAGGGTTAGAGTTAGGGTGAGTGTTCGGTTTAGAGTGTTGTTTATGATTAGGGTGAGGGTGAGGGTTCTGGTGAGGGTGAGGGTTACGTGTGGTTGAGGGTTAGGTTTAGGTTGAGGGTTAGGGTGATGGTGAAGTTGAGGGTAGGGTTAGGGTTAGTGTTAGCTGAGGGCTATGGTGAGGTTGATGTTTAGGGTTAGGGTTAGGGATAGGGTGAGGTGTACGATTAGGGTTAGGGTTAGTGTGAGTATTAGGCTCAGGGGTAGGGTTAGAGTTAGCTTGAGGTTTAGGTTTAGTGTGAGGGTTAGGGTTAGGGTTAGGGTTTGTGTCAGGGTGAGGGTTAGGTTTACTGTTAGGGTTAGGGTTAGGGTGAGGTTAAGGGTTCGGGTTCGGTTTCGGGTGAGGTTGAGGGTTAGGGTGAGGGTGAGGGTTAGGATTAGAGTGAGTGTTAGGGTTAGCCTGAGGGTGAGGTTGATGGTGAGGGTTAGGTTTAGGGTTAGGTTGAGGATTAGGGTTAGTGTGAGGGTAAGGGTGAGGGTGAGGGTAAGATTTAGGGTGAGGATTAGGGTGAGGATGAGGGATAGGTTTACTGTGAGGGTTAGGCTTAGGGTTAGGGTTAGAGTGAGGTTGAGGATTAGGGTTAGGGTTAGGGAGAGGTTTAGGGTTAAGGTTAAGTTTAGGGTGAGGCTTAGGGTTAGGGTTAGGGTTAGGATGAGGTTCAGCATTAGGGTTAGGGTTAGGGTTATTGTCAGCTTTAGAGTTATGTGAGGGTCAGGGTTAGGTTTAGGGTGAGCATGAGGGTGAGGGTTAGGGTTAGAATTAGGTTTAGGGTTAGGGTTAGGCTGAGGATAAGGTTGAAGTTGGGGGTGAGGGTTAAGTTTAGGCTTAGTGTTAGGGTTAGGGTGATGGTTAGGTTTAGTGTGAGCGTTAGGGTAGGGTTAGAGTCATGTTTAGGGTGTGGGTAATGGTAAGTTTGAAGGTTAGGGTGAGGGTGAGGGTGAGAGTTAGGGTTTTGTTTAGAGTGAGGGTGTGGGTTAGTGTGAGGGTGATTGTTCCGGTGAGGGTAAGGGCAGGGTGTGGGTGAGGGTTAGACTTAGGATGAGGGTGACGGTTAGGTTTAGGTTAGCTTGAGGGTGAGGGTGAGGGATAGGGTTAGGGTGAGGGAGTAGGTTAGGGTGAGGGTTAGGGTTAGGATTAGGTTTAGGGTGATTGTGAGGGTAAGGGTTAGGGTTAGGGTGAGGGTTAATGTAAGGGTGAGGGTGAGTGTGGGATTTAGGTTTAGGGTTAGTGTTTGGTTTAGGGTTAGTCTTAGGGTGAGGTTGAGGGTGAGGGTGAGGGTTAGGGTTAGGGTGAGGTTTAGGGTTATGGTTAGGGTGAGGGTTAGGGTGACGGTGAGGGTTAGAGTGAGGTTGAGCGTTATGGTTAGGGTGAGGGTGAGCGTTAGGGTTAGGTTGAGTGTTAGGGTTAGGGTTAGGGTAAGGGTGAGGGTTACGATTAGGGTTATGGTGAAGGTTAGGCTAAGGATAACGGTGAGGGTGAGGGTGAGGGTTATTGTTAGGGTTAGGTTGAGGGTTCGTTTTAGGGTGATGTTAAGGTTTAAGGTTCGGGTGAGGGTTCAGGTGAGGGTGAGGTTTAGGGTGTGGTTGAGTGTTAGGATTAGGGTGAGGGTTAGGGTGACAGTGAGGGTTAGGGTGAGGGTGAGGGTTAGCATTAGGGTTAAGGTTAGGGTGAGGGTTTGGGTTAGGCTTAGGGTAAGGGTGAGGGTCAGGGTGAAATTTAGGGTTAGGGTTAGGGTTAGGGTTAGGATTAGTGTGAGGGGTAAGTTTAGAATTAGGTTCACGGTTAGTGTGAGTATAACGGTTAGGGTGAGGTTTAGGGTGAGTGTGAGGTTTAGGGTTAGTGTTAGGGTTAGGGTGAGGGTTAGGGTTAGGGTTAGGGTTAGGGAGGGGGTTAAGTTTAGGGTTTGATTTCTGGTGAGGGTGAGGATTAGGGTAAATTTTAGGGTTAGGGTTCGGCTTAGTGGAGGGTTAGGTTTGGGTTAGGGTTGGAGTTAGTGTGAGGATTGGGGTTAGGATTAGGGTTAGGGTGAGGGTGAGGTTGAGGGTGAGGGTTAGAGTTACGGTTAGTGTTAGGTTGAGGGTAAGGGTGAGGGTGAGGGTTAGGTTTAGGAATAGGGTGACGGTGAAAATTAGGGTTAGGGTTAGGGTTAGACTTAGGCTGAGGGTTTTGGTTAGTGTTAATCTAAGGTTTAGGGTTAGGGTGAGGGTGAGGGATAGGGTGAGGGGTAGGGATTGGGTTCGTGTGAAGTTTAGGTTTAGTGTAATGGTTAGAGTTCGGGTTAAGGTTAGGGTTATTGCGACGGTAAGGGTTAGGGTGAGGGTTAGGGTGAGACTGAGGTTTAGGGTTAGGGTGAGTTTTAGGGTGAGTGTTAGTGTGAGGGTTAGGTTTATTGTTAGGGTGTGGGTTAGCTTGAGGCTGAGGGTTAGGGTTAGGGTTAGTGTTGGGTGAGGGTTAGGGTGAGGTTTGTGGTTAATGTTAGGGTTAAGGTTACGGTGAGGGTAAAGGTTAGGGTTAGGGTTAGGGTGAGGGTGAGGGTTAGGGTTAGGATTTGCATTAGGGTTATGATTAGGCTGAGTGTGAGGGTGAGGCTTAGGGTTAGGGTTAGAGTTACGGTTAGGTGAGGGCTAGGGTGAGTGTGAGGCTTAGGGTGAGGATGAGGGTGAGGGTGAGGGTGAGGGTGAGGGTTAGGTTTATGTAGAGGAATACAGTGGGGGTGAGGGTTAGGGTGAGGGTTAGGGTTAGAGTGAGGGTTAGGTTTAGGATTCGGGTGAGGCTTATGGTTAGGATGATGTTTAGGGTGAGGGTGAGGTTAAGGGTGAGGGTGAGGTTTGCGGTGAGGGTGAGAGTTAGGGTGTGGGTGAGGTTTATTATTATGGTGAGTTTTATGGTGACTATGAGGGTTTGGCTGAGGGTGAGTATTAGGGTTAGGGTTAGGGTGAGGGTTAGGGTGAGAGTTAGGGTGATGGTTAGGATTAGGGTTAGGGTGAGGGTTAGGATTAGTGTGAGGGTTGGGGTTAGGGTTAGGTTTCGGGCTAGGGTGAGGGTAAAGGTTTTCATGAGCTTTAGGTTGAGGTTGAGTGTTAGGGTTAGCATTCACGTTATTGTGAGTTTTAGGTTTAGGGTAAGGTTTAGAGTTAGATTGAGGGTCAGGGTGAGGTTTATGGTTAGGATTAGTGTTAGGGTTAGGTTTAGGGTGAGGGTGAGGGTTACTGTTAGGGTGAGGGTGTCGGTTAGGGTGAGGGTTAGGGTTAGTGTTAGTGTTAGGGTGAGGGCTAGTGTGAGGGTAAGAGTTAGGGTTATGGATAGGGTGAGGTTTAGGGTTAGGGTTAGGGTAAAGGTTAAGGTTAGGGTTAGGGTGAGGGTTAGGGTTAGGGTTAAGTTTTTGGATACGAGGAGGGTAAGGGTTAGGGTGAGGGTTAGGGTTAGGATGCTAGGTAGTTTGAGGGTGAGGGTTAGGGTGAGGGTTAGGGGGAGAGGGAGGGTAAGGTGAGGGGTAGGGCTAGGGTTAGGTTTAGGGTTAGGGTAAGGGTTACTGTTAGGGTTAGGGTTAGTGTGAGTGTTAGGGTTAGGGTGATTGTTAGGGTCAGGCTGAGGGTGAGGGTGAGTGTTAGGGTGAGGGTGAGGGTTGGGTTGAGGGTGAGAGTTAGGGTGTGGGTGGGTGAGAGTAAAGATTAGGATGAGGGTTAGGGTGACAGTGTGTGTTAGATTGAGGGTGAGGTTTAGGGTTTGGTTTAGGGTGAGGGTTAGGGTTAGGGTGAGGCTTACAGTTAGCGTGAGGTTGAGGGTTACGTTTAGGGTGAGGTGAGGGTTAGGGTGAGCGTTAGGGTTAGGTTCAGTGTTAGGGTGAGTGCTAGGGTGAGGGTGAGGGTTAGGGTTAGGGTTACGGATAGGGTGAGGCTTAAGGTTACAGTTAGGGTTAGGGTGAGGATTAGCCTGAGGGGTAGGATTAGGATCATTGTGAGGGTTACATTTAGTGTGAGGGTTAGGGTTAGGTTTAGGGTTTGGCTGAGGGTTAGGTTTAGTGTGAGGGTTTCTGTTAGTGTTAGCGTTAGGGTTAGGTTTAGGCTGACGGTTAAGGGGAGCGTGAGGCTGAGGGTTAGTGTTAGGGTTAGGTTAAGAGTGAGGGTTAAGGTGAGGGTTAAGGTTAGGGTTAGTGTGAGAGTTAGTGTGAGGGTAAGCGTTACCGTGAAGTTGAGGGTTAGGTTTAGGGTTAGGGTTAGGGTGCGTGGTAGGGTGAGGTTTAGGGTTAGGGTTAGGGTTATGGTTAGGGTGAGGTTTAGGTTTAGTGTTAGGGTTAGTGTTAGGGTGAGTGTTCGGGTTAGTGTGTGAGTTAGGGTTAGGTTTAAGTTTTGGTTTAGGGTCAGGGTAAGGGTTAGGTTGAGGGTTAGGGTGAGGTTGAGGGTTAGGCTAAGGGTTAGGGTAAGGATTTGGGTCAGGTTGAGGGTGAGGGTTAGGGTTAGGTTGAGGGTTAGGCTGAGTGGTAGGGTTAGGTTTAGAGTTAGGTTGAGGCTGAGATTGAAGGTTTCAGTTAAGTAAGGGTTAGGTTTAGGGTTAGCCAGAGGATTAGGCTGAGGGTATGGATTAGGTTGAGAGTTAGGTTTAGGTTGAGGGTTATGGTTAAGGTTAGGGTGAGGTTTAGGGTTAGGGTTATGGGTAGGTTTAGGTTTAGCGTGAGGGATAGCGTTAGTGTTAGGGTGAGGGTTAGGGTTAGGTTAGGTTTACGGTTAGGGTGAGGGATAGGGTCATGGTAAGGGTTAGGGTGAGAGTGAGGGTGAGGGAGAGGTTTAAGGTTAGGGTTAGGGTTGGAGTGAGGGTTAGGGTGAGGGTTAGTGTTAGTGTTAAGCTTAGGGTTTGGGTGAGTGTTAGGGTTAGGGTGTGGGTTAGTGTTACGTTTAGGGTTAGAGTAGGGAGAGTATAAGTGTTAGGGTGAGGTTTAGGGTGAGGGTGAGTGTTAGGTTTAGGGTTAGGGTTATGGTGAGTGGTAGGGTGAGGGTTAGGGTTAGGGTTATGGTTATGGTGAGGTTTAGGGTGAGGTTTAGGTTTAGTGTTAGTGTTAGTGTTAGTTTTAGGGTGAGTGTTAGGGTTAGTGTGAGAGTTAGGTTTTGGTTTAGGTTGAGGTTAAGGGTTAAGGTGAGTGTTAGGGTGAGGGTAAGGGTTAGGCTAAGGGTTAGGGTAAGGATTTGGGTCAGGTTGTGGGTGAGGGTTAGTTTTATGTTGAGGGTTACTCTGAGGGGTAGGGTTAGGGTTAGAGTTAGGGTGAGGCTGAGGGTGAGGGTTTTGGTTAACTAAGGGTTAGGTTTAGGGTGAGCCAGAAGATTAGGTTGAGGGTGAGGATTAGGTTGAAAGTTAGGTTTAGGTTGAGGGTTAGGGTTAGGGTTAGGGTGAGTGTTAGGGTTACGTTTAGGGATAGGTTGAAGTTTAGCCTGAGGGGTAGCATTAGGGTTAGGGTAAGGGTTAGGTTTAGGGTTAGGTCTAGGGTTAGGGTGAGGGATATGGTAAGGGTAAGGGGGAGGGGGAGGGGGAGGGGGAGGGGGAGGGTTAAGTTTAGGGTTAGGGTTAGAGTGAGGGTTAGAGTGAGGATGAGGGTTAGGGTGAGGGCTAGGGTTAGGGTGAGCATTAGGGTTAGGGTGAGGGTCAGGGCAAGGTTTAGGGTGAGGGTGAGGGTGAGGGAGAGGGTTAAGGTTAGGGTTAGGGTTAGAGTGAGGTTTAGGGTGAATATTAGGTTTAGGGTGAGGGTTAGGTTTAGGTTGAGGCTTAGGGTAAGGGTTAGGATGAGGTTTAGGGTGAGGGTGAGGATTAGGGTTAGGGTGAGGGTTAGGTATAGGGTGAGGGTTAGGGTTAGTTTTAGGGTGAGGTCTAGGGTGAGGGAGAGGGTAAGGGTTAGGGTTAGGGTTAGGTAGCGGACTAGTGTTAGGTTTAGGTTTAGGTTCAGGGTTAGCCTGAATGGTAGAGTTAGGGTTAGGGTGAGCTTTAGGTTTAGTGTGAGGGTTAGGTTTAGGGTTATGGTAAGGGTAAGGTTTCGGTTGAGGGTTAGGGTGAGGGTGAGTGTTTGGTTTAGCATTAGGGTTAGGGTGAGGCTTAGGGTGATCGTTAGGGTTAGGTTTAGGGTTAGCGAGAGGGTGAGGGTGAGGTTTAGGGTGAGGTTAAGGGTGAGGGTGAGGGTGAGGGTTAAGTTTAGGGTTAGGGTGAGAATTAGTGTCAGGGTTAGGGTTAGGGTTAGGTTTAGGGTTATGGTAAGGGTTAAGTTAGGGTTAGGTTTAGGGTGAGGATTAGGGTGGGGGTAAGGGTGAGGTTGAGGTTGAGGGTAAGGGTGAAGGTTACGCTTATGGTGATGGTTAGGGTTAGGATTAGGTTTAGGGTGAGGGCTAGGTTGAGGGTGAGGGTTAGTTTTAGTGTTAGGGTTAGGGTGAGGGTTAGGGTTATGGCTAGGTTGAGGGTTAGGGTGAGTGGTAGGGTTTGGGTTCGTGTGAAGGTTAGGTTTAATGTAATGGTTAGACTTAGGGTTAGGGTTAGGGTTATTGTGACGGTAAGGGTTAGGTTGAGGTTGAGGGTGAGAGTGAGGGTTAGGGTTAGGGTGAGGGTTAGGGTGAGGGTTAGTGTGAGGGTTAGGTTTATTGTTAGGGTGTGGGTTATCTTGAGGCTGAGGGTTAGGGTTAGGGTTAGTGTTGGGTGAGGGTTAGGGTGAGGTTTGTGGTTAATGTTAGGGTTAAGGTTAAGGAGAGTGTTAAGCTTAGGGTCAGATTTAAGGTGAGGGTGAGTGTTAGAGTTAGGATTTGCGTTAGGGTTATGATTAGGCTGATTGTGAGTGTGAGGCTTAGGGTTAGGGTTAGAGTTACGGTTAGGTGAGGGCTAGGGTGAGCGTGAGGCTTAGGGTGAGGATGAGGATGAGGGTGAGGGTTAGGGTAAGGTTTAGGGTTAGGGTTATGGAGAGGAGTAGGTTGGGGCTGAGGGTTAGGGTGAGGGTGAGGGTTAGTTTTAGGGTTAGGGTGAGGATTAGGGTCAGGGTGAGGTTTAGTGTTAGGATTAGGTTTAGGGTGAGTGTTAGGTTGAGGGTGAGGGTTAGTGTTAGTGTTAGGGTTTGGGTGAGGGTTAAGATTAGGGCTAGGTTGAGGGTTAGGTTGAGGGGTAGGTTTTGGGTCGTGTGAAGGTTAGGTTTAGTGTAATGGTTAGAGTTAGGGATAGGGTTAGTGTTACTGTGACGGTAAGGGTTAGGGTGAGGGTGAGGGTGAGAGTGAGGGTTAGGGTTAGGGTGAGGCTTAGGGTGAGGGTTAGGTTTATTGTTAGGGTGAGGGTAAGTTTGAGGCTGAGGGTTAGGGTTAGGGTTAGTGTTGGGTGAGGGTTAGGGTGAGGTTTAGGGTTAATGTTAGGGTTAAGGTTACAGTGAGAGTTAAGGTTAGGGTTAGGGTTAGGGTGATGGTGAGGGTTAGGGTTATGATTTGGGTTAGGGTTATGATTAGGCTGATTGTGAGGGTGAGGCTTAGGGTTAGGGTTAGAATTACGGTTAGGTGAGGGCTAGGGTGAGCGTGAGGCTTAGGGTGAGGATGAGGGTGAGGGTGAGCTTTAGGTTTACGGTAAGGGTTAAGGTTGGGGTTATGGAGAGGATTAGGGTGGGGGTGAGGGTAAGGGTGAGGGACAGGGTTAGAGTGAGGGTTAGGTTTAGGGTTACCGTGAAGCTTATGGTTATGATGATGTTTAGGGTGAGGGTGAGGTTTAGGGAGAGGGTGAGGTTTGGGGTGAGGGTGAGAGTTAGGTTGTGGGTGAGGGTTAAGATTAGGGTGAGGGTAATGGTGACTATGAGGGTTAGGCTGAGGGTAAGGATTAGGGTTAGGGTTAGGGTTAGGTTTAGTGTTAGGGTGAGGGTTAGGTTGAGGGTTATGATTAGGTTTAGGGTGAGGGTTAGGATTAGTGTGAGGGTTGGGGTTAGGTTTAGGTTTCGGTTAGGGTGAGGGTAAGGGTTTTGGTGAGTTTTAGGGTGAGGTTGAGGGTTAGGGTTAGTGTTCGCGTTAGAGAGTAAGGGTTATGGTTAGGGTTAGGTTTAGAGTTAGGTTGAGGGTGAGGGGGAGGTTTAGGGTTAGGATTAGGGTTAGGGTTAGGTTTAGGCTGAGGGTGAGGGTTACTGTTAGGGTGAGGGTGGCAGTTAGGGTGAGGGTTAGGGTTAGTGTTTGGGTTAGGTTGAGGGCTAGTGTGAGGGTGAGGTTAAGAGTTAGGGATATGGATAGGGTGAGGTTTAGGGTTATGGTTAGGGTAAGGGTTAAGGTTAGGGTTAGGGTGAGGGTTAGGGTTAGGGTTAAGGTTTTGGATGCAGGGAGGGTAAGGTTTAGGGTGAGGGTTAGGATGAGGGTGTGGTTTAGGTTTAGGTTTAGGATGCTGGTTAGTTTGAGGGTGAGGGTTAGGGTGAGGGTGAGGTTTAGGGTGAGGGTGAGTTTTAGAGTTAGGGTTAGGGTTAGGGGTAGGGTAAGGTGAGGGGTAGGGTTAGGGTTAGGTTTAGGGTGAGGGTTAGGATGAGGGTTAGGTTTAGGGTTAGGGTTAGTGTGAGGATAAGGGTTAGGGTTAGGGTAATGTTTACGGTGAGGTTGAGAGTTAGGGTGAGGCTGAGTGTTAGGGTTAAGGTGAGGGTTAGGGTTAGGGTTAGGGTGAGTGTGAGGGTGAGGTTTAGGGTTAGGTTTAGGGTGAAGGTTAGGCTTAGGATTTGAGTTAGGGTTAGGGTTAGGCTTAGGGTTAGGGTGAGGGTGAGGATTATGGTTAGGGTAAAGGTTAGGGTTAGGGTTAGGTTGAGTTTTAGTGTTAGGGTGATGTTTAGGGTGACGTTGACAGTTAGGGTGAGGGTGAGGGTTTTGGTGAGGGTTCGGGTTAAAGTGTGGTGAGGGTTAGGGTTAGGGTGAGGTGTGAGTGTGACGGTGAGGGTGAGGATTATGGTAAAGTTAAGGGTTAGGGTGAGTGTTACCCTGAGGGTGAGGGTTAGGGTTATGGTTATGGTTATGGTTATGGTTAGGGTTAGGGTTAGGGTGAGTGTGAGGGTGAGCATGAACTTTAGGGTTAGGATTAGGTTTAGGGTTAGGGGTAGGCTTAGGGTGAGGGTGAGTATGAGGGTGAGGGAGAGGGTTAGGTTTAGGGTTAGGGTGAGGGGTATGTTGAGGGTTTGGGTTAGGGTGAGGATGGGGGTTGGGGTTAGGTCAGGGTTAGGGTTATGGTTAGGGTGAGGATTAGGTTGAGTTTGAGGGTTAGAGGGAGGGTTAGGGTTAGGGTGAGGGTTAGGGTTACGGTTAGGGTTAGGGTTAGCATGATGTTTTGGTTGAGGGTGAGGGTTAGCGTGAGTGTGAGGGTTTGGGTGAGGGTAAGGGTTAGGGTGAGGATGAGGGTTAGGCTTAGGTTTAGGATGAGGGTTAGGGTTAGCGTTAGAGTTTGGGTGAGGGTGAAGGGCAGGTGTAGGGTTAGTGTTAGGGTAAGGGTTAGGGTTAGTGTGAGGGTTAGGGTGAGAGTAAGGTTTAGGGTAAGGTTTAGGGAGAGGGTGAGGGTTAGGGTTAGTTTTAGGGTTAGTGTGAGGGTTAGGGTGAGGGTTAGGGTTAGGTTTTGAGTGTGGGTGAGGGCTAGGTTTAATGTGCGTGTTAGTGTTAGGGTGAGGGTTAGGGTAAGGGTGAGGGTGAGGGTTAGGGTTAGGGTTAAGGTTAGGGTTAGAGTTAGGGTGAGGTCTAGGGTTAGGGTGAGGGTTAGGCTGAGGGGTAGGATTAGGTTTATTGTGTTATTGTGAGGGTTACATGTAGTGTGAGGGTTTGGGTTAGGTTTAGGGTTAGGGTGAGGGTTAGGTTTAGCGTGAGGGTTTCAGTTAGTGTTAGGGTTAGGGTTACGGTTAGGCTGAGTGTTAAGATTAAGCGTGAGGATGAAGGTTAGGGTTAGGGTTAGGTTAAGGGTGAGGTTTAAGGTGAGGGTTAAGGTTAGGTTAGGGTGAGGGTTAGTGTGAGGGTAAGGGTTACGGTGAGGGTTAGGTTTAGGGTGAGGGTTAGGGTTAGGGTGAGGGTTAGGGTTAGAGTTAGGGTTAGGCTTAGGCTATGTGTGATGGTGAGGGTTAGGGTTAGGCTTAGGCTTAGGCTTAGGGTAAGTGTGATGGTGAGGGTTAGGGTTAGGGTTAGGTTAAGGTTTATGTTTAGTTTGAGGGTAAGGGTTAGGGTGAGGGTTAGGTTTGGATTTACGGTTAGGGTGAGGTTTAGGTTTATGGTAAAGCTGAGGGTTAGGATGTGGGTGAGGGTTAGGGTTAGGTTGAGGTTTAGGGTGAATGTGAGGGATAGAGTGAGTGGTTGTGTTAGGGTTATGGTAAGGGTGAGGATTAGGTTAGTGTTCGTGTTAGGGTGAGGGTTAGGGTGAAGGGTATGATTAGGGTTAGGGTGAGGGTTAGGATTAGTGTGAGGGTTAGTGTTAGGGTTAGGGTGAGGGTAAAGGTTAGGGTGAGGTTTAGGGTGAGTGTGAAGTTTTGGGTTAGAGTTAGGGAAAGTTGAGTGTTAGGGTGAGGGTTAGTGTTAGGGTTATGTTTAGGGTGAGGGCGAGGGTTAGGGTGTGTGTTAGGTATAGGGTGAATGTTAGGGTGAGGGTGATAGGGCGAGGGTAACTGTTAGGGTGAGTGTTAGGGTGAGGGTGAGATTTAGGGTTAGGGTTAAGGTTAGAGTGAGGGTAGGGTGATGGTTACTGTTAGGGTTAGGTTTAGTTTTAGTGTGAGGGTTAGTGTGAGGGTTAGGATTCATGTTAGGTTACAGTTAGGTTGAGTGTTAGGGTTAGGGTAAGCGACAGGGTTAGGGTTAGGCTTAGGGTAGGGTGAGGATTAGGATGTGGGTTAGGGTTAGGGTTATGTTTAGGGTGAGGGTGAGGATTCGGGTTTGGGTTAGGTTTATGGTGAGGGTTAGGTTGACGGTGATGGTTAGGTCGAGGGTAATGGTTAGGGTGAGTGTTAGGGTGAGGGTGAGATTTAGGGTTAGGGTTAGGGTTAGAGTGAGCTGTAGGGTGAGGTTTACAGTTAGGTTAGGGTTAGTTTTAATGTGAGGGTTAGGGTTAGTGTTAGGTTCATGTTGAGGGTGAGGATTAGGGTTAGGTTTAGTGTGAGGGTTAGGGTTAGCATTGGTGTTAGGGTGAGGGTAATATTTAGGGTGAAGTTTAGGGTGAGGGTGAGGGTTAGGGTTAGGGATAGGGTTAGAGTTAGGGTTACGTTGAGGCTGAGGGTTAGGGTTAGGATTTGGGTTAGGCTGAGGCTGAGTGTGAGGGTGAGGGTGAGGTTTAGGGTTAGGTTAGGGTTAGGTTTAGGGTTAGGGTTAGGGTGATATTTAGGGTGAGGTTGTGGATTAATGTGAGGATGAGAGTTAGTGTGTGAGTGAGAGTTAGGAATAGGGTGAGGGTTAGGGTGACAATGAGGGTTGGGGTGAGGTTGAGGATTAGGGTTAGTGTTAGGGTGATGGTTAGGGTTAGAGTCAGTATTAGGGTGAGGGTTTGGGTGAGGTGTAGGATTAGGGTTAGGGTGAGGGTTACGATTAGTGTGAGGGTTAGGCTTAGGTTTAGGTTTCGGTTAGGGTGAGGGTAAGGGTTCTGGTGAGGTTTAGGGTGAGGGTGAGGGTTACGGTTAGCGTTAGGATTAGGGTGAGGTTTAGATTTGGGGTTAAGGTTAGAGTTAGTTTGACGTTGTGGGTGGGGTTTAGGGTTAGGATTAGTGTTAGGGTTAAGTTTAGGCTGAGGGTGAGGGTGAGGGTGAGGTTGAGGGTTACGGTTAGGGTTAGGGTGAAGGTTACGTTTAGGGTGAGGTGAGGGTTAAGGTGATGGTTAGGGTTAGGGTCAGTGTTCGGCCTAGGGCTAGGGTTAGGGTGAGGGTTAGGGTTAGGGTTAGGGATAGGGTGAGGGTTAGGGTTAGGGTACGGGTTAGTGTGAGTGTGAGGGTGAGGTTTAGGTTTAGGTTTTGTGTGAGGGTTAGGCTTAGGATTAGTGTTAGGGGTAGGGTTAGGTTTAGGGTTAGGGTGAGGGTTCGGTTAGTGTGAGGTTTTGGGTGAGGGTGAGGGTTAGCGTGAGTGTGAGTGTTTGGGTGAGGGTAATGGTTACGATGATGTTGAGGGTTAGGCTTAAGGTTAGGATGACGGTTAGGGTTAGCATTAGGGTTTGGGTGAGTGGGAGGGGGAGGGGGAGGGTTAGTGTTAGGGTAAGGGTTAGGGGTCTTATGAGGGTTAGGGTGAGGGTAAGTGTTCGGGTGAGGGTTAGGGAGAGGGTGAGGTTTAGGGTAAGGGTTAGGTTTAGGGTGAGGGGTTGGGTGAGGGATAGGGTTATGGTTTGGGTGCGGGTGAGGGCTAGGTTTAAGGTGCGGGTTAGCTTTATAGTGAGGGTTAGTTGAGGGTTAGGTTTAGGGTGAGGGTGAGGGTTAGGGTTAGGGTTGGGTTTAATATTAGGGTTGAGGTTGGGGTTCGAGTTAGGGTGAGGGCTAGGGTTAGGGTGAGGGTGAGGTTTTGGGTGAGGGTTAGGGTGTGGGTGAGACAGTGTTAGGGGGAGGGTTAGGGTGATGGTGAGGGTTAGGGTGAGGGTGTGGGTTAGAGTTAGGGTGAGGGTGTGGGTTAGTGTGAGGGGTATTGTTAGGGTTATGGATAGGTTGAGGCTGGGGTTTCCGGTGAGGGTGAGGGTGAGGGTTTGGTTTAGTTAAATGTTATGGTTATTTTTAGGGTGAGGATTAGGGTTACAGTGAGGGTTACGGTGAGGGTTTGTGTCAGGGTGAGGGTCAGGGTGAGGGTTGAGGTTCGGGTTCGGGTGAAGGTTTGGGTGAGGGTTAGGGTGTGGATGATGTTTAGGGTTAGGGTGTGGGTGATTGTTAGGGTTAGGGTGAGTGTTAGGTTGATCGTGAGGGTTAGGGTGACGGTGAGGGTTAGGGTTACAGTTTGGGTGAGGGTTAGGATTAGTGGGACAGTTAGGTTTAGGTTTAGGGTTAGAGTGAGGGTATGGTTTAGGGTGAGGTTTAAGGTGAGGGTGATGGTTTGGGTTAGAGTTAGGGTTAGGTTTAGGGTTGGGGTGAAGTTTAGGGTTAGGTTGATTGTTAGGGTGAGGGTGAGGGTTAGGGTTTGGGGTAGGGTGAGGGTTAGGGTTAGGGTGAGGGTTAGGGTTAGGGTTAGGGTTAGATTTAGGATGAGCATTAGTGTTAAGTTTAGGGTGAGCGTTAGGGTTAGAGTTAGGGTGAGGGTTAGCTGAGGGTGAGGGTGAGGGTTAGGTTTAGGGTTAGGTTTAGGGTGAGGATTAGTTTTAGCATTAGTGTTAGGGTGAGGGTTAGGGTGAGGGTGAGGGTGAGGCTGAGGGGTAGGGTTAGTGTGAGGGTGAGGTTGAGTGTGAGGGTGAGTGTTAGGATTAGGGTGAGGGGTACGGAGAGGGTTAGGGTGAGGGTTAGGGTTAGGGTTAGGGTGAGGGTGAGTGTGAATGTGAGGGTAAGTGTAAGGGTGAGTGTTAGGGTGAGGGTTAGTGTTAGGTTTAGGGTTAGGGTGAGGGTTTGGGTGAGGGTGAGGGTGAGGATTAGGTTTAGTTTAAGTGTTAAGGTTAGGGTTAGGGTTAGGGTGAGGGCTAAGGTGAGGGTGAAGTTTAGGGTGAGGGTGAGGGTTTGGGTTAGTTTAGGTTTAGGGTGAGAATTTGGGTGACAGTAACGGGTAGGTTGAGGCTTTTGGTCAGGGTGAGTGTTAGGGTTAGGATTAGGCTGAGGGTTAGCGTTAGGGTCAGGTTTAGGGTAAGGGTGAGTTTTAGGGTGAGGGTGAGAGTTCGGGTGAAGGTGAGCTTTAGGATGTTAGTGAGGCTGCGGATAAGAGTTAGGGTTAGGGTGAGGTCTAGGGTTTGGGTTATGGTTATGGTTAGAGTTAGGGTTAGTGTGAGGGTTAGGTTGAGGGTTAGGGTAACGCTTAGTTTTAGGGTTAGGGTGAGGTTTAGGGTTAGGGTTAGGATGAGGGTTAGGGTTAGGATGAGGGTTAGGGTTAGGGTGAGGGTTAGGGTTAGTGTGAGGGTTAGGGTTAGGTTTAGGATGAGGGTAAGTGAGGGTAAGTGTTAGGGTGAAGGTTAGGGTTAGGGTGAGGGTTAGGGTTAGGGTGAGGGTCTGGGTTAGGGTTAAGTTTAGGATTAGGTTTAGGGTGAGGGTGATGGTGAGGGTTAGGGTTAGGGTTAGGTTGATGTTTAGGGTTAGTCTGTGGGTAAGGGTGAGGGTAAGCGTAAGGTTTAGGGTGAGGATTAGGGTGAGGGTGAGAGTGAGGGTTAGGGTTACAGTGAGGGTTAGTGTAAGAGTGAGGGATGGGTTTAGTGTGAGGGTTAGTGTTAGGGTTAGGTTTATGGTGAGGTTGAGGATTAGGGTTAGGGTTAGGGTGAGTGTTAGGGTTTGGTTTGGGGTTAGGGTGAAGGTTAGGGTTAGAGTTATTTTTACGTTGAGGTTTAGGTTTAGGATTAGGGATAGGGTTATTGTTAGCTTTAGAGTTAGGCTGAGGGTTAGGGTTAGCTTAGGTTGAGTGTGAGGGTGAGGGTGAGAGTTATGGTTAGGGTTAGTGTTAGGTTGAGGTTGAGGGTCAGGGTGAGCTTTAGGGTTAGGATTAGGGTGATGGTGAGGGTTAGGTTTAGGGTTAGGGTTAATCATAGGGTGAGGGTTAGGATTAGGCTAAGGTTTAGCGTTAGGGTGAGGGTGAGGGAAAGGTTTAGGGTTAGGGTGAGGATTAAGGTGAAATTTTGGTTTAGGTTAATGTGAGGGCAAAGGTTAGGGTGAGGGTTAGGGTGAGGTTGAGGGTTAGGATAAGGGTTATTCTTATGATGATGCGTAGGATTAGGGTGAGAGTTAGGGTTTTGTTTAGAGTGAGGGTTAGTAGGAGGGTGGGGTTTACGGTTAGAGTTAGGTTGAGTGTTAGGGTGAGGGTGAGGGTTTGTATTAGGGTTAGTGTTAGATGAGGGCTAGGGTGAGGTTGAGGGTTAGGGTTAGGGTTAGGGATAGGGTGAGATTTAGCATTAGGGTTACGCTTAGTGTGAGGGTTAGGCTCAGGTGTAGGGTTAGGGTTAGCATGAGGGTTAGGTTTAGTGAGAGGGTTAGGGTTAAGATTAGTGTTAGGGTGAGGATTAGGTTTAGTGTGAGGTTTAGGGTTAGGGTTAGGGTTAGGGTGAGGGTAAGGGTTCAGATGAGGGTTATGGTGATGGTGAGTGATAGGATTAGTATTAGGGGTATGGTGAGGGTTTGGGTGAGGGTTAGGGTTAGGTTTAGGGTTAGGGTGAGGGTTAGCATGAGTTTTAGGGTTAGGATTAGGTTTAGGGTGAGGGCTAGGTCGAGGGTGAGGGTTAGGGTTAGTGTTAGGGTTAAGGTGAGGTTCAAGGATGGGGCTAGGTTGAGGGTTAGGGTTCGGGGTAGGGTTAGGGTTCGGGTGAAGTTTAGGTTTAGTGTGAGGGTTTGATTTAGGGTTAGAGTTAGGGTTATTCTGACCTTAAGGGTTAGGGCAAGGGTTAGGGTGAGAGTGAGGCTTAGGGTTAGAATCAGTGTTCAGGTGAGAGTTAGTGTGAGAGTTAGGTTTAGGGTTAGGGTGAGGGTTAAGATTAGTGTGAGGATTGGGGTTAGGGTTAGTGTTGGGTGAGGGTTAGGGTGAGGGTTGGGGTTAATAATAGGGTTAGGTTTAGGGTGAGGTTTAAGGTTAGGGTTAGGGTAAGGGTGAGGGGGTGGGTTAGGGGTAGGATTTGCATTAGGGTTATTATTAGGCGGAGTGTGAGGATGAGGGTTAGGCATAGGGTTAGAGTTAGGGTTACGAGAGGGCTAGGGTGAACGTGAGGCTTAGGGTGAGGATGAGGGTGAGGGTGAGGGTTAGGGTTAGGGTTAGGTATATGGAGAGGATTAGGGTGGGGGTGAGGGTTAGGGTGAGGGTTAGGGTTAGTGTGAGGGTTAGGTTTAGGGTTAGGGTGTGGCTTATGATTAGGTTGATATTTAGGGTGAGGGTTAGGGTTAGGGTGAGGGTGAGGGTTGGGATGAGGTTGAGAGTCAGGGTGTGGCTGAGGGTTAAGATTAGGTTGAATGTTATGGTGACAGTGAGGGTTAGGCTGAGGTTGAGGATTAGGGTTAGGGTTAGGGTGAGGGTTAGGGTTAGGGTTAGTGTTAGGTTGAGGGTTAATGTGAGGGTTAGGATTAGGGTTAGGATTAGGGATTGGATTAGTGTGAGGGTTTGGGTTTGGGTTAGGTTTCGGGTTTGGGTGAGGGTATGGGTTTTGGTGACATTTAGCATAAGAGTGTGGGTTAGGGTTAGCATTAGCGTTAGGGTGAGGGTTAGGTTTATGGTTAGGTTTGGAGTTAGGGTGAGGCTGAGGGTGAGGTTAAGGGTCAGGATTAGTGTTAGGGTTAGGTTTAGGCTGAGGGTGAAGGTGAGGGTGAGGGTTACTGTTAGGGTGAGAGTGAGGTTAAGGGTGAGGGTTAGGGTAACTGTTAGTGTCACGGTGAGGGCTAGTGTGAGGGTGAGGGTAAGGGTCAAGTTTATGTATAGGTTGAGGTTTAGGATTAGGGTTCGGGTGAGGGTGAGGGTTAGGCTGAGGGATAGGGTTAGGGTTAGCATGAGATTTAGGTTTAGTCTGAGGGTTAGGGTTAGGGTTAGGTTGAGGGTTAGGGTTAGGATTAAGGTTAGGGTTACGGTGAGTGTAAGGGTTAGGGTGAGGGTTAGGATGAGGGTGAGGTTAGAGTGAGGTTGAGGGTGAGAGTTATAGTTAGGGTTAGGGTGAGTATTAGGGTCAGTGTGAGGGTTAGGGTTAGGTTTAGGGTTAGTTTAAGGGTGAGAGTTAGGGTAAGGCTGAGGGTTAATGTTAGGGTTAGGTTTAGGGTGAGGGTTAGGGTGGGGGTGAGGATGAGGGTTAGGGTGAAGTTTAGGGCTAGAGTGAGGGTTAGGGTTAGGATTAGGTTTAGGGTGAGGGCTCGGTTGAGGGTGAGGGTTAGGATTAGTGTTTGGGTTAGGGAGAGGCTTAGGGTTAGGGTTAGGGTGAGGGGTAGGTTGAGGGGTAGGGTTAGGTTTCGGGGGAAGTTTAGGTTTAGTGTGAGGTTTAGAGTTAGAGTTAGGGTTAGGGTTAGGTTGAGGGTAAGGGTTGGGGTGAGGGTTAGGGTGAGAGTGAGGGTTAGGGTTAGAGTGAGTGTTAGGGTGAGGGTTAGTGTGAGGGTTAGGTTTAGGGCTAGGGTGAGGGTTAGCGTGAAGTTGAGGGTGAGGATTAGGGTTAGTGTTAGGGTGAGGGTTAGGGTTAATGTTAGGGTTCGGGTTAGTGTGAGGGATAGGGTCAGGTTGAGGGTTAGTGTGAGGGTGAGTCTGAGGGTGAGGGTTAAGGTTAGGGTTAGGGTTAGAGTGAGGTTTAGGGTGAGGGTTAGGGTTAGCGTTAGGATGAGGGTTAGGGTGAGGGTTAGGGTTAGGGTTAGGGTGAGTGTTAGGGTGAGCATGAGGGTTAGGGTTAGGGTGAGGGTTAGGGTTAGGGTGATATTTTGGGTTAGGGTTAGGGTGAGGTCTAGGGTGAGGAGGAGGGTTAGAGTTAGGGTTAGGTATAGGGTGAGGATTAGGGTTAGGGTTAGAGTGTGGGTTAGGGTGAGTGGTAGAGATAGTTTTAGGGTGAGGGTTAGGTTTACTGTGAGGGTTAGGGTTAGGGTTAGGGTGAGGGTAAGGCTTCAGGTGAGAGTTAGGTTGAATGTGAGTGTTTGGATTAGCATTAGGGTTAGGGTGAGGGTTAGGATGACGGTTAGGTCTAGTGTTGGGTTTCCGGGTGTGTGAGGGTGAGGGTTAGGGTGAGAGTGAGGGTAATGTTAAGGTTTGGGTTAGGGTGAGAATTAGGGTCAGGGTTAGGGTTAGGTTTAGGTGAAGGGTTAGTTTAAGGGTGAGAGTTAGGGTGAGGGTGAAGGTTAAGGTTTGGGTTAGGTTTAGGGTGAGGGTTAGGGTGGGGGTGAGGATGAGGTTTAGGGTGAAGTTTAAGGTTAGGGTGAGGGTTAGGGTTAGGATTAGGTTTAGGGTGAGGGCTAGTTTGAGGGTGAGGGTTAGGGTTAGTGTTTGGGTTAGGGTTAGGGTGAGGGTTAGGTTGAGGTTTAGGGTTAGGGTTCGGGTGAAGGTTAGGATTAGTATGAGGGTTAGAGTTAGAGTTAGGGTTAAGGTTAGGGTGAGTTAAGGGTTTTGGTGAGGGTTAGGGTGAGAGTGAGGGTTAGGGTTAGAGTGAGTGTTAGGGTGAGGATTAGTTTGAAGGTTAGGTTTAGGGTTAGGGTGAGGGTTAGCATGAAGTTTAGAGTTAGGGTTAGGTTGAGGGTTAAGTTGAGGGTTAGGAGTAGGGTTGGGGTGAAGGTCAGGTTTAGTTTTAGGGTAGAGTTAGTTTTATGGTTATGGTTAAGGTGAGGTTAAGGGTTAGGGTGAGTTTTTGTTAGGATGAGGGTTAGGATTAGGGTGCGGGTTATGGTGAGGTTTAGGGTTAGGGTGTGGGTTAGCGTGAGGGTTAGGGTTAGGGTTATGGTTATGGTGAGGGATATGTTCAGGGTAAGGGTTAGGGTGAGGGTTAGGGCTAGGGTTAGGGTTAGGGATAGGGTGATGATTAGGGTTAGGGTTAGGGTGTGGGTTAGGTTGAGTGGTAGAGTTAGTTTTAGGGCGAGTGTTAGGTTTAGTGTGAGGGTTAGGGTTAGGGGTAGGGTGAGGGTAAGGGTTCGGGTGAGGGTCAGGTTGAGGGTGAGTGTTTGGGTTATCATTAGGTTTAGGGTGAGGGTTAGGGTGATGGTTAGGTTTAGCGTTAGGATTAGCGTGAGGGGGAGGGGGAGGTTTAGGTTGAGGTTGAGGGTGAGAGTTAAAGTTAGGGTTAGAGTGAGTATTAGGGTCAGTGTTAGGGTTAGGTTTAGGTTTAGGGTTAGGTTAAGGGTGAGAGTTAGGGTGAGGGTGAGGGTTAATGTTAGGGTTAGGTTTAGGGTGAGGGTTAGGTTGGGGGTGAGGATGAGGATTAAGGTGAAGTTTAGGGCTAGAGTGAGGGTTAGGGTTAGGATTAGGTTTAGGGCTCGGGCTCGGTTGAGGGTGAGGGTTAGTGTTAGTGTTTGTTTTAGGGAGAAGCTTAGGGTTAGGGTTAGGGTGAGGGTTAGGTTGAGGGTAAGGGTTAGGGTGAGGGTTAGGGTGAGAGTGAGGGTTAAGGTTAGAGCGAGTGTTAGGGTAAGGGTTAGTATGAGGGTTAGGTTTAGGGTTAGGGTGAGGGTTAGCATGAAGTTTAGTGTTAGGGTTAGGGTGAGGGTTAGGTTGAGGGTTAGGGTCAGGGTTCGGGTGAAGGTTAGGTTTAGTGTGAGGGTAGAGTTAGGGTTAGGGTTGGGGTTAGGGTGACCATAAGGGTTAGGGTGAGGGTTAGGGTGAGAGTGAGGCTTAGAGTTAGAGTGAATGTTAGGGTGAGGGTTAGTGTGAGGGTTAGGTTTAGGGTTAGGGTGAGGGTTAGCATGAAGTTGAGGGTTAGGATTAGGGTTAGTGTTAGGGTGAGGGTTAGGGTTAATGTTAGGGTTAGGGTTAGGGTTAGTGTGAGGGTTAATGTTAGGGTTAGGGTTAAGGTTAGGCTGAGGGTGAGGGTTAGGTCTAGGTTTGGGTGAGGCTTATTGTTAGGATGATGTTTAGGGTGAGGGTGAGTGTTAGGGTGAGGGTGAGGGTTGGAGGGAGGGTGAGAGTTAGGGTGTGGGTGAGAGTTAAGATTAGGGTGAGGGTTAGGGTGACAGTGAGATTTAGGCTGAGGGTGAGGTTTAGGGTTAAGGTTAGTGTTAGTGTTAAGGTGAGGGTTAGGGTGAGGGTTAGGATTAGGGTTATGGTGAGGTTTAGGATTAGTGTGAGGGTTGGGGTTAGGTTTAGGGTTCGGGTTAGGGTTCTGGTAAGGGTTTTGATGAGGTTTAGGGTGAGGGTGAGGGTTAGGGTTAGCGTTACCGTTAGGTTGACTGTTAGGGTTATGGTTAGGTTTAGTGTTAATGTTAGGGTGAAGGTGATGTTTAGGGTTAGGATTAATGTTAGAGTTAGGTTTAGGCTGAGGGTTAGGTTGAGTGTGAGGGTTACTGTTACGGTGAGGGTGATGGTTAGGGTGAGGGTTAGGGTTAGTGTTAGTGTAAGGGTGAGGGCTAGTGTGGGGGTGAGGGTAAGGTTTAGGGTTATGCATAGGGTGAGGTTTAGGGTTTGGGTTAGGTTGAGGGTGAGGGTTAGGCTGAGGGGTAGGGTTATGGTTTGCGTGAGGGATAGGTTTAGTGTGAGGGTTAGGGTTAGAGTTAGGGTTAGGGTGAGGGTGAGGTTTAGTGTTAGGATTAGGGTTAGGGTTGGGGTTAGGGTGAGGGTTGAGGTGAGGGTTGGGGTTTAGAGTTAGTGTTAGGGTGAGGGTTAGTGTGAGGGTAAGGGCTAGGGTGAGGTTTCGGATTAGGGTGAGGGTTAGGTTTAGGGTTAGGCTCAGACTTAGGGTTAGGTTTATATTTATATTGAGGGTGAGGCTTAGGGTTTGGGTTACGGTTACGGTTAGGTTTAGCGTTAGGGTGAGGTTTAGGGATAGGGTTAGGATGAGGCTTAGGTTTAGGGGTAGATTTAGGGTTAGGGTGAGGGTTAGGGTTAGTTTGAGGGTTAGGGTTAGAGTTAGTGTTAGGGTGAGGTTAAGGGTTAGGGTAAGGGCTAGTGTTAGGATGAGGGTTAGGATTAGCATGAGGGTTATGGTGAGGTGTATGGTTAGTTTGAGGGTTAGCGTGAGGGTTAGGGTTAGGGTTAGGGTTAGGGTGAGGGATAGTGTCAGGGTAAGGTTTAGGGTGAGGGTTAGGGTAATGGTGAGGGTTAGGGGAGGTTTAGGGTTGGGATTACGGTTAGGTTTAGGGTTAGGTTGAGGGTTAGGTTTAGGGTGAGGGTTAGGGTCAGGATGAGGGTTAGGGTTAGGGTGCGGGTTAGGGTTATGGTGAGGGTTAGGTTTAGGGTTAGGTATAGGGTGAGGTCTAGATTGAGGTTGAGGGTTACGGTTAGGGTTAGGGATAGGGAAAGGATTAGGGTTAGGTTTAGGGTGAGGGTGAGGGTTAGGCTGAGGTTTAGGTTTAGGTTCAGTTTGAGGGTTAGGGTTAGGGTTAGTGTTAGGGTGAGGGTTAGGGTTAGAGTTAGGTTTAGGTTTAGGGTTATTGTTAGGGTTAGGGTGAAGGTGAGGGTGAGGGTGAGGGTGAGTTTTAGGGTTAGGGTTAGTTTTAGGGTGAGGGTGAGAGTGAGGGTTAGGGTTAGGATTTGTATTAGGTTTAGGGTTAGGGTTAGGGTTAAGGTGAGGGTTAGGGTTAGAGTGAGGGTGAGGGTAAGGGTTAGGTTTCGGTTTAGAGGTAAGGTTAGGGTGAGGGTTAGGGTGAGGGCTAGATTGAGGGTAAGGGTTAAGTTGAGGGTAAGGGAGAGGGTGAGGTTTTGGGTTAAGGAAGGGTTAGAGTTATGTTTTGTCTGAGTATTAGGGTGACAGTGACGGTTAGGGTGAGGGTTTGGTTTAGGGTGAGGGTTTGATTTAGGGTGAGGGTTAGGATTAGCGTTAGGCTCAGAGATAGGGTTACTGTGATGTTTAGGTTGAGGGTGAGGGTTAGGTTAGGGTAAGCGTTCAGGTGAAGTTGAGGATTAGGGTGTGGGTGGGTTTAGGGTTAGGGTGATGGGGAGGGTTAGCGACAGGTTGAGGGTTAGGGTGAGGGTTAGGTTGAGGGTCAGGGTTAGGGTTAGGATGAGGCTTAGGGTGAGGGGTAGGGTTACGGTTAGGGTGAGGGTTAGGGTTAGTTTGAGGTTTGGGTTTTGGTTAGGGTTAGGGTGAGTCTAAGGGTTTGGGTGAGGGTGAGGGTGAGGATAAGGATTAGGGTGAGGTTTAGGGTTAATGTTAGGGTTAGGGTTAGTGTTATTGATGGGGTTAGGGTGAGGGTGAGTTGGAGGGGGAGGGGGAGCGGGAAGGTTAGGTAAGGGTTAGGTATATGGTGAGGGTGAGTGTGAGGGTTAGGTTTAGGATTAGGATTAGGGTTAGGGTTAGGCTGAGGGTGAGCGTGAGGTTTAATGTTAGAGTTAGGGTGAGTTTTAGGGTGAGGGTCAGGGTTAGGGATAGGTTGAGGTTTAGGGTTAGGATTAGGTTGATTGTGAGGGTGAGGTTTAGGCTTAGGATTAGGGTTAGGATTAGGTTTAGGGTGAGCTTGGGTTTGAGGCTGAATTTGAAGGTTAGGTTTAGGGTTAGGGTTAAGGTTGGGGTTAGGGTTAGTGTGAGGGCTAGGTTGACGGTGAGGGTTAGGGTTAGGACGAGGCTTAGGGTGAGGGGTAGTTTTAGGGTTAGGGTGAGGTTTAGTGTTAGTGTGAGTGTTAGGGTTAGGGTTAGGGTTAGGGTTAGGGTTAGGCTTAGGGTTAGTGTGAGGGTGAGGGTTAGGGTTAGGGTGAGGGTCATGTTGAGGGAGAGGGTGAGGGTTTGTGATAGGGAAGGGTTAGTGTTATGTTTAGGGTGAGGATTAGGGTGACGGTGAAGGTTAGGATGAGGGTTTGGGTTAGGGTGAGGGTTAGGGTTAGGATTAGTCTCAGAGTTAAGGTTAGGGTCATGTTTAAGGTGAGGGTGTGTGTTCGGTTAGGGTGAGAGTTTGGGTGAAGTATAGGGTTAGGGTGTGGTTTAGGGTTAGGGTTAAGGTTAGGGTTAGGGTAAGGGTTAGGGTTAGGATTAGGATGAGGCTTAGGGTGAGGTGTAGTTTTAGGGTTAGGGTGAGGTTTAGTGTTAGTGTGAGTGTTAGGGTTAGGGTTAGGGTTAGTGTGAGGGTGAGGGTTAGGGTTAGGGTGAGGGTTATGGTGAGGTTTAGGGTTAGGGTGAGGGTTAGCGTGAGGGTTAGGTTTAGGGTTAGGTTTGGGGTGGGAGATATGGTCAGGGTAAGGTTTAGGGTGAGGGTTAGGGTGAGGGTGAGTGTTAAGGTTAGGGTTAGGGTAATGTTGAGGCGTAGGCTGAGGGTTAGGTTTATGGTTGCAGTTAGGTTGAGGGTTAGGGTGAGGGTTAGTGTTAGGGTTAGGGTGAGAGTTAGGGTTAGGGTGAGCGTTAGGGTCAGGGTGAGAGTTAGGGTGAGGGCTAGATTGAGGTTGAGGTTTAAGGTTAGGTTTAGGTATAGGGTTAAGTTGAAGGTAAGGGTTAAATTTAGGGAAAATGTGAGGATTAGGTTTTGGTTTTAGGTTAGGGTAAGGGTTAGGTTGAGGTGTAGGTTTAGGGTAAGGGTAAGGGTTAGGTTTAGTGGGAGGTTTCGGGTTAGGGTGAGGGTTAGTGTCAGGGAAAGGGTTAGGTTTAGGGTAAGGGTTAAAGTGAGGTCTAGGGTGAGTGTGAGGGTTAGGGTTAGAGATACGGTGAGTATTAGGGTTAGTGTTAGGATTAGGGTGAGGGTTAGAGTGAGCGTGAGTGGGAGGTTCAGGGTTAGGTTTAGGGTGAAGGTTAGGGTTAGGGTGAAATTTAGGATTAGGATTAGGTTTAGGGTGAGGTCTAGGGTGAGGGTGAAGGTTAGACTAGGGTTAGGTTTAGGGTGAGGTTTAGGGTTAGGGTTAAGTTGAGGCTTAGGTTGAGGGTTAGGATTAAGGTTAGGGTGAAATTTAGGTTTAGTGTGAGGGTTAGATTTGGGTTAGGGTGAGGGTTAGCGAGAGGTTGAGGGTTAGGATTGGGATGAGTGTTAGGGTGATTGTTAGGCTGAGTGTTAGGATTAGGGTTAGGGTTAGGTTGAGGGTTCCGTTTAGGCTGCGGGTGAGTGTGAGGGTGAGGGTTTGGGTTAGTGTGAGGGGTAGGGGTAGGATTAGGGTTAGGGTTAGGGTGAGTGTTAGGGTTAGGGTGAGGATGAAGGTTAGTGTGAGGGGTAGGTTTATGGTTAGGGTGAGGGTTAGGGTTAGGGTTAGGCTTAGGGTGGAGGTAAGGGTTAGAGTGAGGGTTAGTGTGAGGGTGAGGGTTAGGTTTACGGTTAGGGTGAGGGATATTGTGAGGGTAAGGATTAGGGTGAGGGTAAGCGTGAGGGTTAGGGTTAGGGTTAGGTTAGTCTAAGGGTGAGGCAAAGGGTGAGGTTTAGGGTTACGGTTAGGGTGAGGGTTAGGTTTAGGGTTAGGGTAAGGGTTAGGTTCATGGTGAGGGTTAGGTTTCGGGTGAGAGTTAGGGTTAGGGTGAGTGTTAGGTTTAGGGTTTGCATTAAGGTGAGGGCTAATTTGATGTTGAGGGTTCGGTTTAGGGTTATGGATAGGGAGAGGATTAGGGATAGCTTAGGGTTAAGGTCACGTTTAGGCTAAGGGTAGGGTTGGGTTCAGTGTAAGGGTTAGTGTTAGGGTTAGCGTTAGGGTCAGGGTGAGGGTTAGCGTTAGGGTTAGGGTTAGGGTGAGGGTGAGTTTGAGGTTTAGGTTTAAGGTTCGGACGAGCATTAGGGTTAGGGTGAGGCTTAGGGTTTCCGTTAGCGTTAGTGTGAAGATGAGGGTGAGGTTGAGTGTTAGGGTGATGGTGAGGGTTAAGGTTAGGGTTAGGTTGAGGATTAGGGTTAGTATGAGGTTAAGGGTGAGGGTGAGGGTAAGGTTTATGGTGAGGATTACGGTGAGGGTGAGGGTTAGGCTTAGGGTTAGGGTTAGTGTGAAGGTTAGGGTAAGGGTGAGGGTTAGGTTTAGTGTGAGGGTTAGGGTTAGGGTGAGGGTGAGGGTGAGGCTCAGGGTTAGGGTTAGGGTTATGGTGAGGCTTAGGGAGAGGGTTAATGTTAGGGTTACGTTTAGGGTGAGGGTTAGGGTTAGGATTAGGGTGAGGGTTAGGGTGAGGATGAGGTTTAGGGTTAGGGGAGGGTGAGGGTTAGGATTAGGGTGAGGGTTAGGGTTAAGTTGAGGGTAAGGGTTAGGTTTAGGTATAGGTTGAGGATTAGGATATCGGTTTGGGTTAGGGTGAGGGTTAGGCTGAGGGGTAGATTTAGGGTAAGGATGAGGGTTAAGTGTAGTGGGAGGGTTAGGGTTAGGTTGAGGGTTAGGGTTCAGGTGAGGGTAAGGGTTAGGGTTAGGTTTAGGGTGAGGTTTAGGGTGACGGTTAGGGATAGGTTTAGTGTGAGGGTGAAGTTTAGGGTGAGGGTGAAGTCTAGGGTGAGGGTTAGGTTTAGGGTTAGGGTGTGGTCTAGGGTGAGGGTGAGGGTTAGGATTAGGGATAAGGATAGGGTGAGGATTAAGGTTAGGGTTAGGTTTAGGGTGAGGGTTAGGCTGAGCGGTAGGTTTAGGGATTGAGTGAGGGTTACGTTTAGTATGAGGATTAGGGTTAGGGTTAGCATAAGCATAAGGGATCGGGTGAGGGTTATGGTGGGGTGAGTGTTAGGGTTTGCATTAGGGTTAGGTTGAGGGTTAGGGTGATGGTTAGGGTTTGCGTTAGGGTTAGGGTGAGGGTGAGGGTAAAGGTAAGGTTTAGGGTGGGGGTGAGGGTGAGGGTTAGGTTTAGGGTTAGTGTGACGGTTTGGGTCAGGGTTAGGGTTAGGTTTAGGTTTAGCGTAATGTTAAGGGTGAGGGTAAGGTGAGGGTTAGGGTTAATGTTAGGGTTAGGGTTAGGCTGAGGGTAAGGGTGACGGTGAGGGTGAGTGTGAGGGTTAGGTTGAAGCTTAGGGTTAGGGTGAGTGTTAGGGTTAGGTTTAGGTTTATGCTGAGGGCTAGGGTGAGGGAGAGGTTTAGGGTTAGTTTTAGGGTTAGGGTGAGGGTTAGGGTAAGGGTTGGGGTGAGTGTTAGTGTGAGGGGTAGGGTTAGTGTTAGTGTGAGGGTAAGGGTTATGATGAGGTTTAGGGTTAGAGTGAGGGTTAGGGTTAGCGTGAGTGTTAGGGTGATAGTTAGGGTGAGGGATAATATTAGGATTATGGTGAGGATTAGGGTTACGCTTAGGGTTATTGTTAGGGTGAGGTTAAGTGGTAGGGTTAGGGTTAGTGCGTGGGTCAGGGTTGAGTTGCGTGTTAGGATTAGGGTTATGGTTAGGGTGAGGGTTTGGCTTAGGGTGAGGGTGAGGGTGAGTGTGAGTGTTATGGTTAGGGTGAGGGATAGGGTTAGGTTTAGGGGGAGAGTTCGGTTTAGGGTGATGTTTAGGGTGAGTGTGAGGGTGAGGGTTCAGGTGAGGGTGCGGGTTTGGGTTAGGGTTAGGTTTAGGGTTAGAGTGAGGTTTTGGGTTAGGGTTAAGGTTAGGGTGAGTATTAGGGTTAGGTTTAGTGTGAGGGTTTTTTGTTAGGGTTAGCTTCATGGTTAGAGTGAGGATAAGGGTTAGGGTGATGTTTAGGGTGACGGTGAGATTTAGGGTTTGCATTAGGGTTAGGGTGAAAGTTAGGGTTAGGATTAGGGTTAGGGTTAGGGTGATGGTTAGGGCAAGGTTTCAGATGAGGGTAAGGGTTAGGGAGAGGGTTAGGGTTAGGGTTAGTTTAAAGGTGAGGGTGAGGATTAAGGTTGGTTTAGGGTTCGAGTTAGGGTGAGGGTTAGGGTTAGTGTTAGAGTTAGGGTGCAGGTGAGGGGTATTGTTAGGGTGGGGGTTAGGGTTACGGTTAGGGTGACGGTGAGTGTTAGGGTTAGGGTTAGGGTTAGGATTAGTGGTAGGGTGAAGGGTAGGGTTAGGGTTACGGTGAGGGTTAGGGTTATGGTGAAGCGTAGGGAGTGGGTTAGGGTTAGGGTTACTTTTAGGGTGATGGTTAGGGTGAGGGTTAGGGTTAGGTTTAGGGTTAGGGTTAGGGTGAGGAATAGGGTCAGGGTAAGGTTTAGGGTGCGGGTTAGGTTTAGGTTTAGGTTTAGTGTTAGGTTTAGGGTTAGGGTGAGTGTTAGGGTTAGTGTCAGGGTTAGGGTTAGGGTTAGGTTTTGGGTTAGGGTGAGGGTATAAGGGTTAGGGTGAGGGTTAGCGTGAGGGTGAGGGTGAGGGTTAGGGTGCGGGTGAGGGTGAGGGTTAAGGTTAGGGTTAGGGTGAGAATTAGGGTCAGGTTTAGGGTTAAGGTTAGGGTTACGGTAAGGGTGAGGGTTAGTGTTAATTTTAGGGTTAGGTTTAGGGTGAGGGATAGGGTTAGGGTTAGGGTTAGTATTAGGGTGAGGTCTATGGTGAGGGTGAGGGTTAGGGATAGGTTGAGGATTAGGGTCAGGTTTAGCGTTAGGTTGAGGGTTAGGCTGAGTTTTAGAGTTAGGTTTTGGGTGAGCTTTAGCTTTAGTGTGAGGGTTAGGGTTTGGGTTATGGTAAGGGTAAGGTTTCGGGTGAGGGTTAGTGTGAGGGTGAGTGTTTGGGTTAGCATTAGTGTTATGGTGAGGGTTAGGGTGATGGTTAGGGTAAGCGTTAGGGTTAGCGTGAGAGTGAAGGTCAGGTTTAGGGTGAGGGTGAGGGTTGAGGTTAGGGTTAGGGTGAGAATTAGGGTCAGGGTTAGGGTTAGGTTTAGGTTTAAGGATAGGGTAAGGGTGAGGGTTAGGTTTAATGTTAGGGTTAGGTTTAGGGTGAGGATTAGGGTGGGGGTGAGGTTGAGGGTTAGCGTGAGGTTTAGGTTTAGTGTTAGTGTTAGGGTGAGGATTAGGTTTAGGGTTAGGTTGAGGGATAGAGTGAGTTGTAGGGTTAGGGTGAAGGTTAGGGTGAGGGGTAGGGTTGGGTTACGGGTGAAGGTTAGGTTTAGTGTGAGGGTTAGAGTTAGGATTAGGGTTAGGGTTATTGTGAGGGTTAGGTTTAGGTTTAGCGTTAGGTGAGGTTTAGGTTGAGGGTTAGGGTTAGTGTTAAGCTTAGGGTTTGATTGAGTGTTAGGATTAGGGTGAGGGTTAGGGTTAGGTTTAGGTTTAGAGTAGGGTGAGGATAAGGGTTAGGTTGATGTTTAGGGTGAGGGTGTGGGTTAGGTTTAGGGTTAGGGTTAGGGTGAGTGGTAGGGTGAGGGTTAGGGTTAAGGTTAGGGTTAAGGTTATGGTTAGGGTGAGGCTTAGGGTGAGGTTTAGGTTTAGTGTTAGGTGTAGGGTTTGGGGGAGAGTTAGGGTTAGTGTGAGATTTAGGGTTAGGATTAGGTTTAGGGTGAGGATAAGGGTTAAGGTGAGGGTTAGTGTGAGGGTGAGGGTTATGCTAAGGGTTTCGGTAAGGATTTGGGTCAGGTTGAGTGTGAGGGTTAGGGTTAGGTTGAGGGTTAGGCTGAGGGGTAAGGTTATGGATAAAGTTAGTGTGAGGCTGATGGTGAGGGTTTCGGTTAAGTAAGAGTTAGGTTTAGGGTTAGCCAGAGGATTAGGGTGAGGTTGAGGATTAGGTTGAGTGTTAGGTTTAGGTTGAGGTATAGGGTTAGTGTGAGGGTTAGGGTTAGGGTTAGGGATAGGTTGAGCTTTAGCATGAGGGTTAGCGTTAGGGTGAAGGTGAGGGTTAGGTTTTGGGTTAGGTTTAGGTTTAGGTTGAGGGATAGGGTCAGGGTAAGGGTTAGGGTGAGTAGGAGTGGGAGGGAGTGGTTAAGGTTAGGGTTAGGGTTAGAGTGAGGGTTAGGGTGAGGGTTAGTTTTAGGGTGAGGTTAGGGTGAGGGTTTGGGTTAGGGTTAGGGATAGTTTGAGCATTAGCATGAGGGTAATATTAGGGTTAGGGTGTGGGTTAGGGTTAGGGTTAGGATTAGGATGAGGGATAGGGTCAGGGTAAGGGTTAGGGTGAGGGTGAGGGTGAGGTTGAGGGTTAAGGTTACGTTTAGGGTTAGAGTGAGGTTTAGGATGAGGGTTAGGGTTAGGGTGAGGGTGAGGGTGAGGTTTAGGTTTTGGTAAGGTTGAGGGTGGCGGAGAGGGTTAAGGTTAGGCTTAGTGTTAGGGTGATGGGTAGTTTTAGTGTGAGGGTTTGGGTTAGGGTTAGAGTTCCGGTTAGGGTGTGGGTAAGGGTTAGGTTGTGGGTTAGGGTGAGGGTCAGAGTTAGGGTTAGGGTGAGGGTTAGGGTTAGTGTGAGGGTTAGAGTTAGGGTTAGCATTAGGGTTAAGGTGAGGATAAGGATTAGGGTTAGGGATGGTGTGAGGTTTAGGGTTAGGGTTAGGGTTAGGATTATGGTGAGGGTGAGGGTGAGGGTTAGTTTGAGGTTTAGGGTTAGAGTGAGGGTGAGGGTGCTGGTGAGGTTTAGGGTTAGGGTTAGTGTTAGGCTGAGGGTGAGGGTGAGGGAAAGGGTTAGGATTTAGAGTAGGGTAAGGGTGAATGTTAGGTTTAGGGTTAGGGTTAGGCATAGGGTGAGGGTTAATTTGAGGTTTAGGGTTAGGTTTAGGTTTAGGGTGAGGGTGAGGTTAAGGAATAGGGTTAGGTTGAGGGTGAGGGATAGGGAGAGGGTTAGGGTTAGGGTTAGGGTGAGGAAGAGGGTGAGGGTTAGGATTAGGGTTATGGTTGACCTTCGGGTGAGGGTGAGGATGAGAGTTAGGTTTAGGGTTAGTCATAGGTTTAGGTTTAGGCTAAGGGCGAGGGTGAGGGTGACGGTGAGAGTTAGGGTTATGGTGAGGGTTAGGGTTAGGGTGAAGGTGAGGGTTACATTTAGGGTTATGTTTAGGGTGATGGTGTGGGTTAGTGTGAGGATGAGTGTTCGGGTGAGGTTAAGGGTTAGGTTGTGGGTGAGATTTAGCATAGGGTGAGGGTTAGGGTGAAGGTGATGGTTAGGGTGAGGTTGAGGATTAGGGTTAGGGTTAGGGTTAGTGTTAGGGTGATGGTGAGAATTAAGGTTAGGTTTAGTGTTAGGCTGAGGGTGAGGATGAGGGAGAGGGTTATGATTAGGCTTATGGTGAGGGTGAGTGTTAAGTTTAGGGTTGGGGTTAGGCTTATGGTGAGGGTTATTGTTATGGTTAGGCTTAGGGTTAGGTTTAGGGTTAGGGTGAGGGTTAGGGTGAGAGATAGGTTTAGGGTGAAGGTGAAGGTTAGGGTGATGGTAAGGGTTAGAGTTAGGTTTAGGGTGATTGTGAGGGAGAGGGTTAGGGTTAGCGTGAGGGTGAGTGTGAGAGTTAGGTTTAGGGTTAGTGTTAGGTTTAGGGTAAGGCTTAGGTTGAGGGTCAGTGTGAGGGTGAGGGTTAGGGTTAGGGTGAGGTTTAGGATTAGGGATAGGGTGACGGTTAGGTTTAGCGTGACTGAGAGTTAGGATGAGGTTGAGCGTTAGGGTTAGGTTGATTGTGAGGATTAGGGATAGGGTAAAGGTGAGGGTTACAGTTAGGGTTAGGGTTAGGGTGAGGGTTAGGCTTAGGATGAGGGTGAGGGTGAGGGTGAGGGTGAGGATTAGTTTTAGAGTGAGGGTTAGTCTTAGGGTTAGTTTGAGGGTTCGGTTTAGGGGGATGTTTAGAGTCAGGTTCGGGTGAGGATTCGGGTGAGGGTGAGGTTTAGGGGGTGGTTGAGGGTGAGGGTGAGGGTGAAGGTTAGGTTTATGGTTAGTGTTAGGCTGAAGCTGAAGGTGATGGAGAGGGTTAGGTTTAGGATTAGGGTGAGGGTGAGGGTTAGGGTTAGGGTGAAGTTTGGGTTAGGGTTAGGGTTACTGTGAGGGTGAGGGTGAGGGATCATGTTAGGGTTAGGGTTAAGGTTCGGGTGAGGGTGAGGGTGAGAGTTAGGTTTAGGTTTAGTCTTAGGTTCAGGTTTATGCTTAGGGTGAGGGTGAGGGTTAGGGATAGTTTTAGGGTTAGGTTTAGGGGGTTGGTTAGAGTTAGTGGGATGTTTAGGGTGAGGGTGTGGGTTAGTGTGAGGGTGAGTGTTCAAGTGAGGGTAAGGGTTATGGTGTGGGTGAGGGTTAGCTTTAGGGTGAGGGTTAGGGTGACGGTGAGTGTTAGTGTGAGGTTGAGCATTAGGGTTAGGATCAGGGTGAGGGTTAGGGTTAGGTTTAGTGTTAGGGTTAGGGTGATGGTGAAGGTTAGTTTTAGGCTGAGGGTGAGGGTGAGGGAGAGGGTTAGGGTTAGGCTTAGGTTGAGGGTGAGTGTTAGGATTAGGGTTAGGGTTAGGCTTAGGGTAAGGGTGAAGGATAGGGTTAGGGTTAGTGTTAGGGTGAGGGTGAGGGTGAGCGAAAGTGTTAGGGTGAGGGTGAGGGTGAGGTTGAAGGTGAGGGTTAAGGTTGGGGTTAGGTTTAGGGTGATTGTGAGGGTGAGGGTGAGGGTTAGGGTTAGGGTTAGAGTTAGGGTGAGGTTTAGGCTTAGGGTGAGGGTCAGGGTGAGGGTGAGAGTTAGGGTTAAGGTGAGGTTTAGGTTTAGGTTTAGGGTGAGGTTTAGGGTTAGGGTGATGTTTAGGGTGAGGGAGTGCGTTTGTGTGAGGGCGAGTGTTCGGGTGAGGGTGAGGATTAGCGTGTGATTGAGGGTTAGATTTAGGCTAAGGGTTAGGTTTAGGGTGAGGGTTAGAGTGACGGTGAGGGGTAGGATGATTGTTAGGGTTAGGATTAGGTTTAGGGTGAGCATGAGGGTTTAGGTTAGGGTTAGGGTTAGGGTGAGGCTTAGGATTAGTGTGAGGGTTAGTGTTAGGGTTAGGGTCAGGGTTATTGTAAGGATAAGTATTAAGATGAGGTTTAGGGTGAGGGTGAGGGTTAGGGTTAGCCTTACGCTTAGGGTGAAAGTTAGGGTGAGGGTTAGTGTTAGGGTTAGGTTTCTGGTGAGCGTGAGGGTTAGGGTATGGTTTAGGGTTAGGGATAGCTTAAGGGAGTGTTAGATTTGGGTTGGGGCTAGAGTTAGGTTGTAGGATAGATTTGGCTTTGTGTTAGTGAGGGTGAGTGTGAGGCTTAGGTTTAGGATAAGGATTAGGGTGAGGGTGAGGGTGAGGTTTAGGATTAGGGTTAATGTTAAGCTGAGGCTGAGGGTGAGGGTGAGGTTTAGGGTTAGGATTAGGGTGAGGGTGAGGGTTAGTGTTTGGGTTACTGTTAGGGTGAGGTTGAGTGATAGGGTTAGGGTAAGGGTGAGGATTAAGGTGAATGTTAGGGTTAGGTTTAGGGTGAGGGTTACGGTGAGGGATAGGGTGATTCTTAGGGTGAGGGTGTGGTTTAGTGTGAGGGTTAGGGTTAGGGTTAAGGTTCGGTTTACGGTGAGGTTGAGGATTAGGGTTAGGGTGAGGGTTAGGGTGATGGTGAGGGTTAGGGTGAGGTTGTGGTTTAGGGTTAGGGTTAGTGTGAGGGTTAGGGATAGGTTAGGAGTTAGGGTTAAGGTTCCATTCAGGGATAGGGTTAGGGTTAGTGTTAGGGTTAGGGTTAGGCTTAGGTTGAGGGTGAGGCTGAGGGTGAGGGTTTAGTTTTAGAGTGAGGGTTAGGGTTAGAGTTAGGGAGAGGGTTCGGTTAGGGTGATGTTTATGATTAGGGTTCTGGTGAGGGTGAGGTTTAGGTTGTGGATGAGGGTTAGGTTTAGTGTGAGGGTTAGGGTGACGGTGAGGGTGAGGGTTAGGTTTAGGGGTAGTGTAAGCTGAGGGCTAGGTTGTGGTTGAGGTTTAGGTTTAGGGTTAGTTATAGGGTGAGGTGTAGGATTAGGGTTAGGGTTAGTTTGAGTGTTAGACTCAGAGGTAGGGTTAGGGTTAGCGTGAGGGTTAGGTTTAGGGTGAGGGTGAGGTTGAGGGTTAGGGTGAGGGTGAGGGTTAGTGTTAGGATTAGAGTGAGGGTTAGGGTTAGGCTTAGGGTGAGGTTGATTGTGAGGGTTAGGCTTAGGGTAAGGTTGAGGGTGGGGGTTAGGTTTTAGGTTAGGCTTAGGGTTAGGATTAGGGTGATGGTTAGGTTTAGTGTGAGGGTTAGGGTTAGGGTTAGGTTGGGGTGTGGGTAAGGGTTAGGGTGTGGGTTATTGTGAGGGTGAGGGTTTGGTTTAGGGTGAGGGTTAGGGTTAGTGTGAGGGTTATGGTTAGGGTTAGCATGAGGATTAGGGTGAGGATAAGGATTAGGGTAAGGGGTGGTGTGAGGTTTAGGATTAGGGATAGGGTGAGGGTGAGGATTAGGGTGAGGTTTAGGGTTAGGGTGAAGGTGAGGGTGTGGGTGAGGCTTAGGGTTAGGGTTGGGGTTAATCTTTGGGTGAGGCTGAGGGTGAGTGTTAGGTTTAGGGTTGTTCGTAGGTTTCGGTTTAGGCTTAGGTTTAGGCTTAGGGTGAGGGTGATGGTTATGTTTAGGGTGAGGGTGAGGGTTAGAGTTAGGGTTATGTTTAGGGTGAGGGTGTGGGTTAGTGTGAGGGTGAGGGTTCGGATGAAGTTAAGGGTTAGGGTGTGGTTGAGGGTTATCGTTAGTGTGAGGGTTAGGGTGACGGTGAGGGTTAGGGTGAGGTTGAGGTTTAGGGTTAGTGTGAGGTTGAGGGTTAGGGTTTGGGTTAGTGTTAGGCTGAGGGTGAGGGTGAGTGAGAGGGTTAGGATTTGGGTTAGGTGAGAGTGATTGTTAAGTTTAGGGTTAGGTATAGGGTTAGGGTGAGGGTTATGGTTATGGTTAGGGTTAGGGTTAGGTTTAAGGTTAGGGTGAGGGTGAGGGTGAGGGTGAGGGTTTGGAAGAGGGTGAAGGTTAGGGTTAGGGTTAGGTTTAGGGTGATTATGATTGTGAGGGTTAGGGTTAGGGTTAGGGTTATCATAAGGGTGAGGGTGAGTGTGAGTTTTAGGTTTAGGGTTAGTGTTAGGTTTAGGGTTAGGCTTAGGGAGAGTGTGAGTGTGAGGGTGAGGGTTAGGGTTAGGGTGAGGTTTAGGATTAGGGTTAGGGTGAGGGTTAGGATTAGTGTGAGGGTTAGTGTTAGGTTTAGGGTCAGAGTTATTGTAAGGATAAGGGTTAGGATGAGGTTTAGGGTGAGGATGAGGTTTAGAGTTAGCGTTACGGTTAGGGTGAGGGTTAGTGTGAGGCTTATTGTTAGGGTCAGGTTTCTGGTGAGCGTGAAGGTTAGGGTATGTTTTAGGGTTAGGGTTAGGGTTAAGGGAGGATTAGATTTGGGTTAGGGTTAGAGTAAGGTTGAGGGTTAGAGTTGGGTTTGGTTTAGAGTTAGGGTGAGTGTGAGGGTGAGGCTTAGGGTTAGGATTAAGATTAGGCTGAGGGTGAGGGTTAGGATTAGGATTATTGTTAGGCTTATGGTGAGGGTGAGGGTGAGGATGAGGGTGAGTGTTAGGGATAGGGTTAGGGTGAGGTTGAGGGATAGGTTTAGGGTAAGGGTGAGGATTAAGGTGAAATTTAGGGTTAGGTTTAGGGTGAGGGTGAGGATGAGGGTTAGGGTTTTTAGGGTGAGCATTATGGTTAGGGTGAGGGTTAGGGTTAATGTTAGAGTGAGGGTTAGAGTGAGGCATAGGCTTAGGCATAGAGTGAAGGTTAGGGTTAGGGTTAGGGTGAGGGTGAGGGTCAGGGATAGTGTTAGCGTGAGGGTGAGGGTTAGGGTGAGGTTTAGTGTTAGGGTGAGGGTGAGGAAGATGATGAGGGTTATGTTTAGGGTGAGGGTTAGGGTTAGAGTTAGGGTGAGGGTTCGGTTTAGGGTGATGTTTATGATTAGGGTGAGGGTGAGTGTTCTGGTGAGGTTGATGTTTAGGTTGTGGTTGAGGGTTAGGGTTAGGGTGAGGGTTAGAGTGACAGTGAAGGTGAGGGTTAGGGTTAGGATTAGTGTTAGCTGAGGGCTAGGGTGAGGTTGAGGTTTAGGGATAGGGTTAGGGTGAGGGTTAGGGTGAGGGTTAGGTTAAGGTTTTGGGTAAGGTTTAGGGTGAGTTTGAGGGTGAGGAGTAGAGTTAGGGTGAGGGTTAGGCTGAGCAGTAGAGTTAGGGTGAGGGTTAGGGTTAGGGTTAGGGTAAGGGTTAGGTTGAAGGTGAGGCCTAGGGTTAGGGTTAGTGTGAGGGTAAGGGTTAGGGTGAGGGTTAAGATGAGGGTAAGTGATAGTGTTAGGTTGAGGGTAAGGGTGATTTTTAAGGTTAGGGTTAGGGTTAGGGTTAGTGTGAGGATTAGGGTGAGGGTAAGTGTTAGGGTGAGGATGGGGGTTAGCTTCTGGGTTCGGGTGAGGGTTAGGGTTAACGTTAGGGTTTGGGTGAGGGATAGGGTGAAGGGTAGAGTTAGTGTTAGGGTAAGGGTTAGGGTTAGATTGAGGATTAGGGTGCGGGTCAGGGTTAGGGTGAGTTTTAGGGTGAGGGTGACGGTTAGGGTTAGTGTTAGGGTTAGGGTTAGGGTTAGGGTGAGGTTTAGGTTGAGTGCTCGGTTTACGGTGCTTGTTAGCTTTAGGGTAGGGTTAGGGTGAGGGTTAGGGTGAGGGTGAGGGTGAGGGTTAGGGTTAGGGTTAGGGTTGGTCTAGCGTTAAGGGGAAGGTGAGGGTGAGGGTGAGGGTGAAGGTTAGGTTTAGTGTTAGGGTTAAGGTTAGGGTTAGAGTTAGGGTGAGGGCTAGGGTTAGGCTGAGGGTGAGGTTTTGGGTGAGGGTTAGGGTGTGGATGAGTCTTAGGGTTAGGGTGTGGGTGAGTCTTAGGGATAGGGTGAGGGTTAGGGTGATAGTGAGGGTTTGAGTGAGGGTGTGCGTTAGGGTTCGTGTTAGGGTGAGGGTTAGGGTGAAGGGTATGTTTAGGGTTATGGTTAGGGTAAGGGTGGGGTTTAGAATGAGGGTTATTGTGAGGGTTTTGGTTAGATAAATATTATGGTTAGGTTTAGGGTGAGGATTAGGGTGACGGTGAGGGTTAGGGTGAGGGTTTGTGTCATGGTGAGGGTTAGCGTTAGGTTATGGTTAGGGTTAGTTTTAGGTTGAGCATTAGGGTGAGCGTGAATGTTAGGATGAGGGTTTGGTTTACGGTGAGGTTTAGGTTTAGGGTTAAAGTGTGGGTTAGGGTGATGGTGAGGGTTAGGGTGAGGATGTGGGTTAGGGTTACTTTTAGGGTGAGGTTTAGGGTTAGGTTTAGGGTGAGGGTGAGGGTGAGGGTTAGAGTTAAGTTTAGGGTGAGTGTTAGGGTTAGGGTGAGGGTTAGGTTTAGAGTTAGTGTTAGGGTGAGGGTGAGGTTGTGGTTGAGGTTTAGGGTGAGGGTGAGGGTTACGGTTAGTGTTAGGATTAGGGTTAGGGTTAGGGTTAGGCTGATGTTGAGGGTGATGTTGAGGGTTAGGTTTAGGGTTTGGTTGAGGGTTAGGCTTAGTGTGAGGGTAAGGGTGAGGGTGAGGGTAAGGTTTAGGATGAGGCTTAGGGTAAGGGTGAGGGATAGGTTTACTGTGAGTGTTTGGGTTAGGGTTCGAGTTAGCTTGAGGGTGAGGATTAGGGTTAGGGTTAGGATGAGGGATAGGGTTAGGTTGAGGTTTAGGGTGAGTGTTAGTTTTAGGGTTAGGGTGAGGTTTAGTGTTAGTGTTAGGGTTAGGGTTATTGTTAGCTTTAGAGTTATGTGAGCGTTAGGGTTAGGGTTAAGGTTCAGATGAGGGTGAGAGTGACACTTAGGTTTACGGTTAGTCTTAGGATTAGGTTTAGGCTTAGGGTGAGGGTGAGGGTTAGGGTTAGGGTGAGGGTTAAAATTAGGGTTAGGGTGAGGGTTAGAGTTAGGATGATGTTTAGGGTGAGGGTTAATGTGAAGGTGAGTGTTAGGGTGATGGTAAAGGTTAGGATGTGGATGTGGGAAAGCATTAGGGTTAGGGTTAGGTTGAGGGTTAGGGTTAGGGTGAGGGTGAGGGTGAGGGAGAGGGTTAGGGTTAGTGTTAGGCTGATGGTGAGGGTGAGGGAGAGGGTTAGGGTTAGGGTTAGGCTTACGGTGAGTGTTAGGGTTAAGGTTAGGATTAGGGAGAAGGTGAGGGTGAGGGATAGGTTTAAGGTGAGGTTGAGGGTTGAGGTGAGAGTTAGAGTGAGGTTAGTTTTAGGGTGATTGTGAGGGTGAGGGTTAGGGTTAGGGTAAGGGTTAGTGTAATGGTGAGGGTGAGGGTGAGAGTTAGGTTTAGGATTAATGTGAGGGTTAGGTTGAGGGTAAGGGTTAGGGTGAGGTTTAGGGTGTGGTTTAGGTTGAGAATGAGTGTTAGGGTGAGGTTTTGGGTTAGAGTGAGTGTTAGGGTTCGTGTTAGGCTGAGAGTTAGGGTTAGGGTGATGTTTAGGGTGAGGGTGAGCATTAGGGTGAGAGTGAGATTTCGGGTGAAGATGAGGGTTACTGTGTGGGTGAGGGTTAGGGTTAGTGTGAGGGTTAGGTTGAGAATGAGGGTTAGTGTGAGGGTGAGGGTTAGCGTTAGGGTTAAGGTTAGGGTGAGGGGTAGGGTTAGGGTTATGGTGAGGGTTAGGTTTAGGGTGAAGGTTAGGGTTAGTGTGAGGGTTAGGGTTAGGATGAGGGTGAGGGTAATTGTTACGCTGAGGGTTAGATTGAGGGTGAGGTTTAGGATTAGGGTTAACGTTAGGGTGAGATCTAGGGTGAGGGTTAGGTTTAGGTTTCAGGTTAGGGTTAGGATGAGTGTTAGGGTGAGGGTTAGGATTTGGGTTAGTTTGAGGGTTAGGGTTAAGGGTTAGGGTAAGGGTTAGGGTGAGGGTGAGGGTGAGGGTTAGGGTAACTCTTAGGGTTAGCGTTAGGGTGAGGGTGAGGGTTAGGGTAAGAATTTGGGTTAGGGTTAGGTTTAGGCTTAGGGTGAGTGTGAGGATGAGAGTTAGGATTAGGGTTAGTGTTAGGGTGAGGATTAGGGTGAGGGTGAAGTTTAGGGTGAGGTTTAGGGTTAGTGTAAGTTTTAGGTTTAAGATTAGGGTGAGGGTTAGAGTTAGGGTGATGTGTAGGGTGAGGGTTAGGGATAGGGTTAGGGTGAGGTTGAGGGTTAGGGTTAGAGTTAGGGTTATGTTGAGGTTTAGGGTGAGGTTTAGAGTTAGGGTGAGGTTGAGGGTTGGGGTTATGTTTAGGGTGAGGGTTAGGTTGAGGGTTAGGGTTAGGGTTAGTGTTAGAGTGAGGGTGAGTGTGAGGTTGAGAGTTAGGGTGAGCGTGAGTTTGAGAGATAAGGTTAGGATTCGTGTTAGGTATAGGGTTAGGCTGAGTGTGTGGATGATGGTAAGGGTTAGGTTTAGGATTAGGTTGAGGGTTAGGGTTCGTGTGAGGGTTAAGGTTAGGGTTAGAGTTATGTTTAAGATGTTGCTAAGGGTCAGGGTGTGGGTTAGGGGGAGTGTGAGGGTTAGGGTTTGTGTGAGTGTTAGGGTTAGTGTGAGGGTTAGGGTTAGAATTATGGTTTGGGTGTGGGTAAGGGTTAGGGTGTGGGTTAGGGTGAGGGTTAGAATTAGGGATAGGGTGAGGGTTAGGGTCCGTGTGAGGGTTAGGCTTTGGTTTAGCGTTAGGGTTAGGGAGAGGATAAGGATTAGGGTTATGGATAGTGTGAACGTTAGGGTTAGGGTTAGGGTGAGGGTGAGGATTAGGGTGACGTTTAGGGTTAGGTTGAAGGTGCGGGTGAGGGTTAGGTTTAGCGTTACGATTAGTGTAAGGGTGAGGGTGAGGGTGAGGGAGAGGGTTAGGCTTAGGATAGGGTGACAGTGAGGGTTAGGCTTAGTGTAACGGTTAGGGTTAGGGTTAGGGTAAGGTTTAGGGTGAGTTTGTGGGTGAGGAATAGGGTAAGGGTGAAGGTTAGGTTGAGCAGAAGGGGTAGGATGTGGGTTAGGGTGAGGATTAGGGTTAGGGTGAGGGTTAGGGTGATAGCTAGGGTGAAGGTGAGGTTAGCGTGAGGGTGAGGGTTAGGGTTAGGGTGAGGGTTAGGGTTAGTGTGACGATGAGTTTGAGGGTTATGGTTAGGTTTAGGGTTAGGGTGAGTATTAGTGTTAAGGTTAGGGTTAGGATGAGGGTTAGGGTGAGTTGAAGGGTTAGTTTAGGGTAAGGGTTAGGGTTAGTGTGAGTATTAGGTTTAGGGTTACTGTTAGGGTGAGGGTAAGGTTTGGGTTGAGAGTAAGGTTTAGGGTGAAGATTAGGGTTAGGGTTAGGGTTAGGGTGAGGGGTAGGGTGAGTGTTAGGTTTAGGGTTAAGGTTAGGGTTAGGCTTAGTGTGAGGGTTACGGTTAGGGTTAGGATTAGGGTGAGAGTGAGTATGAGGGATAGTGTTAGGGGGAGGGTGAGGGTGAGGGTGAGGGTTAGAGTTGGGGTTAGGTTTAGGGTGATTGTGAGGGTGAGGGTTAGGGTTAGGTTTAGGATAAGTGTGAGGGTGAGGGTGAGAGTCAGGTTTAGGGTTAGTGTGAGGGTTAGGGTGAGGGTAAGGGTTAATGTGAGGGTTCGGGTGAGGGTTAGGGTGAGAATGAGGGTAAGGGTGAGGGTTAGGGTGAGGCTTAGCGTTAGGGTTAGGTTAGGGTTAGGGTGAGGGGTAGAGTTAGGGTTATGGTGAGGATTAGGTTTGGGGTGAGGGTTAGGGTTAGTCTGAGGTTTAGGGTTAGGGTGAGGTTTAGGTTTAGGATTAGGGTGAGGGTTAGAGTTAGGGTGATGTGTAGGGTGAGGGTGAAGGTGAGGGTTAGGTTGTGGGTGAGGGTTAGGTTTAGGGTTATGGTGAGGGTTAGGGACAGGGTTAGGGTGAGGTTGAGGGTTAGGGTTAGAGTTAGGGTTAGGTTGAGGGTTAGGGTGAGGTTTAGAGTTAGGGTGAGTGTGAGGGTTAGGTTTAGGTTTAGGGTGAAGGTTAGGTTTAGTGTGAGAGTTAGAGTTAAGGTTAGGGTGAATATGAGGGTTAGGGTTAGCTTCTGGGTTCGAATTAATGTGAGGGTGAGGTTGAGGAATAGAGTTAGGATTATAGTTAGGGTTCGGGTGAGGGTTAGAGATATGTTTAATGTTAGGGTTAGGATAAGGGTGATGGTGAGGATTAGGGTGAGTGTTAGGGTTAGGGTTAGTGTTAGGGTGAGGGTTAGGTTGATGGTAAGGGTGGGGGTGAAGTTGAGGGTGGGTGTTAATGTTAGGGTTAGGGTTTGATTGAGGTGTAGTGTGAAGTTTAGGTTTAGGGTTAGTGTGAGTGTAAAGGTTAGGGTGAGGATAAGTTTTAGGGTAAGGGTTAGAGTAAGGTTTAGGGTGAGTTTGAGGGTGAGGAATAGGGTTAGGGTGAGGGTTAGGCTGAGCAGTAGGTGTAGGATGAGAGTTAGGGTGAGGGTTAGGGTTAGGGTTAGGGTGAGGGTAAAGGTTAGGGTGAGGGTGAGGGTTAGGGTTAGGGTTAAGGTTAGCGTGAGGTTAAGGGTTAGGGTCAGGTTTAGGACGAGGGTAAGGGTTAGGGTTAGGGTGAGGGTTAGGGTGATGTTTAAGATTAGGGTTAGGGTTAGGATTAGGGTTAGGTTGAGGTTTAGGATGAGGGTAAGTGTTAGTTTAAGGGTGAGGGTTAGGGTGAGTTTTAGAGTTAGGGTTAGGGTTAGGTTTAGGGTGAGGGCTAGGGTGAGGGTGAGGGTTAGGGTGAGTGTGAGGGTTAGGGTGAGGTTTACCCTGAGGGTGAGGGTTAGGGTGAGGGTGAGGGTTATGGTTAGGGTAACGGTTAGGGTGAATATTAGGGTTAATGTTAGGTTCAGGATGAGCGTCAGGGTGAGGGTTAAGGTTAGGGTTAGTTTGAGGGTTAAGTTTATGGCTAGGGTAAGTGTTAGGGTGAGGGTGAGGGTGAGGGTTAGGGTAACAGTTAGGGTTAGGGTTAGGGTGAGGGTGAGGGTGAGGGTTAGGGTTAGATTTAGGTTTAGGGTTAGGGTTAGGCTGAGGGTGAGGGTTAGGATGAGAGTTAGGGTTAGGGTCAGGGTGAGGATTAGGGTGAGGCTGAAGTTTAGTGTGAGGTTTAGGGTTAGGGTGAGGTTTAGGTTTAGGATTAGAGTGAGGGTTAGAGTTAGGGTGATCTTTAGGGTGATGGTGAGGGCGAGGGTTAGGTTGTGGGTGAGGGTTGGCTTTAGGGTTATGTTGAGGGTTAAGGTTAGGGTTCGGGTGAGGTTGAAGGTTAGGGTTAGACTTAGGGTTAGGTTGAGGTTTAGGGTGAGGTTTAGAGTTAGGGTGAGGGTGAGGGTCAAGGTTATGTTTAGGGTGAGGGTTAGGATTAGGTTGAGAGTTACAGTAAGGGTGAGGGTGAGCATCAGGGTTAGTGTTAGCTTCTGGGTTCGAATTAAGATGTGGGTGAGGTTGAGGGTAAGGGTGTGGGTGAAGGTTAGGGTGCAGGTTAGGTTTAGGTTTAGGGTTTGAGTGAGGTGTACGGTGAGGTTTAGGTTTAGGGTTAGTGTGAGGGTAAGGGTTATAGTGAGGATAAGTTTTAGGGTGAGGGTTAGGGTAAGGTTTAGGGTAAGGTTTAGGGTGAGTTTGAGGGTGAAGAATAGGGTTAGGGTGAGTGTTAGGCTGAGCAGTAGGGATAGGATGAGTGTTAAGGTGAAGGGTAGGGTTAGGGTTAGGGTGACGGTAAGGTTTAGGGTGAGGGTGAGGGTTAGGGTTAGGGTTAGGGTTAGCTAGAGGGTAAGGGTTAGGTGGAGGGTTAGGATGAAGGTAAGGGTTAGGGTTAGGGTGATTGTTAGGGTGATGTTAAAAGTTAGGGTTAGGGTTAGGGTTAGGGTGAGGGTAAGGTTTAGGTTGAGGGTGAGGGTTAGGGTGAGATTTAGGGTTAGAGTAATGGTTAGGATAAGGGTGAGGGCTAGGGTGAGGGTGATGGTTAGGCTGAGGGTGAGGGTTAAGGTTAGGGTGAGGGTTACCATGACGGTGAGGGTTACTTTGAGTGTGAGGGTTATGGTTAGGTTGAGGGTTAGGGTGAGTATTAGGGTTAAGGTAAGGTTTAGTATGAGGGGTAGGGTTAGTGGTAAGGTTAGGTTTAGGGTGAGGCTTAGGGTTAGTGTGAGGGTTAGGTTTAGGGTTACGGTTAGGATTAGGGTAAGTGTCGGGGTGAGGTTAATTTTAGGGTGAAGATTAGGGTTAGGCTTAAGGTTAGGTTGAGGGGTAGGGTGAGGGTTAGGGTTAGGGTTAGGGTTAGGATTAGGTTTAGGGTGCTGGTTAGGGTTAGGGTGAGGGTTAGGGTTATGGTTAGGGTTAGGGTGAAGGTGAGGGTGACAGTGAAGTTTAGGTTTAGGTTCAAGTTTAGGGTTAGGTGTAGGCTGAGAGTGAGGTTGAGTATGAGGGTCAGCGTTAGGGTTAGGGTTAGGGTTAGGGTTAGGGTGAGGGCTATGTTGAGTGGGAGGGTTAGGGTGAGGGTGAGGGTTTGGGATAGATAAGGGTTAGGGTTATGGTTATGGGGAGGATTAGGTTGAGTTTGAGGGTTAGAGGGAGGGTTAGGGTTAGGGTGAGGGTTAGCTTTAGCGAGATGTTTTGGGTGAGAGTGAGGATTAGCGTGAGGGTGATGGTTTGGGTGAGGGTAAGGGTTAGGGTGAGGATGAGGGTTAGGGTTAGGGTTAGGGTGAGGGTTAGGGTTAGCGTTAGGCTTTGGGTGAGGGGTAGGTTTAGTGTTAGGGTAAGGTTTAGTGTTAGGGTAAGGGTTAGGGTGAGGGTAAGGGTTAGGGTGAGGTTTAGGGTAAGGATGAGTTTTAGGCTAAGGTTTAAGGTCAGGTTGAGGTTGAGGGTTAGGATTAGGGTGAGGGTTAGGCTGAGGGGTAGGGTTCGGGTCAGGGTTAGGGTCAGGGTGAGGGTGAGTGTGAGGGTTTCAGTTAAGTAAGGGTTAGGTTTAGGGTTAGCCAGAGGATTAGCTTGAGGGTGAGGATTAGGGTGAGGGTGAGGGTGAGGGTTAAGTTTAGGGTTAGGGTTAGGGTTAGGGTGAGGGTTAGGGTTAGGTTTAGGGTTAGGGTGAGGGTTAGGGTTAGGGTTAGGGTTAGGTTTAGGAATAGGTTGAGGGTTAGCGTGAGGGGTAGCGTTAGGTTGAGGGTGTGAGTTAGGGTTAGGGTTAGGGTTAGGGTGAGGGATAGGGTCAGGTAAGGGTTAGGGTGAGGGTTAGAGTCAGGGTTAGAGTTAGGGATAGGGTGAGGATTAGAGTTAGGGTTAGGGTGAGGGTGAGGGTTAGGCTGAGTGGTAGAATTATGGTTAGGGTGAGGGTTAGGTTCAGTGTGAGGTTTAGGGTTAGGGTTAGGGTAAGGGTAAGTGTTCGGTTGAGGGTTAGGGTGAGGGTGAGTTTTTGGGTTAGCATTAGGGATAGGGTGAGGTGTAGGATTAGGGTTAGGGTTAGTGTGAGTGTTAGGCTCAGGGGTAGGGTTAGGGTTAGCCTGAGGTTGAGGTTTAGTGTGAGGGTTAGGGGTAGGGTTCGATTTTGTGTTAGGGTGAGGGGTAGGTTTAGTGTAAGGGTTATGGTTAGGCTTAGGGTTAGGGTGAGGTTAAGGGTTCGGGTGAGGGTTAGGGTGAGGGTGAGTGTTAGCGTTATTATTAGGGTTACGGTGAGGGTTAGGGTGAGGGTTATGGTTAAGATTAGTTTTAGGTTGAGGGTGAGGGTGAGGGTGAGGGTTAGGGTTTTTAGGGTGAGCGTTAGGGTTAGGGTGAGGGGTAGGGGTAGGGTTAGTGTTATGGTGAGGGTGAGTGTGAGGTTGAGGGTTAGGGTGAGGGTGAGGGTGAGGGTTAGGGTTAGGATTAAAGTGAGGGTTAGGCTTAGGCTGAGGGTGAGGTTGATGTTGAGGGTTGGGTTTAGGGTTAGGTTGAGGGTTAGGGTTAGTGTGAGGGTAAGGGTAAGGGTGAGGGTAAGTTTTAGGGTGAGGATTAGGGTTAGGGTGAGGGATAGGTTTAGTGTGAGGGTTTGGGTTAGGGTTAGGGTGAGGGTGAAGATTAGGGTTGGATTAGGGAGAGGTTTAGTTTTAGGGTTAAGGTTCGTGTGAGGGTTATGGTTAGGGTTTGAGTGAGATTTAGGATTAGGGTTAGGGGTAGGGTTATTGTTATCTTTAGAGTTATGTGAGGGATAGTGTTAGGGTTAGGTTTAGGGTGAGCATGAGGGTGAGGGTTAGGGTTAGGATTAGGATTAGGGTTAGGGTTAGGCTGAGGGTAAGGTTGAGGGTGGGGGTTAGTGTTAAGGTTAGGCTTAGGGTTAAGGTTAGGGTGATGATTAGCTTCAGTGTGAGGGTTAGGGTTAGGGTTAGAGTAAAGTTAGGGTGTGGGTAAGTGTTAGGGTTAGGGCTGGTGTGAGTTTTAGGTTTAGGTTTAGGGATAGGGAGAGGGTGAGGGTTAGGGTTAGGGTGAGGTTTAGGGTTAGTGTGAGGGTTAGGGTTCGGGTTAACATTATTGTTAGGGTGAGGACTAGGTTTAGGGTTAGGCATGGTGTGAGTTTTAGGTTTAGGGTTAGGGTTAGGGTGAGGGTGAGGGTGAGGGTTAGGGTGATTTTTAGGGTTAGGGTGAGGGTGATGGTGGGGGTGAGGGCTAGGGTTGTTGTTGGTGTAAGGCTGAGGTTGAGGGTGAGGCAGAGCGTTAGGTTAAGTATTGGGGTGAGGGTGAGGGTTAGGTTTAGGGTTAGGGTGAGGCATAGGGTGAGGGTTAGGGTGACGGTGAGGGTTAGGGATAGGGTTAGAGTTAGGGTGAGGGTTTGGGTTATGTTTAGGGTTAGGGTAAGGGTTAGGGTGAAATTTAGAGTTAGGGTTAGGGTTAGGGGTAGCATTAGTGTAAAGGTTAGGGTTAGGGTTAGGGTCAGGGTTAGGGTGAGGATAAGGTCTAGGGTGAGGTTTAGGGTGAGGGTGAGCTATAGGGTTAGCCTTAGTGTTAGGGTGAGGGTTAGGGTGAGGGTTAGGTTTAGGTTTAGGTTTCAGGTGAGAATGAGGGTTAGGGTAAAATGTAGGGTTAGGGATAGGATTAGGGTGAGGGTTAGGTTTGGGTTAGGTTTAGAGTTACGGTGAAGTTGAGGGTGAGGTTTAGGGTTAGGATTAGGGTTAGGGTTAGGGTTAGACTGAGGGTGCTGGTGAGGGTTAGACTAAGCATTAGTGTTAGGGTTAGGGTGAGGATTATGGTGAGGGTGAAGTTTAGGGTGAGTGTTAGGGTTAGGGTGAGGTTTAGGTTTAGGATTAAGGTTAGAATTAGGGTGAGGGTGAAGTTTAGGTTTAGGATTAGGGTTAGGGTTTGGGTTAGGTTGAGGGTGAGGTTTAGGGTTTGGGTTAGTGTTAGGGTGAGTGTTAGGGTTAGGATTAGGGTTAGGGTGAGGAGTATGGTTAGGGTTAGGGTGAGGATGAGGGTGAGATTGAGGGTTAGTGCTAGTGTTCTGGTGGGGGTTAGGGTTAGGGTTAGGTTTAGGTTGAGGGTTAGGTTGAGGGATAGGGTGGGGGTTAGGGTTAGGGTGAGGGTGAGGGTTAGGATTAGTGTGAGGGTTAAGGTTAGGGTTAAGGTTAGGGTTTCGGTGAGGTTAAGTTTTAGCGTGAGGTTTAGGATGAGGGTGAGGTTTAGGGTGATGGTTACATTGAGGGTGAGTCATAGGGTCAGTGTGAGGTTTAGTGTAATTGTTAGGGTGAGGGTTAGGGTTAGGGTGAGGCTGAGATTTAGGGTTAGGGTTAGAGAGAGGGTTAGGGTGAGGGTGAGGGTTAGTTTTAGGGTTAGGGTTATGAGGAGAGTTCGGGTGAGGCTTAGGTTTAGGGTTAGGTTTAGGGTGAGGCTGAGGGTGAGGTTTAGTGTTAGGGTTTGTGTTAAGCTGAGGGTAAGGGTGAGAGAGAGATTCAGGGTTATGCTTAGGGTGAGGGTGAGGTTTAGGGTTAGACTTAAGGTTAGGCTTAGGGTGAGGTTAAAGGTTAGGTTTTGGGTTAGGGTGAGGGTGAGGGTGAGGGATAGGGTTAGGGTGAGGATGAGAGTTAAGGTGAGTGTTAGGTTTAGGGTGATTCTGATGGTGAGGTTGAGGGTTAGGGTTAGGGTTAGGGTGAGGGTAGGATTAGGTTGAGTGTTAGGGTTAGGGTTAGGGTTAGGGTGAATTTTAGGGTTACGGTTAGGTTTACGGTGAGGGTTAGGCTTAGGGTGAGGTTGAGGGTGAGGGTGAAGTTTATGTTTAGGGTGAGGTTTAGGGTTATGTTCAGGGTTAGGGTGATGGTAAGTGTTAGGGTGACGGTGAGAGTAGGGTTAGGGTTAGGGTGAGGGTGAGGGTGAGGTTGAGTGTTAGGTTTAGGGTTAGGGTGAGGGTTAGTGTGAGGTTGAGTGTTAGGGTTATGGTTAGGATGAGGGTGAGGGTTAGGGTTAGGGTTAGGGTTACGGTGAGCGTTAGGCTTAGGAAGAGGGTGAGGGTGAGGTGAGGGTTAGTTGTACGGTGAGGGTTAGTGTTAGGGTTACGGTGAGGGTTTTGTTTAGGTTGATGTTTCGGGTCAGGGTGAGGGTTTGGTTGAGGGTGAGTTTTATGGTGAGGTTGAGGGTTATGTTTAGGGTGATGTTTAGGGTGATGGTGGGGGTTAGGGTGAGCGTGAGGTTTAGGATTATGGTTAGAGATCGGGTGAGTGTTTGGGTTAGGTTTAGGGATAGGGTGAGTGTTAGGTGGAAAATTTTGGGTTAGTGTGAGAATGAGGGTTAGAGTAAAGTTTAGGGTTAGGGATAGGATTAGGGTGAGGGTTAGGGTTGGTTAAGGTTAGTGTTAGGGTGAAGGTGAGGGTGAGGGTTAGGGTTAGGATTAGGGTTAGGTTTAGGGTGAGGGTTAGGTGAGGGTAAGTGTTAGAGGGAGGGTTAGCGTGAGTGGGAGTGTGAGGTTAGGGTTAGAGTGAGGGTTAGGCTGAGGGTAAAGTTTAGGGTGAGGATTAGTGTGAGAGCGAGGGTTAGGTTTTGAATTAGGGTGAAGGGTTGGATGAGGGTTAGTGTTAGGGTTATGGTGAGGGTGAGGATTCTGGTGAGGGTGAGGGTTAGTGTGTGGGTTAGGTTTAGGGTGTGGGTTAGGTTGAGGTTTAGGGTTAATGTCAGTGTAAGTGTTAGGGTGTGGTTAGGGTGACGGTGAGGGTTAGGGTTAGGGTTAGGTTTAGGCTTAGGTTTAGGTTGAGGGTTAGGTGAGGGTAAGGGTTAGAGTGAGGGTTAGTGTGAGTGTGAGTGTGAGGGTTAGGGTTAGGGTTAGAGTGAAAGTTAGGGTTAGGGTTAAGGTTAGGGTGAGGGTGAGGGTAATGGTTATGGTGAGGGTTATGATGAGGGTGTGGGTGAGTGTTAGAGCAAGTGTGAGGGTGAGGTTGAGGTGAGGGTAGTGCTTATGGTGAGGGTTAGGGTGAGGTTGTGGGTGAGTGTTAGGGTTAGGGTGAGGGTTATGGTAAGCGTTAGCATTAGGCTTAGGTTTAGGGTGAGGGTTAGGGTTAGGGTTAGTTTCACGGTCAGGGTGAGTTTAAGTTTTAGTGTGAGGTTTAGGGTTAGTGTTCGGTTGAGGGGTTTGGTGAGGGTTTAGGATTAGGGTTAAGGTTAGGGTGAGGGTTAGGGTTTGTGTGAGGGTTAGGGTTTGGATTAATGTTAGGGTTAGGGTGCGGGTAAGGGTTAGGGTTCGGGTTCTTGTGAGGTTGAGGTTTAGGGTAAGAGGTAGGTTTTTTGTTGGTTATTGGGTTAGGTTGAGGTTGAGGGTTAGGTTGAGGGTTAGGCTGAGGGTTGGGGTAAGGTTTAGGGTTAATATGAAGATGAGTATGAGGGTTAGGTTTAGGGTGAGGGTTAGGCTTAGGTTGATGTATAGGGTGAGGGTGAGGGTTTGTGTGAGAGTTAGGGTTAGGGTGAGTGTTAGGGTGATGGTGAGGGTTAGGGTGAGTGTGCGTGTTATGGTTACAGTTAGGGTTAGGGTGCGGTTAGGGTTAGGTTTAGGGATAGTGTGATAGTTAGGGTGAGGTTTTGGGTTTTAAGGTGAGGGTTAGGGTTAGTGTGAGGGTTAGGGTTAGGGTTAGGTTGAGGTCAAGGTTTAGGATGAGGGTTAGTGTAAGGGTGAGGGTTAGGGTTAGAGTAAGTATTAGGGTGAGGTTAAGGGTGAGGGTTGTTTAGGGTTATGTTAAGGGTGAGGGTGAGTGTGAGGGTTAGGGTTAGGGTTATGGTGAGGATTAGGGTGAGGCTTATGGTTAGGGTTAGGTTTAGGGTGAGGGTTAGGTTGAGGGTTAGGGTTAATGTCAGTTTTAGGGTTAGGGTGAGGTTTAGGGTGACGGTGACGGTTAGGGTTAGGCTTACTTTAGGGTGAGGGTTAGGTGAGGGTAAGGGTTAGAGTGAGGGTTAGGGTGAGTGTGAGTGTGAGGGTTAGGAATAGGGTTAGGGTGAGAGTTACGGTTAGGGTTAGGGTTAGGGTGAGGGTGAGGCTGATGGTTATGGTGAGGGTTAGGGTGAGGGTGTGGATGAGTGTTAGGGTTAGGCTGAGGGTTAGGGTAAGGGTTAGGGTTAGGCTTAGGTTTAGGGTGAGTGTTAAGTGAGGGTAAGTGTTAGACTGATGGTTAGGGTTAGGATTAGGGTTAGGGTTAGGGTTAGGCTGAGTGGGAGGGTGAAGTTTAGGGTTAGGGTTAGGTTTAGGGGGAGATTTAGGGTGAGGGTTAGGGATAGGGTGAGGATAAGGGTTAGGGTTAGGTTTAGGGTGAGGGTTAGGTTGAGGGTTAGGGTTAATGTCAGTTTTAGGGTTAGAGTGAGGTTTAGGGTGACGGTGACGGTTAGGGTTAGGCTTACTTTAGGGTGAGGGTTAGGTGAGGGTAAGGGTTAGAGTGAGGGTTAGGGTGAGTGTGAGTGTGAGGGTTAGGGTTAGGGTTAGGGTGAGAGTTAGGGTTAGGGTTAGGGTTAGGGTGAGGGTGGGGCTGATGGTTATGGTGAGGGTTAGGGTGAGGGTGTGGGTGAGTGTTAGGGTTAGGCTGAGGGTTAGGGTAAGGGTTAGGGTTAGGCTAAGGTTTAGGGTGAGTGTTAAGTGAGGTTAAGTGTTAGACTGACGGTTAGGGTTAGGATTAGGTTTAGGGTTAGGTTTAGGCTGAGTGGGAGGGTGAAGTTTAGGGTTAGGGTTAGGTTTAGGGGGAGATTTAGGGTGAGGGTTAGGGATAGGGTGAGGATTAGGGTTAGGGTTATGGTCAGGGTGAGGGTTAGGCTGAGGGTTAGGATTAGGTTTAGGGTGAGGGATAGGTTTATTGTGAGTGGTAGGGTGAGGGTTAGGGTTAATGTTAGGGTGAGGGTTAGGGTTAGGATGAGGGTTAGGGTTAACATTAGGGTTAGGATGAGGTTTAAGGTGAGGGTAAGGGTTAGGGTTCGGGTTAGGGTGAGGGTGAGCGTGTGGATTAGGGTTAGGATTAGGGTTAGTGTTAGGGTGAGGGTGAGGGTAATGATTAGGGTGAGGGTTAAGGTGAGGGTGATGGTTAGTGTTAGGGTGAAGGTGACGGTTAGGTTGAAGGTTAGGTTTAGGATTAGGTTTAGCGTGAGGGTTAGGTTGAGGGTTAGGGTTAATGTTAGGGTTAGAGTTAGGTTGAGGGTTAGGGTGATGGTCAGGGTTACACTTAGTGTTAGGGTTAGGGTTAGGGTGTGGGTTAGGGTTAGGATTAGGTTTAGGGTGAGGGTTAGGTTGAGGGTTAGGGTTAATGTCAGTGTTAGGGTTAGGGTTAGGGTTAGGGTGACGATTAGGGTGAGGGTGATGTTTAGGTTGAGGGTTGGGGTTAGGATTAGGTTTAGGGTGAGGGTTAGGTTGAGGGTTAGGTTTAATGTTAGGGTTAGAGTTAGGTTGAGGGTTAGGGTGATGGTCAGGGTTACACTTACTGTTAAGTTTAGGGTTAGGGTGAGGGTTAGGGTTAGGTTTATGGTGACGTTTAGGGTGAGGGTTAGGTTTAGGATTAGGTTTAGGGTGAGGTTTAGGTTGAGGGTTAGGGTTAATGTCAGTGTTAGTGTTAGGGTGAGTGTTAGGGTGACGGTGAGGGTTAGGGTTAGTGTTAGGCTTAGGTTTACGGTGAGGGTTAGGTGAGGGTAAGGGTTAGAGTGAGGGTTAGGGTGAGTGTGAGTGTGAGGGTTAGGGTTAGTTTTAGGGTGAGAGTTAGGGTTAGGGTTAGGGTTAGGGTGATGGTGAGGCTAATGGTTATGGTGAGGGTTAGGGTGAGGGTGTGAGTGAGTGTTAGGGTTAGGGTAGGGGTGAGGGTGAGGGTGAGGGTAATGGTTATGGTGAGGGTGTGGGTGAGTGTTAGGGTTAGGGTGAGGTTTAGGGTAAGTGTTAGCGTTAGGCTTAGGTTTAGGGTGAGTGTTACGTGAGGGTAAGGTTTACTCTGAGGGTTAGGTTGAGGTGAGTGTGAGGGTGACATTTAGGGTTAGCATTAGGGTTAAGATGAGGGTTAGGCTGAGGGTAAGGGTTAGGGTTAGGGTTAGGATTAGGTTTAGGGTGAGGGTTAGGTTGAGGGTTAGGGTTAATGTTAGGGTTAGAGTTAGGTTGAGGGTTAGGGTGACGGTCAGGGTTACACTTAGTGTTAGTGTTAGGGTTAGGGTGAAGAGTTGGGTGAGGGTTAGGGTTAGGGTTAGGGTGAGGCTTATGGTTAGGGTGAGGCTTAGGGTGAGTGTTAGGGTAACGTTTATTGTGAGGGTTAGGGTGAGGGTTAGATTTAGGGTTATTGTGAGGGTTAGGCTTATTATTAGTGTTAGGGTTATGGTGGTTGTTAGGTTTAGTGTGAGTGTTAGGGTTAGAGTTATTTTTAGGGTTAGGGTCAGGGTTAGGGTTAGTGTGAGGGTTAGGGTAAGGGTTAGGGTAAGGGTTAGGATGAGGGTTAGGGTGAGGGTAAGATTTAGGGTGAGGTTTAGGGTGAGGGTGAAGGTTAGCGTTAGGTTTAGGGTGAGGTGTACAGTGAGGGTTAGGTTTAGGTTTAATGTTAGGGTGATGGTTAGGATTTGTGTTAGGGTTAGGGTTAGGTTAACGGTTAGGGTTAGTGTGAGTGTTACGGTTAGGGTTAATGTTAGGGTTAGGGTGAGTGTAACGTTTAGGGTGAGGTTTCGGGTGAAGATGAGGTTTAGTGTAAGGGTTGGGGTTAGGGTTAGGAATAGGGTGAGGGTGAGGTTTAGGGTTAGGTTGAGGTTAGGCTGAGGGGTAGGGTTAGGTTTATGGTGAGAATTACTGTGAGGGTTTCGGTTCGGTAATGGTTAAGGTTTGGGTTAGCATGAGGATTAGGGTGAGGGTGATGTTTAGGGTGAGGGATTATGTTTAGGGTTAGGGTTAATGTTATGGTGAGGGTTAGGGTGATGGTGAGGATTAGGCTCAGGGTTAGGGTTAGGATTCTGGTGAAGGGTTTGGTGAGGGTTAGGGTTAGGGTTAAATTTAGGGTGAGGCTTAGGGTTAGGGTAAGTTTTAGAGTGAGGGTCAGGGTGAGGTTTTGGGTTATTGTTAGGGTGAGTATTATGGTTAGGATTAAAGTTAGGGCGAAGTTTAACGTGAGGGTCAGGTTTAGGGTGAGGATTAGGGTGAGGCTGAGGGTTAGGGTGAGTTTTAGGGTTAAGGTGAGGGTTAGGTTTAGGTTTAGGGTGAGGGTTAGGGTTAGGTTGATGTATAGCGTGAGGATGAGGGTTTGCATGAGATTGAGGATTCTGGTGAGGGTGAGGGTTAGTGTGTGGGTGAGGCTTAGGGTTAGGGTGAGTGTTAGGGTGACAGTGAGGGTTTGGGTGAGGGTGAGTGATAGGGTTACGTTTAGGGTTAGGTTGAGGGTTAGGTTTAGGGTTAGGGATCGGGTGAGGGTTATGGTTTGGGGTTGGGTTAGGGTTAGGGTGAGGGTTAGGGTTAGGGTTACGTTTAGGGTGAGGTTAAAGGTTAGCATAAGAGTTAGGGTGAGTGTGATTGTTAGGGTTAGCGTTTGGGTTAGGGTGAGGGTTAGGGTGTGGGGTTGGGTTAGGTTTAGTGAGAGGGTTAGGTTTAGGGTGGGTTTAAGGGGTAGGGTGAGGGTTAGTGTTAGCGTTAGTGTTAGGTTGAGGGTTAGGTTTAGGGTTAGGTTAAGGGTTAGGGTGAGGTTGGGGGTTAGAGTTAGGGTTAGGGTGAGGGTTAGGGTTAGGGTTAGGGTTAGGGTGAGTTTGTGTGTAATGGAGAGGGTGAGGTTTAGGGTGAGGATGAGGGTTAGGGTTAGGTTTAAGGTGAGGTTGATTGTTAGTGTGAGGGTTAGAATGAGCGTGAGGTTTAGGGTTAGGGTTAGGGTTAGGTTGAGGGTGAGGCTTAGGTTTAGAGTTTAGGTTAAAGTTAGGCTGAGGGTTAGTGTGAGGGTAAGGTTTAGGGTGAGGGTTAAGGTGAGGGTGTGGGTTAGGGTTAGGTTTAAGGTGTGGGGTTGGTTGAGGTTTAGTGTTAGGGTTATGGTGAGGGTTAGGGTTAGTGTTAGGGTTAGGGTTAGGGTGAGGGTTAGGATTAGTGCGAGGTTTAGGGTTAGGTTTATTGTTAGGGTTATGGTGAGAGTAAGGGTTAGCGTTGGGGTGAGTGTTAGGGTTATTGTTGGGGTTAGGGTTAGGGTTCGATTTAGGGTTAGGTTGAGGGTAAGGGTTAGGGTGAGGTTTAGAATGAGGGTGAGGGTTAGGGTTATGGTTAGGTTTAAGGTGAGGGTTAATCTTAGGTTGAGGGTTAGGCTGAGGGGTAGGGTTAGGGTGAATGTGAGGATTGCTTTTAGTGTGAGTTTTAGGGTTAGGGTTAATATTAGGTTTACGGTGAGGGTAAGGGTTAGGGTTAGGGTGAGGGTTAAGGTTAGTGTGAGGGTTAGGGTTAGGGTGGGGTTTGTGTGAGGGTGAGGGTTAGGATGTTGGTGATGGTTAGGGTTAGGGTGAGTGTTAGGGTGACGGTGAGGGTTAGTGTGAGGTTGAATGTTAGGGTTACGGTTAGCGATAGTGTGAGGGTAAGTGTTAGGTTTAGGCATAGGGTGAAGGTTAGGGTGAGTGATTGGGTTAGGTTTAGGGTTAGGTTTAAGGTGTGGGTGAGGGTTATGGTTAGGGTTAGTGTTAGGATGAGGGTAAGGGTTATGGTTAGGGTGATGATTTGGTTGAGGGTTAGGGTTAGGTTTAGGTTTAGTTTGAGGTTTAGGGTTAATGTTATGATTAGGGTTAGGGTGACGGTCAGGGTTAGGCTTAGTGTTAGGGTTAGCGTTAGGGGGATGTTTGGGTGAGAGTTAGCTTTAGCGTGAGGGTGAGACTTAGAGTTAGGCTTAGGGTTTGGGTTAGGGTGAGGGTTAGGATGATGGTAAGTTTTGGGGTGAGATTTAGCGTGAATGTGAGGGTTAGGTTTAGGAATAGGGTGAGGGGTTGGGTGATGGTTAGTGTTAGGGTTATGGTGAGGGTTAGGGTTAGTGTTCGGTTTAGGGTTAGGGTGAGGGTAAGGAATAGGATGAGGTTTAGGGTGAGGGTTAGCATGAAAGTTAGGGTTAGATTTAGGGTGAGGTTGAGGGTTATTGTTTGCATTAGGATTAATGTTAGGGTTAGGATTAGGCTTAGGGTGAAGTTGAGGGTGAGGGTGAGGTTTAGGTTTAGGTTTAATGTTAGTGTGAGGGTTAGGGTTAAGGTTATGTTTAGGGCGAGGTTGAGGATTAGTATGAAGGTCAGTGTGACTGTAAGTTTGAGGGTTTGGGTGAGGGTGAGGGTTCGGGTTAGCATGTAGGTGAGGGTTATGGTTAGGGTGAGTGTTAGGCTGACTGTGAGGGTTAGGGTGAGTGTGAATGTTAGGGTTACGTTTAGGGTTAGGGTTAGGGTGAGGGTTAGGGTTTTGGGTTGGGTTAGGGTTAGTGTGAGGGTTAGGGTTATTTTGAGGGTTAGGGTTAGGGTTAGGGTTAGGGTTAGGGTGAGGTTAAGGGTTAGGTTGAGTGTTAGGGTGAGGGTGAGGGTTAGGGTTATGGTTAGGATGAGGGTTAGGTTGAGGGTTAGCTTTAGCATTCGGTTAAGGGTTAGGGTGAGGGTGAGGTTTAGGTTTAGGGTTAGTGTGAGGGTTAGGTTTAGGGTTAGGATTAGGGTTAGGGTGAAGTTGAGGGTAATGGTTAGTGTTAGTGTTAGGGTGAGGGCGAGTGTGAGAGTTAGGATTAGTGTTAGGATAAGGGTGAGCTTGTGCTAGAGTTTTAGGGAGAGGGTGAGGAGTAGGGTTTGGATTAGGGTCAGGTTAGGTTAGGTTGACAGTGAGGATCAGGTTTAGGGGTCAGGTTAGGTTTAGGTTGAGGTTTAGGTGAGTTTAAGCTTTAGGGTGAGGGTTAGGGTTAGTGCGAGGTTGAGGGTTAGGGTTAGGATTAGGGTTAGTGTTACGGTTAGGCTGAGGGTGAGTGTGAGGGTTAGGGTTAGTGTTAGGTTTAGGGTGAGTGTGTGCAAGAGGTTGAAAGATAGGGTCAGGATTAGGGTTAGGGTTGGGATCAGTGTGAGCTTTAGGCTGAGGGGTAGGGCTAGGGTAAGGGTGAAGGATAATTTTATTGTGAGGGTGACGGTTAGGGTTAAGGCTAGGTTGAGATTTAGGGTTAGGTTGACGCTATGGGTTAGGGTTAGGGTTAGGGTGAGGGTTAGGGTGAATGTGACTGTGAGGGTTAGGTTTAGAATTAGTGTTAGGTTTAGTGGTAGGCATAGGGTGATGGTAAGGGTGAGGGTGAGGGTTAGGGTTAGGGTTAGGGTGAGGGATAGGTTTAGGATTAGGGTGAGGGTTATGGTTAAGGTCAGGGTGAGGGTGAGTGTTAGGTTTAGGATTAGTGTGAGGGTTAGGTTTAGGCTTAGGGTGAGGGTGTGTGTGAGGGTGACGGTGAGGGTTATGGTGAGGGTTAGGTTGTGGGTGAGGGCTAGGTTGAGGGTTAGGTTGACAGTGAGAGTTAGGGTGAGTGTGAGGATTAGGGTTAGGTTTAGGGTGAAGGTTAGGGTTAGGGTTTGGGTTAGGGTTACTTTGAGTGTGAGGGTTAGGTTTAGAGTTAGGTGAGGGTTCGGGTTAGGGTGAGGGTTAGGATTAGTGTTAGGGTTAGGTTGAGGGTGTGTGTTAGGGTTAGGGTTAGGGTTAGTGTGAGGGTGATGGTGAGGGTTAGGTTTAAGATTAGTGTTAGGGTTAGGTTTAAGCTTAGGATGAGTGTGAGTGTGAGGGTGAGGGTTGCGTTTAGGGTGAGGGTTAGGTTTCAGGTTTAGGGTGAGGGTTAGGGTTAATGTTAGGGTTAAGGTTAGGGTGAGGTTTAGGTTGATGGGTAGGCTTAGAGTCAGGTTAAGGGATAGGTTTAGTTTGAGGGTTAGGGTTAGCATTAGGTTTAGGATGAGGGTTAGCGTGAGGGTTAGGGTTAGGGATAGAGTTATTGTGAGGGTGAGGGTGCGGGTTAGGTTTAAGGTAACGGAGAGGGTTAGGGTAAGGGTGAGGCTAAGGTTTAGGGTTGGGGGTAGGGTGAGGGTGAGGGTGAGAGTGAAGTTGAGTTTTAGGGTGAGTCTTAGGGTGAGGGTTAGGGTTAGTATAAGGGTTAGGGTAAGGGTTAGGGTTAGGCTGAGGGTGAGGGTGAGGGTTAGGTTTAGGGTTACATTTAGGGTGAGCGTGAGTGTGAGGGTTAGGTATAGCATGAGGGTTAGGGTTAGGGTTAGACTTAGGGTGAGTGTTAGGGTTAGGGTTAGAATGAGTGTTAGGGTTACGTTGATGTTTATGGTTAGGCTGAGGGGTTGGGTGAAGGTGAGTTTTCGGTGAGAGTGATGATTAGCGTGTGGGTGAGGTTTAGGATTAGGGTGTTAGGGTGAGGCTGAGGGTTAGGGTGAGGGTGAGTGTTAGGGTTCCGGTTAGGATTAGTGTGAGGTTTAGGGTTAGGTTTAGGGTGAGGGTTAGGGTGCTGGGTTGGGTTAGGGTTAGGGTTAGTGTGAGGGTTAGGGTCAGTTTTAGGGTTAGTGTTAGGGCTAGGGTGAGGTTAAGGATTAGGGTGAGGGTTAGGGTGAAGGTGAGGGTTAGGTTTAGCGTTAGGGTTAGAGTGAGGGTTAATGTGAGGGTTAGGTTTAGATTTAGATTAAGGGTTAGGGTGAGGGTGAGGGTTAGGGTTAGGGTAAGGGTTAGGATTAATGTGAGGATTAGGGTTAGGGTTAGGGTGAGGGTGAGGTTAAGTGTTAAGATGAGGGTTAGTGTGAAGGTTAGTGTGAGGGTTAGGGTTAGTGTAAGGGCTAGGGTTAGGTTTAGGGTGAGCTTGAGGGTGAGGGTTAGGAATAGGAATAGGGTTAGTTTTAGGTTTAGGCTGAGGGTGAGGGTGAGGGTGAAGATGAGGGTTAGTTTTAGGGTTTGGGTTAGGGTTAGACTTATGATTAGTGTTAGGGTTAGAGTTAGGGTGAGGGTTAGGGTTTGTGTGAGGGTTAGGGTTAGTTTTAATGTTATGCTTAGGGCGAGGGTGAGGGTTAGTGTTTGGGTTCGTGTGAGGCTGAGGTTTAGGGTAAGGGTTAGGGTTAGGGTTAGTTATAGGGCGAGAGTGAGGTTAAAGGCTAGGTTGTGGGTTAGGCTGAGGGATAGGGTTAGGGTTATTGTGAGGGTGGGGGTGAGGGTTTCGGTTAGGTAAGGGTTAGGGATAGGGTTAGGGTGAGGATTAGGGTGAGGGTGAGATTTCGGGTTAGGTTGATGTATAGGGTGAGGGTGAGGGTTTGGGTGAGGTTTAGGGTTAGGGTGAGTGTTAGGGTGAAAGTGAGGGTTAGGGTGAATGTGAGTCTTAGGGTTACGGTTAGGATTAAGGTGAGGGTTAGGGTAAGGGATAGGGTAAGGTTTAGGGTGAGGGGTTGGGTTAGGGTTAAGGTGAGGGTTAGAATTAGTGTGAGGGTTAGGGTTAGGTTAAGGTTAGGGTGAGGTTAAGTTTTAGGGTGAGGTTTAGGTTGAGGGTGAGGTTATGGTTAGCGTAAGGGTTAGGGTGAGGTTTAAGGTGATGGTTAGGTTTAGGGTTAGGTTAAGGTTTACGATGAGGGTGAGGGTTAGGGTTAACGTTAGGGTTAGGGTGAGGTTGAGGGTTAGGTTTAGAATTAGTGTTAGGTTTAGAAGTAGGCTTAGTGTGATGATAAGGGTGAGGGTGAGGGTTAGGATTAGGGTGAGGTTTAGCGTTAGGGTGAGGGATAGTGTTAGGATTAGGGTGAGGGTTAGGGTTAGTTTTAGGGTGAGGGTGAGGTTTAGGTTTAGGATTAGTGTGAGCATTAGGTTTAGGCTTAGGGTGAGGGTGAGGGTGAGGGTTAGGGTTAGGGTGATTTTTCGGGTTAGGGTTAGGGTGAGGTTTAAGTTTAGGGTGATGTTTAGGTTGAGGGTGAGTTTTAGGGTGAGGATGAGGGTTCGGGTCAGGGTGAGGGTTAGGTTGAGGGTGAGGATTAGGGTTAGGGAGAGGATTGGGTTGACAGTGAGAGTTAGGGTGAGGGTGAGGATTAGGGTTAGGTTTAGGGTGAGGGTTATGGTTAGGGTTTAAGTTAGGTTTATTTGAGGGTTAGTATTAGGTTTAGGGTTAGGTGGGGGTTAGTGTTAGGGTTAGGGTGAGGGTGATGGTGAGGGTTTGGTTTAGGATTAGTATTAGGGTTAGGGTTAGGCTTATGGTGAGTGTGAGGGTGAGGGTGAGGGTAAGGTTTATAGTAAGGGTTAGGTTTCGTGTTAGGGTGAGTGCTAGGGTGAGTGTTAGGGTTAGTGTTAGGGTGAGGGTTAGTGTGAGGATTAGGGTTAATGTTAGGGTTAGGGTTAGGGTGAGGGTTCGGTTGAGGGTGAGGATTAGGAATAGAGTGAGGGTTAGCGTGAGGATTAGGGTTAGGGTTAGAGTTGGGGTTAGGGTGAGGGTTAGGTTTGAGGATAAGTGCTACGGTTAGGCTAAAAGGTCAGGGTGAGGGTTAGGGTTAGGGTTATGGTTAGGGTTATGGGGAGGGTCAGGGTTAGGTTTAGGGTTAGGGTGAGGTCTAGGGTGAGGGTGATGGTGAGGGTTAGGGTTAGGAACAGGGTGAGGATAAGGGTTAGCATTAGGGTTAGTGTGAGGGTTAAGTTGACTGGTAGACTTAGGGTTAGGGTGAGAGATAAGTTTACTGTGACGCTTAGGTTTAGCATTAGGTTTAGGATGAGGGTTAGGTTTAGGTTTAGGGTTAGGGTTAGAGTTAGGGTGAGGGTGAAGGTGAGGGTCAGGGTTAAGGTAATGGTGAGGGTTAGGGTTAGGGTGAAGCTAAGGGTTAGGGTTGGGGGTAGGATGATGGTGACAGTGAGGGTGAGTTTTAGGGTCAGTCTGAGGGTGAGCGTTAGGGTTAGTATTAGGGTTAGGGTCAGGCTTACAGTTAGGCTGAGTGTGAGGTGAGGGTTAGGGTTAGGGTTAGATTTAGAGTGAGCATGAGGGTGAGGGTTAGGGTTAGGATTAGGGTTAGGATTAGGGGTCAGCTTAGGTTGAGGGTGAGCGTTAGGGTTAGAGTGAGGTTTAGGGTTACGTTGATATTAAGGGTGATGGTGAGGGTTAGGGTGAGGGTGAGTTTTCCGTGAGGTTTAGGGTTAGGGTGTGGGTGAAGTTTAGGATTAGGGTGAGTGTTATGGTGACGGTGAGTGTTAAGGTGGGGGTGAGTATTAGGGTTAAGGTTAGGGTTAGTATGAGGTTTACGGTTAGGGTTAGGGATAGAGTGAGGGTTAGGGTGCTGGGTTGGGTTAGGGTTAGGGTGAGGGTTAGGATTAGTGTGAGGGTTAGGGTTAGTTGTAGGGTTAGCGTTAGGGCTAGGGTGAGGTTAAGGGTTAGGGTGAGGGTTAGGGTGAGGGTGAGGGTTAGGGTTAGCGTTAGAGTTAGAGTGAGGGTTAGAGTGAGGGTTAGGTTTAGGGATAAATTAAGGGTTAGGGTGAGGGTGAGGTTTAGGGTTAGGGTTAGTGTGAGAGTTATTTTGAGAGTTAGGGTGAGGGTTAGGTTTAGGGTTAGGTTTACGGTGAGGGTTAGGTTGAGGGTTACGGTTAGTGTTAGGGTGAGAGTTAGAGTGAAGGTGAGGGTTAGGCTTAGGGTTAAGGTTAGGTTACGTGTGAGGGGTTGTGTGAAGGTGAGGATTAGGTTTAGGGTGAGGGGTTGGGTGAGGGTTAGGGTTAGGTTTATGGTGAGGGTTAGGGTTAGTGTAATTGTAAGGGTTAGTGTGAGGGTTAGGATTAGTGTGTGGGTTAGTGTTAGGGTTAATGTTAGGGTTAGGTTGAGTGTAAGTGTTATTGTTAGGTTGAGGGTTAGGTTTAGTGTGAGCGTTAGGTTTAGGGTTAGGGTTAGGGTTTGGGTGAGGTTAATGGTTAGGGTGAGGGTTATGATGAGAGTGAGGGTTAGGTTTAGGGTTAGGGTTAGGTTTAGGGTGAGGATTACGGTTAGGTTGAGGCTTAGGCTGAGGGGTAGGTTTAGGGTGAGAGTGAGGGTTTGGGTGAGGGTGACGGTTCGGTTGCAGGTATAGGGGTAGGGTTTGGTTGAGGGATAGGTTTAGGTTGAGTGTTAGAGTGACGCTGAGGTTTACGGTGAGCGTTAGGTTTAGGGTTAGGGATAGGGTGAAGGTTAGGGTGAGGGACTGAGTTAGGGTTAGGGTGAGGGTTAGGTTTAGTGTGAGGGTGAGGGTTAGGGTTAGTGTTAGGGTGACCTTTAGCATTAGGGTTAGGTTTAGGGTGAGGGTGAGGGTAATGATTAGGGTGAGGGTGAGGGTGAGGTTGAAGGTTAGGGTTAGGGTGAGGGTTAGGTTGAGGGTTAGGGTGAAGGTTAGGGTTAGGGTTAGGTTTAGGGTGAGGGTTAAGTTGAGGTTTAGGTTTGGTGTTAGGGTGAGGGTTAGAGTGACCGTGAGGGTTAGGCTTAGGGTTAAGGTTAGAGTACGGTTGAGTGTTTGTGTGAGGGTTAGGATTAGGTTTAGGGTGAGTTGTTGGGAGAGGGTTAGGGTTAGGGTTATGGTGAGGGTTAGGGTTAGTGTTAGTGTTAGGGTTAGGTTTAATGTTAGGGTTGGGGTGAGGGTAAGGGTTAGGGTTAGGTTGAGGGTTAGGTTTAGTGTGAGCGTTATGGTTAGGGTTCGGGTTAGGGTTAGGGTGAGGTTAATGTTTAGGTTGAGGTTAGGATGATGGTGAGGGTTAGGTTTAGGGTTAGGGTTAGGTTTAGTGTGAGGGTTAGGTGTAGGTTGTGGTTTAGGCTGAGGGGTAGCTTTAGGGTGAGGGTGAGGGTTTGAGTCAGGGTGAGGGTTCGGGTGAGGGTAAGGGTTAGGGTTTGTTTGAGGGTTAGGTTAGGGTGAGTGTTAGGGTGTTGGTGAAAGTTAGGGTGAGGGTTAGGTTTAGGGTTATGGTTAGGGTGAAGGTTAGTGTGAGGTTTTGGGTTAGGGTTAGGGTGAGGGTTAGGTTTGGTGTGAGGTTAAGGTTTAGTGTGAGGGTTAAGGTGAAGGTAAGGGTTAGGGTTAGCATTAGGGTTAGGATATGGGTGCGGGTTATATTTAGGGTTAGCATTAGGGTTAGGATATGGGTGAGGGTTATATTTAGGGTGAGGGTTAAGGTGATCGTGAGGGTTAGGGTTAGGGTTAAGGTTAGGGTGCGGGTAAGAGTTAGGGTGATGTTTAGGTTTAGGGTGAGGTTTAGGGTAAGCATTAGGGTTAGGATGACGGTTAGGGTGAAGTTAGGTTTAGGGGTAGGTTAAGGGTTAGGGAGAGGGTAAGTGTTAGCGTTAGGCTGAGGGTGAGGTTTAGGGTTGGGTTTAGGATATGGGTGAGGGTTATGTTTAGGGTGAGGGTTAAGATGATGGTGAGGGTTAGGGTTAGGGTTAGGGTGAGGGTAAGAGTTAGGGTGATGGTTAGGGATAGGGTGAGGTTTAGGGTTAGCATTAGGGTTAGGATAAGTGTTAGGGTGATTGTGAGGGTGAGGGCTAGGGTTAGGATTAGGGTTAGGGTGAGGTTTAGGCTGAGGGTGAGGGTGAGATTTAGGGTTAGGTTTAGGGTTAGCATGAGGGTGAGGGTTAGGTTTAGGATTAGTGTTAGCTTTAGGGGTATGCTCAAGGTGAGGGTAAGTGTGAGGGTGAGGTTTAGGGTTAGAGTGAGGTTTAGGGTTAGGGTGAGTGATAGGGTTAGGGTTAGGGTTAGGGTGAGGGTTAGGTTGAGGATTAAGGTTAGGGTGAGGGATAGTTTAGGATTAGTGCTGGGTTACGGTTAGGCTTAGGGTGAGGGTGAGTGTGAGTGTGAGGGTTAGGTTTAGGGTGAGTTTTTGGGTTAGGGTTAGGGTGAGGGTTAGGGTTAGGGTGCTTTTGAGGTTGAGGGTGAGGTTTAGGGTGTGTGTGAGGGTTAGGGCTAGGATGAGGGTTAGGTTGACAGTGAGGGTTAGGGTGAGGTGAGGCTTATAGTTAGGGTTAGGGTGAGGGTTAGGGTGAGGTTTAGGTTTAGGGTTAGGGTAAGTGTTAGGGTGAGGGTTAGGTTTAGGATGAGAGTTAGGTTGAGGATTAGTGTTATGGTTAGGTTGAGGGTTAGGTGGGGCAGGGTTAGGTGTAGGGTGAGGGATAAGGTTAGTGTGAGGGTTAGGGTTAAGTTAGGTTTAGGGTGAAGGCCTGGGTGAGGGTGCGGTTTGGGGTTAGGGTTAGGTATAGGGTGAGGATTAGGGTTAGGTTTAGGGTTATGGTGAGTTTTACGCTGATGGGTAGGGTTAGGGATAGGCTGTGGGATAGGTTTAATGTGATGTTAAGGGTTAGGGTGAGGGTTAGGGTTAATATTAGGGTTAGGGTAAGGGTTAGGGTGAATATTAGGGTTATGGTGAAGTTTAGGGCTAGCATTCGGTTTAAGATGAGGGTTAGTGTGAGGCTAAGTGTTAGTATTAGGGTTAGGCTGAGGGTTAGGATGAGGGTAAGTGTTAGGGTGAGGGTTCGTGTGAGGGTGAGAGTTAGGTTTAGGATTAGGGTTATGGGTAGGGTTAGGGTTAAATTTAGGGTTAGTGAGAGGGTTAAGGTAAGGGTTTTGGTTAGTGTTAGAGTTAGGGTTAGGGTGAGGGTTAGGGTGAGGGTGAGGGTTAGGGTTAGGGTTAGGGTTATTGTTAGGGTGAGGGTTAGGGTTAAGTTTAGGGTTAGGGTGAGGGTTAGGTTGAGGGTGAAGGTGAGGATTAGGGTTAGGGATAGGGTGAGGATTAGGGTTAGGTTTCGGGTTAGGGTGAGGGTTAGGCTGAGGGTTACGGTTAGGGTTAGGCTGAAGGATTTGTTTAGTGTCAGGGCTAGGGTTAGATTTAGGGTTAATATTAGGGTGAGAGTAAGTGTTAGGGTGAGGGTTAGGGTTAGGGTGAAGCTTAGGGTTAGCATTCGAATTAGGATGAGGGTTAGGGTGAGGGTTAGGGTTAGTGTTAGAATGAGGGTGAGGGTTAGGGTTAATGTTAGTGTAAGGGTTACGGTTAGGTTGAGGCTAAGGTTTGGGGTTAGGGTTAGAGTGAGGGTGAGGGTGAGGATGAGGTTTAGGGTGAGTCTGAGGGTGAGGGTTAGGGTTAGGTTTAGGGTTTTAGGATTAGGGTGAGGCTTAGGGTGAGGCTGAGGTTTGGGTTCGGGTTAGGGTTCGGGTTAGGTTTAGGGTGAGTGTGAGGGTGAGGGTTAGGGTTAGGATTAGGGTTAGGATTAGGGTTAGGCTGAGGGTGAGGGTGAGGGTGAGGATGAAGGTTAAGTTAACGGTTAGTTTTAGGGTTAGGGTTAGTTTGAGGGTGAGGGTTAGGTTTTGGATTAGTGTAGGGGTTAGGGTTAGGCTTAAGTTTAGGGTGAGGGTGAGGGTGAGGGTGAGCATTAAGGATAGGTTTAGGGTTAGGGAGACGGTGAGGCTGAGGGTAAGGGTTATGTTTAGGGTGAGTGTTAGGTTTGGGTGAGGGATCGGGTAAGGGTTTGGGTTACGGTTCGCTGAGGGTGAGGGTGAGGTTTAGTTTTAGGGTTAGGGTTAGGTTTTTAGTGAGGGTGAGGTTTAGCTTTAGGATTAGTATTAGCGTTAGTTTTATGCTTATGGTGAGGGTGAGGGTGAGGGTTAGGGTTAGGGTGAATTTTAGAGTTAGGGTGAGGGTTAGGTTGAAGGTGAGGGTGAGGGTGACGGTGTGGGTGAGGGTTAGGTTTAGGGTTAGGGTGAGGGTTAGTGTGACGGTGAGGGTTATGGTGAGGGTGAGGTTTAGGGATAGGGTTAGGGTGAGGGTTAGATTTAGGGTTAGGGTTAGGTTTAGGGTGAGGGTGAGGTTGAGGATTTATGTTAGTGTTTGTGTTATTGTGAGGGTGAGGGTTAGGTTTAGGATTAGTGTTAGTGTTAGGGTTAGGCTTAGGGTGAGATAGAGGGTGAGGGTGAGGTTTAGGTTTAGGGTGAGGGTTAGGGTTAGGGTTAGGATGAGGGTTTGCTTTAGGGTGATGGTGAGGGTTCCGGTGAGGCTGAGGGTTAGGGTGTGTGTGAGGGTTAGGTTTAGTGTGAGGTTTAGGGTGTCAGTGATGTTTAGGTTGAGGGTGAGGGTTAGGGTTAGGGTTAGGGTTACGGTGAGGTTTAAGTTTACGGTTAGGATTAGGGTTAGGGTTAGGGTGAGGATTAGGTTTAGGGTTAGGGTTAGGATTAGTGTGAGGTTTAGGATTAGGGTAAGGGTTAGGGTAAAGGAAAGGTTGAGGGTGAGGTTTAGGTTTACTTTGAGGGTTAGGGCTAGTGTTAAGGTTAGAGTGAGGGTTACGGTGATGGTTAGGATTAGGGATAGGTTGAGGTTGAGGGTTAGGGTTAAGTTTAGTTTGAGGGTTAGGGTTAGGGTGAGGGTTAGGCTTAGGTTTAGGGATAGGGATAGTTTAGGGTGAGGGTGAGATTGAGGATTAGGTATAGGATTAGGATTAGGGTTAGGGTTAGGCTGAGGATGAAAGTGAGGGGTAGGGGGAGAGTACGGTTACAGTTAGGGTTAGGGTAAGGGTTAGGGTGAGGGTTAGGGTTAGGGTTAGGGTTAGGGATATTGTTAGGGTTAGGGTAAAGGTGTGGGGGAGGGGGAAGGGGAGGTTTAGGGTTAGGTTTTGGTTTAGGGTGAGGGTGAGAGTGAGGGTTAGGGTTAGGATTAGGATTACGGTTAGGATTAGGATGAGGTTGAGGGTGAGGGTGAGGGAGGTTAGTGTTAGGGTTAGGGTTATGGTGAGGGTTAGGGTGAGGGTTTGAGTGATGGTGAGGTTTAGAGTTCGGGTTAGGGTTAGGGTGAGAGTGAGGGTTAGGGTTAGGATTAGTGTTAGGGTTAGGTTTAGGCTGAGGGTGAGGGTGAGTTTGAGGGTTAGAATTAGGTTTGTGTTAAGGTTAGGATGAGGGCTCTTGTGAGATTGAGGGTTAGGGTGAGGTTGAGGGTGAGTTTGGGGGTTTTGTTGAGGTAAGGGTTAGGGTTAGTGTGAGGGTGAGGGTGAAGGTTAGGGATAGGGTGAGGGTGAGGGTTAGGGTTAGGGTTAGAGTAAGAGTTAGGGTGAGGATTAGTATGACGGTGAGGGTTATTGTTAGGGTGAAGGCTAGGGTGGGGGTGTGGCTTAGGCTGAGGGTGAAGTTGAGGGTGAGGGTGAGGTTTAGGGTTAGTGTAACGTTTTAGTTTAGGGTTAGGGTGAGGATTAGTGTGACTTGAGGATTAGCTTGATGGTAAGTGTTAGGGTGAGGGTTAGCGCTAGGGTTAGGGTAAGGGTTCGGGTTAGGGTGAGGTTTAGTGTGAGCGTGAGGGTTAGGGTGAGGGTGACCGTTCGGGTTAGGGTTAGGGTTAGGCTGAGGGTGAGTGTTAGGATTAGGTTAGGGTAAGGGTTAGGGTCAGGGTGAGGGTGAGGTTTAGTGTTAGTGTGTTGGTTAGGGTTAGGTTTAGCATTAGGATAAGGATGAGAGGGAGAATTAGGTTTAGGATTAGTGTTAGGTTTAAGGTTAGGCTTAGGATGCCAGTGAGGTTGAGGTTTAGGGTTAGGGATAGGGTGAGCGTAAGTGTGAAGATTAGGGTTAGGGTGAGGTTTAGGGTTAGTGTTAGGGTTAGGGTGAGGGTTTGGTTAGGGTGACGGTTAGGATTAGGGTTAGGGTTAGGGTGAGGTTTAGGGTTAGGGTTAGGCTTAGGCTGTGAATGAGGGTGAGGGAGAGGGTGAGGGTTAGGTTTAGGGTGAGGCTTAGGGTTAGGGTTAGGGTGAGGTTTATGTTTAGGGTGATGTTTAGGGTGAGGGTGAGGTTCATGGTGAGAGTGAGGGTTAGGTTGTGGGTGAGGGTTAGGGTTAGGTTTAAGGTTAGGTTGAGGGTTAGTGTTAGGGTTAGCATTATGTTTAATGTGAGGGTTAGGGTTAGGATTCGGGTTAGGGTTAGGGTGAGGGTAAGTGTTATGGTAAGGCTAGGGTTATGGTGAGAGTTAGGGTTAAGGTTAGGGTTAGATTGAGGTTGAGGGTGAGGGTTAGGCTTGTGTGAGGGTTAGAGTTAGAGTGAGGGTTATCGTTGGATTAGGGTTAGAGTTAGATTGAGGGTGAGGGTGAGGGTTAGGGTTAGGATTAGGGTTAGGGTTAGGGTTAGACTGAGGGTGAGGGTGAGGGTGAGGGTGACAGTTTTTTTTAAAGTGAGGGTTAGGGTTAGGGTGAGGGTGAGGGTAAGCGAAAGGGTTAGGGATAGGGGTAGGATGAGGGTTAGATTGAGGGGTAGGGTTATGGTTTGGGTGAGGGTTACAGTTGCTGTGAGGGTTAGGTTTAGGTTTAAGGTTAGGGTTAGGGAGAGGGTAAGGCTTAGTTTAGTGTGAGGGTTAGGGTTAGGGTTAGGTTTAGGGTGAGGGTAAATGTTAGGATGAGTTTTAGGGTGAGGGTGAGAGTTAGGCTTAGGGTTAGTGTTAGGATTAGTGTGGGGGTGAGGGTGAGGGCGAGAGTTAGTGTGAGGTTTAGGTTTAGGGTTAGGGTGAAGCTTTGAATGAGAGTGAGGGTTAGGGTTAGGGTTAGGGTTAGGTTTAGGGTTAGGCTGAGGGTGAGGGTGAGTTTGAGGGTTAGGGTTAGGGTTGGGTTAAGGTTAGGGTGAGGGCTATTGTGAGTGTGAAGTTTAAGGTGATTGTGAGGGTGAGAGTGAAGTTTTCGGTTAGGTAAGTGTTAGGGTTTGTAGAGAGCTGCGAGAGGCCGCACCTGGAAGATGGCGCCGGCTTCCGCCCTCTGCCTTCCCGATGGCGAGTGCTCTCGTGGTAAACAACTCCTTATATGGCTAAGGCAAAGAATCTGGCTTGCTTCCGCGCACCTGAACCTATTGGTGGTTCCAACTTGGCGTATGAGGGTTGGCTACCCAGCGGGTACTTAAGGCTGTGGGGAATTCTCCCCGGGGTTGGGGTCAGAAGATTACTCATAGGTCCTGAATAAACTGCAGAGAGAAGAGTTCGGTGTCGCGTCTTCCTTGCTGGTCGAGGCGGTAGCGACACGTGGTGGCCCGTACGGGGACTCAGGCATAACCCCAAAGAGGACTCAGAACTCTCTGCGGTCAGGGTGGTGCACCGGTAAGTTCCCAGGTAAAAGGGGAATCCGCGACAAAAGCGGGGGTAAGTCCCCAGGTAAATGGGGGAATCCGAGACAAGAGCGGGGGATAAGTCCCCAGGTAAAAGGGGAATCCGCGACAAGAGCAGGGGGAGTTTTGCTCTTCTCGGTAGATAAAGAGAGAGCGAGAACCCGGGGCTAGTCAATAGAGTAGCCAAAAGTGAAAGTAAAAGTTTGTTTACCAGCTTTAAATGTTTAAAACATGGGCGCTTCTTCTTCGCACCCAATTTTTTTGGCTCTCAATGAGCTACTGCACTCAAAAAAGTTAAAAATAAAAAAGAGTACTTTAGAGAGATTTTTGAATGAATTTGACATCGTTGCCCCGTGGTTCGCTGTCTCCGGAAGCCTCACGGTGGCCTCTTGGGAGAAACTAGGGAGGGACCTAGATTTTGCCTCTGAACAAGGAACGCTTAAGAGCGGAGTGAGACCAATATGGAAACTGATAAGAGGCTGTCTCGAGGACCAGCGTTGCAGTGAGGCATTAGAGAATGGTCAGGCCGCCCTAGAAATGCTGCAGGAAGAAAGATCGGAAAGGGCAGACAGCGAAAAGGAGGAGAGCAGGGGGGGGGGTTATACCACGATTTTGCCGAACTAGAGACCTCTGAGTCTACAGACTCAGAGGAACTACACTCATAGAACAAATAGAAAAAACAAAGATAAGAAAGAGGAGGAAAGGGAAGGAGAGAGAGGACCCAGATAAAGACGAATGCACGCCCTTCGTGCACCGCCCCACACCTTCGGCCCCTCCGCTCTATGCGGAGGACACCGGAAGTGGCAGCCCCAGCTTTTCTTTCAGCCCAGGCGTGTGGAAAGCGGTCAGAACCGAGTTACATCTAGCCTGTCCAATATTTCAGGATCCACAGGGACAGCGGTATCATGAACCCTTAGATTTTAAGGTTATAAAATCTTTAGCTGAGTCTGTGCGGACATACAGAATCACAGCCTCCTTTACTGTAGCCCAGGTGGGGGCCCTAAACAGACATTGCATGACACCCGGTGATTGGAATGGGCTCGCACGAGCTTGTTTGAGCCCAGGTCAGTATTTAGATTGGAAGGTCTTTTTGATTGAATTTGCTAGTGAAGAGGCTGTGGCCAATCAGGCTGGGGGAAACCCAGCTTGGGACAGAGATATGCTGCTTGGACAGGGGAGATTCGCCAATCAGCAGATAGGCTACCCGGTTCAAGTTTATGAACAAATCAATAAAATTGGCATAAAGGCATGGAAGGCCTTACCAAATAAAGGCGAGGTGAGTGGCAATCTCACCAAAATCCTGCAGGGCTCTATGGAGCCGTTTTCGGACTTTGTTGCCGGTATGGTCGAGGCTGCTGGCAGAATTTTTGGTGACCCAGACTCAGCCATGCCATTAATTAAACAGCTTGTTTACGAGCAGTGCACTAAGAAATGCAGAGCCGCCATAACCCCATATAAGAATAGGGGACTAGAAGAATGGATGAAAGTTTGCAGAGAGCTGGGCGGACCACTAACTAATGCTGGATTAGCTGCTGCTGTGGTGCAATTAACCCAGAAGAAAGGAGGAGGCTCAGGTGCGTGCTTTAGATGCGGCAAGATGGGACACATAAAGCGTAATTGCCCTGAAAGAGGAAGTGTGATAGAAACAGGAAAGGGACAACAGCCTAAGCAGCCTGGGCTGTGCCCTAGATGTAAAAGGGGGAAGCACTGGGCAGTTGAATGCCGATCTGTGAAAGACATCAACGGTCGAACCTTAACATAGTCCCATTCAAAAAACGGGTAGCAGGGCCCCCGCCCTCAGGGCCCGCAAATATATGGGGCAGTCGAGAACCAGGACAGGAGCTACTACCCAGAACAGTGGCCGACCCTCCAGCACCCCAAGGACCGCGGAGAGCCACTGCGGGCTCAGCAGGACTGGACCTCCGTGCCACCACCAAACTCGTATTAACTCCCCGAATGGGGGTCCAGTTAGTTGACACAGACTTCCAAGGACCCCTTGAGCCTGGCACGGTGGGATTGTTGATAGGGAGGTCATCCACAATTCTGCGGGGCCTTAAGGTGCATCCTGGTGTGATTGACCCAGACTATACTGGAATTGTAAAGATTATGGTTGAATCTCCTAAAGGAATTTTAGCCATCTCCCCAGGAGATAGAATTGCTCAGCTTTTGATTTTACCCAGTTTACATGACCATTTTGCGGCTCAGCCCAAGCTAAGAGGAAAAGGGGGTTTTGGATCCACGGGAACAGACTTAACATTCCTGTCTCTTGATTTGGACCAAAGACCAGTTCTTGAACTCAATGTTGATAATAAGAAAATTTTGGGCCTTTTGGATACTGGGGCAGACAGGAGCATTATTGCCAGAAATGATTGGCCATCAGGATGGCCTGTACAAGCGTCCTCCCAAACCTTACAAGGTCTGGGATATGCTAAGGCCCCTGACATGAGTGCGAGACAGCTGCACTGGAGTGATGAAGAAGGACATTCCGGTATAATACAGCCTTATGTGTTAGAGCTCCCGGTTTCCTTATGGGGCAGAGACCTTATGAAAGAAATGGGATTTAAATTAAGTAATGACTATTCCCCTGCATCAGGACATGATGGTGCGTATGGGTTATCACCCCAGTTTTGGACTAGGTAAATTTCTACGAGGGAACAAGGAGCCTATTAAAGTGTACCAGAGAAACCACAGGCAGGGCTTGGGTTTTTCCTAGGGGCCACTGGGGAGGGATCCCCATATCCTGGAAAATGGAGGAGCCGGTGTGGGTGCCTCAGTGGCCACTTTCCTCTGAAAAATTAACTGCCGCCAGGACGTTAGTACAGGAACAGTTAACCCAAGGACACATTAAACTATCAGTATCCTCGTGGAATACACCCATTTTTGTTATTAAAAAGAAGTCTGGAAAATGGCGTTTGTTACACGATTTACGAGCCATCAATAACCAGATGCAAATTATGGGCCCCGTACAACGAGGCCTACCTTTGCTTTCTTCCCTGCCTGCCTTTTGGCCCATTATTGTGATTGATATAAAGGATTGTTTTTTTTCTATTCCCCTACATGATCAAGACAGTGTGAGGTTTGCTTTTACTATTCCCTCCTGCAATCATGCCAGATAAAAGATATGAGTGGGTAGTTTTGCCTCAGGGGATGGCCAATAGTCCTACTATGTGCCAACTTTATGTGGATGAAACTCTTGCCCCTCTTAGACAAAAATATCCCAAATTAAGATGCATTCATTATATGGATGATATTTTACTAACTGCAAAGAGTAAACATATGCTGGAAAAGGCGTATGTGGATTTGATTGAGATGCTAAAGTACAGAGGACTGTTTATAGCTCCTGAAAAGGTACAGCAGGACCAGGTTATAGATTACTTAGGAGCGAAAATATGTAAAAATTGCGTTACTCCACAAAAGGTAGAGTTGAGAAAAGATAATCTAAAAACCTTAAATGATTTTCAAAAATTGTTAGGAGATATTAATTGGGTTAGAAGCTATTTAAAGCTACCAAATTATGAGTTGAGACCCCTTTATGCTATATTACAAGGAGACTCTGCTTTGGATTCTCCTAGACAGTTAACCAAAGAGGCAAGAGAGACTTTACATAAGATAGAAGAGAGATTACAAAATGCCTGCTTACAGAGAATACAGGAAGACAAGAGTATTACCCTGTGTATACTCCCTACCTTGTCTCAACCTACTGAGTTGTTGTGGCAAGAAGGCCCGTTGTTTTGGATTCACCCGAAAATATCACCAGCCAAGTCCATTGAATATTACCCTACTGCTGTGGCTGGTGTTGCACTCTCTGGAATTCAACAATGCTTACAGTATTTTGGAATTGCCCCGTCTACCATTATAGTTCCTTACACCAGCCATCAAGTTCAAACTTTGTGTGCTACTATAGATGATTGGGCTATTTTACAATGTAGCTTTACTGGACAAATATACAACCACTTTCCAAAACATCCCCTTTTGGGGTTTTTCAAGGAACACCCAATTATCTTTCCTAAGGTAACGTCTTCTCAACCTATTGTAAGTGCCCCTAATGTATTTACTGATGGCTCAAAAAAGGGATGTGGTGTATACATGGTTGAGGCACAACGACCGGTACAACACCAGTTTCAGCCCGGTGCTCCTCAGATGGTAGAGTTAAAAATTGTTATAAAAGTTTTTGAAGCATGCCCGTTTTCTTATAATTTAATATCTGATTCTGCTTATGTTATTAATGCTCTCAAGGTTTTAGAGGTTGCCGGACCTATTAAGAGTTCCAGTCCGGTTGGTCCATTGTTTCAACAATTACAACAGTTGATTTGGCAGAGAAAATCATGCTTTTATCCCTGGCATATTCGGGCTCATACGGGCCTGCCAGGACCCCTGGGCAAAGGAAATGATGTAGTGGATCAATGGACCAGACAAGAATGGGTATTTATTAGCTCTGTCTTAGACAGAGCCAAAACCTTTCATAAAACATTTCATGTTAATGCAAAAGCACTACAACAAAAATTTCAAATTTCTCGAGCCGATGTGAGACACGTGATATTATACTGTCCTCGATGTGTAATTTATCAGCATCCGCCTAGTGTTGGGGTTAATCCCCGGGGGGTTTGCTCCCGCTAAAAGTTTGACAGATGGATGTGACTCACATCTCTGAGTTTGGACACCAAAAATATATACATGTGTCTGTGGACACCTGTTCAGGTGTTATACATGCCACGCCCTCGGCTGGAGAAAAGGCACGCAATGTTATTGCCCATTGTTTGGAGGCCTGGGCAGCCTGGGGAAAACCTTATCAACTTAAGACTGACAATGGACCTGTGTACACAGGACAACAGTTTGCCTCCTTTTGTCATCAAATGGAGGTGCAACTTATACATGGTTTGCCCTACAATCCCCAAGGCCAAGGCATTGTGGAACGTGCTCACCTCACGATAAAAGAGTGCCTACAAAAACAAAAGGGGGGAATTGGCCATGGCCGTACCCCAAAGGAAAGACTTTCTCTTGCTTTATTTACTATTAATTTTTTAAATTTGGATGCTCAGAGTCAATCCGCAGCAGATAGACATAATGAACCTTATGGCCCAGCAAAAGGGATGGTAAAATGGAAGGATGTCTTGACAGGGCTCTGGCGTGGGCCCGATCCCGTACTGACATGGGCACGAGGCTCTGTTTGTGTTTTTCCTCAGGACCAACAAGATCCGGTGTGGGTGCCTGAACGCCTCACTAGAAAAGCCCAGTGTGAAGAGGCACGAGATGCGGGGGGTGATGGTCCTCCTGCTCATCCTTGCGATGGTGCAACCGGGAAGACCAGTACCGAGATGGGGAACCCTTTCTGTGTTCCCGAGACCGATGCCCGTACGACATGATGCATAACTGTTTCCTTGATTACAGCCAATTCGAGTTCTGGTACCGTGACTGGTGTTGTGGCAACTGCTACGGGTTGCGGCGGCCAAAGTGTTAAACCTAATTCTTCTATTACTCACAGGCCTACCTCTGTGTGCGTGTATCCCCCCATTTTTGTTCATTGTGAGTATGGAAGAACTTACCTCGTGCAGTAACCCAATGCTGGAATGCCTCAAAGTTTAAATATGCTTTAGTTTCCCGCATGCCTCATTGGGTGCCTGTGCCTGAGGATGCTCCTAATGCTATGACCCAATCATCTTAAGGAGAGGGGCTGGGAAGGTGGCTCAATGGTAGAGCACTTCCTCTGCATTCATGAGGCCCTGGGTTCAATTCCCCAGTACCATATAAGCAAAAAGAAGAGAAAAAAGCCGGAAGTGGTGCTGTAGCTCAAGTGGTAGAGCGCTAGTCTTGAGCTGAAGAGCTGAGGGATAGCGCCCAGGCCCAGAGTTCAGGCCCAGGAAAAAACCTATTTAAAAAACGCTGCAAATTTGTCTAAACAGTTGTCTAGTTATCTTTTAGGTAATTGAACTGGGGAGTTCGACAGCCTGATGGAACAGCTCAGGGTTGCCATCGTCATGTTGAACTCGACCTGAGTGTATGCCAGATTGGTGGAGGGGTTATCTTCATGGCTCTCCGCTGCTATGAATCATCTTAAGGAATGGGCGGGTTTAGGAGCCCTGACAGGCCTTCTGGTGTTAGCCTCCTTGGTATGTCTGTGGTGCATTTGCCAAATTAGAGGTTCTCAGCGTCGCAGTGCAGCCATGATTATCCATGCCTTTACAGTCATTGGAGCAGGTCAGTCCCCCCAAGCATGGCTTGCCACCCTAAAACAATGAACACAGATTGCAAAGCCAAAGTACTGCAGTCGAGAGGCATGAGTTTTGCCCTCGAGGAGAGCATGTTTGATTGCACACGGGTTCGATTCACCTTTTCCCGTCCTTGTGAAAAACGAATCAATGGACAATCTGAGTCATCCCTAGAGAAGGTACCCTCTGGGAGAAGGCTTGAATGCAGTCCTTGCATTGCACAACAGGGATGAGACCTCTGTTCTCATCTGTGTTCTTTAAACAAAAAAGGGGGAACTGTAGAGAGCCGCGAGAGGCCGCACCTGGAAGATGGCGCCAGCTTCCACCCTCCGCCTTCCCGATGGCGAGTGCTCTCGTGGTAAACAACTCCTTATATGGCTAAGGCAAAGAATCTGGCTTGCTTCCGCGCACCTGAACCTATTGGTGGTTCCCACGTGGCGTATGAGGGTTGGCTACCCAGCGGGTACTTAAGGCTGTGGGGAATTCTCCCCGGGGTTGGGGTCAGAAGATTACTCATAGGTCCTGAATAAACTGCAGAGAGAAGAGTTCGGTGTCGCGTCTTCCTTGCTGGTCGAGGCGATAGCGACAAGGGTTAGGGTTAGGGTGAGGATTTGGTTGAGGGAGAGGGTTAGTGTGAGGGTTAGGGTTAGGGTGAGGGTTAGGGTTAGGGTTAGGGTGAGGGATAGGGTTAGGGTGATATTAAGGATGAGGGTGAGATTTAGGGTGAGGGTGAGGGTGAGGGTGCGGGTTAGGGTTACGGTTAGAGTTTGGTTGATGGCTAAGGAGAGGGTGAGGGTTAGGGTTAGCGTTAGGGATAGGGTGAGAATTAGGGTTAGGGTTAGGTTTAGGGTGAGGGTTAGGCTGAGGGAAATGGTTAGGGTTAGGGTGAGGGTTAGGTTTAGTCTGAGGGTGAGGGTTAGGGTTAGGTTTAGGGTTAGTGTGAGGTTAAGGGTTAGGGTGAGTCTCCGGGTGAGAGTGAGGGTTAGAGTGTGGGTGAGAGTTAGGGTTATGGTGAGTGTTAGGGTGATGGTGAGGGTTAGGGTGAGTGTGAGGATTAGGGTTAGGTTTAGTGTGAGGGTTATGTGTAGGGTGATGTTTAGCGTGAGGGTGAGGGTCAGGGTGAGAGTGAGGGTTAGGGTGTGGGTGAGGGTTAGGGTTATGGTGAGGGTTAGGATGATGGTGAGGGTTAGGGTGAGGGTGAGCGTTAAGGTTAGGTTTAGGGTGAGGGTTAGGTTTAGGGTGAGGGTTAGGGTGATGTTTAGGGTTAGGGTGAGGGTTAGGTTTAGGTTTAGGGTGAAGGTTATGTTTAGGGTGAGGTTTAGCATGTGGGTGAGGGTCAGGGTGAGAGTGAGGGTTAGGGTGTGGGTGAGGGTTAGGGTTATGATGAGGGTTAGAGTGATAGTGAGGGTTTGGGTGAGGGTGAGGGTTAGGGTAAGGTTTATGGTGAGGGTTAGTTTTAGGGTGAGGGTTAAGGTGAGGGTAAGTGTTAGGGTGAGGGTTAGGGTTAGGGTGAGAGTTAGAGTGAAGGTTAGAGTTAGATTGAGGTTGAGGGTGAGGGTTAGGGTTGCATGAGGATTAGAGTTAGAAAGAGGGTTATGGTTGTATTAGGGTTAAAGTTATGGTGAGGGTGAGGGTTAGGCTTAGGTTTATGGTTAGGGTTAGGGTTAGACTGAGGTCAGGGTGAGGGTGAGGGTGATGGTTTTTTTTAAGGTGAGGGTTAGGGTTAGAGTGAGGGTGAGGGTAAACGAAAGTGTTACGGTTAGGGGTAGGATGAGGGTTAGATTGAGGGGTAGGGTTATGGTTAGGGTGAGGGTTAGGGTTAATGTGAGGGTTAGAGTTAAGTTTCGGGTTAGTGAGAGGGTAAGGCTTAGGTTAGTGTGAAGGTTAGGTTAGGGTTAGGTTTAGTGTGAGGGTAAGGGTGAGGGTGAGGGTGAGATTTAGGCTTAGGGTTAGTGTTAGGATTAATGTGTGGATGAGGGTGAGGGTGAGAGTTAGTGTGAGGTTTAGGGTTAGGGTTAGGGTTAGGGTGAGGGTGAGGGTTTGAGTGAGGGTGAGGGTTAGGGTTAGGGTTAGGTTTACTGTGAGCGTGTCGGTTAAGGTTGGGATTAGGGTTACGGTTAGTGTTAGGCTGAGGGTGAGGTTGAGTTTGAGGATTAGGGTTATGGTTGGGATAAGGTTAGGGTGAGGGCTATTGTGAGGGTGAGGGTTAGTGTGGGGGTGAGGGTGAGGGTGAGGTTTTCCGTTAGGTAAGTGTTAGTGTTAGGGTTAGCGTGAGGATTTGGTTGAGGGAGAGGGTTAGTGTGAGGGTTAGGGTTATGGTGAGAGTTAGGGTTAGGGTTAGGATGAGGGATAGAGTTAGGGTGATGTTAAGGATGAGGGCGACGGTTAGGTTGAGGGTGAGGGTGAGGGTGCGGGTTAGGTTTTCGTTTAGAGTTAGGTTGAGGGATAGGGTGAGTGTGAGGGTTAGGGTTACTGTTAGGGATAGGGTGAGAATTAGGGTTAGGGTCAGGGTTAGGGTGAGGATTAGGTTGAGGGGAATGGTTAGGATTAGGGTGAGGGTTAGGTTTGTCTGAGGGTTAGGATTAGGGTTAGGGTTATGGTTATTTTGAGGTTAAGCGTTATCGTGAGGGTTAGGGTGAGGGTGAGGGCTAGGTTTAGTGTGATGGTTAACTTTAGGGTGACAGTTAGGGTGAGGGTTCGGGTTAGGGTGAGGTTTAGGTTTAGGGTTAGGGTTAGGGTGAGGGTTATGTTTAGGATGATGTTTAGAGTGAGGGTGAGGGTCAGGGTGAGAGTGAGGGTTAGTGTGTGGGTGATGGTTATGTTTAGGGTTAAGGTGACGGTGAAGGTTAGGGTGAGGGTGAAAATTAGGGTTAGGGTTAGGGTGAGGGTTAGCGTTAGTTTTAGGGTTAGGTTGAGGGTCAGTTTGAGGGTTAGGGTTAGGGTTAGCATTAGGATTATTGTGAGGGTTAGGGTTAGGGTTAGGGTGAGGGTAAGGGTTAGAGTGGGGGTTAGGGTGAGAGTTAGGGTTAAGGTTAGGGTTAGATTGAAGTTGAGGGTGAGGGTTAGGGTTGGGTGACGGTTAGAGTTAGAGTGAGGTTTATGGTTGGATTAGGGTTAGGGTTAAGGTTTGGGTTAGGGAGAGGGAAAGGCTTAGGTTAGTGTGAGGGATAGAGTTAGGGTTAGGTTTAGTGTGAGGTTAAGGGTTAGGGTGAGGTTTAGGGTGAAGGTGAGAGTTAAGCTTAGGGTTAGTGTTAGGATTAGTGTGTGGGTGAGGGTGAGGGTGAGAGTTAGTGTGAGGTTTAGGGTTAGCATTAGTGTTAGGTTGAGGGCTAGGTTGAGGGTGACGGTTAGGGTTAGGTTTTGGGATAGGGTGAGAATTAGGGTTAGCGTCGGGTTTAGAGTGGTGGTTAGGCTGAGGGGAATGGTTAGGGTTAGGGTGAGGGTTAGGTTTAGTCTGAGATTTAGGGTTAGGGTTAGGGTGAGGGTTATGGTAAGTTTTAGGGTGAGGGTTAGGTTTAGGGTGAGGGTGAGGGATAGGGTGAGGGTTAGGTTTAGTGTTAGGTTTAAGGTGAAATTTAGAGTTAGGGCTAGGCTTAGGATGTGAGTGAGGGTGAGGGTGAGAGTGAGGGTTAAGTTTAGGGTGAGGCTGAGGGTTAGGGTTAGACTGAGGGTTATGTTTAGGGTGATGTTTAGGGTAAGGGTGAGGGACAGGGTGAGAGTGAGGGTTAGGGTGTGGGTGAGGGTTAGGTTTAGGTGAGGGTCAGGATGACGGTGAAGGTTAGGGTGAGGGTGAGGATTAGGGTTAGGTTTAGGGTGAGGGTTACCATTAGTTTTAGGGTTAGGGTGAGGGTTAGGGTTAGGGTTAGGGTTAGGGTTAGGTTTAGGGTGAGGTAAGTGATAGGGTGAGGGCTAGGCTTAGGGTGAGAGTGAGGGTTAAGGTTAGGGTTAGATTGATGTTGATGGTGAGGGTTAGCGTTGGGTAAGGTTTAGAGGTAGAGTGAGGGTTATGGTTGGATTAGGGTTAGAGTTAGGGTGAGGGTGAGGGTGAGGGTTAGGGTGACGGTAAGGGTAAGGGTGAGGGTTAGAGTGAGGGTGAGGTTGAGTTTAGGGTTAAGTTTAGGGTGAGGATTAGTTTTAGGGTGAGGGTTAGGGTGAGGGTTATGGATATTGTTAAGGATAGGCTGGGGGTGAGGTATAAGCTGAGGTTTAGCGTGAGGGTGAGGGTTAGGGTTAGGGAAAGGGTGTGGGTGAAGGTTAGGGTTAGAGTTAGGGTTAGGGTTAGGGTTAGGGTTAGGATGAGGGTGACAATGAGTGTGAGGGTAAGGTTTAGGCTTATGGTTAGGGTGAGGGTTAGGGTAAATGTGAGGGTTAGGGTGAGGGTTAGGATAAGGGTTAGGTTGAGGTTTAGGTTGAGTGGGAGGTTTAGGGTTTTGGTTAAGTTTAGGGTGAGAGTTAGGGTGAAGGTTAGATTTAAGGTTACGTTAGGGTTAGGGTGAGGGTTAGGGTGAGAGTGACAGTTAGTTTTAGGATTAGTGTTAGTTTGAGGGTAAGGCTTAGGGTGAGGGTGCGGGTGAGGTTTAGGGTTAGGGATAGCGTGAGGGTTAGGGTGAGGGTTAGGGATAGGGTGATGTTTAGGTTTAGGGTTAGGGTTAGGGTTAGGGTTAGGTTTAGGATATGAGTGAGGTTGAGGGTGAGGGTGAGGGTAAGGTTTAGGGTGAGTCTTCGGGTTACAGTTCGGGTGATGGTAACATTTATGGTGATGTTTAGCTTGAGGGTTAAGGTCAGGGTGAGAGTGAGGGTTATGGTGTCGGTTAGGGTTAAGGTTAGGGTGAGGGTTAGGGTGACGGTGAGGGTTAGGGTGAGTGTGAGGATTAGGGTTAGGGTTAGGGTGAGGGTTAGGGTTAGTTTTAGGGTTAGGGTGAGGGTTAGTTTTAGGGTTAGCCTTAGGATTAGTGTGAGGGTTAGAGTTAGGTTTAGGTTTAGGTTTAAGGTAGGGGTTAGGGTGAGAATTAGGGATAAGGTTAGGGTTACATTGAGGTTGAGGGTGAGGGTTAGGTTTGGGTGAGGGTTAGAGTTAGAGTGAGAGTTAGGGTTGGATTAGGGTTATAGTTAGGGTGGGGTGAGGGTTAGGGTTAGGATTAGGGTTAGTGTTAGGGTTAGACTGAGGGTAAGGGTGAGGGTGAGGGTGGCGATTTGGGTTATGGTGAGGTTTAGGGTTAGGATGAGGGTGAGGGTAAGCGTAAGGGTTTGGGTTAGGGGTAGGATGACGGTAGGTTGAGGGGTAGGGTTATGGTTAGGGTGAGGGTTAGGGTTATTATGAGGTTTAGGGTAGGGTTAAAGTTAGGGTTAGGGAGAGGGTAAGGGTTAGCATGAGGGTTAGGTTGTGGGTGAGGGTTATTTTTAGGGTTAGGATGATTGTTACGGTGAAGTTTAACATTAGTTTTAGGATTAGGGTTAGGGTGAGGTTTAGGGTGATAGTAAGGTTTAGGGTGAGCGTTAGGGAGAGTGAGGGTTAGGGTTAGGGTTAGGATTAGGGTGAGGCATAGGGTGAGGGTTAGGGTTAGGGTTAGGGTTAGGGTGAGGGTTAGGGTCACGGTGAGGGTTAGGTTTAGGGTGAGGGTTTGGGTTAGGGTGAAGGTTAGGATTAGGTTTAGGCTAAGTGTTAGGGTGAGAGTTAGGGTTAAGGTTAGGGTAAGATTGAGGTTGAGAGTGAGGGTTAGGGTTGGGTGAGGATTAGAGTTAGAGTGAGGGTTAGGGTTGGATTAGGGTTAGAGTTAGGGTGAGGGTGAGGGTTGGGGTTAGGATTAGGGTTAGGGTTAGGGTTAGAGTGAGGGTGAGGGTGATGGTGAGGTTTAGTGTTAGAGTTAGGCTTAGGGTGAGGGTGAGAGTGAGTTTTAGGTTTAGGATTAGGATTAGGGTTAGGCTTAGGCTAAGCTTGAGTGTGAGAGTAAGAGGGAGGGTGAGGGTTAGGGTCAGGTTTAGGGTTAGGGTGATGGTTGGGTTAGGTTTAGAGTTAGGGTGAGGCTGTGGGTGAGGGTGAGGGTTAAGGTGAGGGTTAGGGTTAGGGTTAGGGTGAAGGTGAGGTTTAGGTTTAGGATTAGTGTTAGGGTTAGGGTTAGGCTGAGGGTGAGGGTGAGGTTGAGGGTTTGGAATTAGTGTGAATGTTAGGGTGAGGGCTAGGATGAGGGTCAGGGTTAGGGTGAGGGTGAGGGTGTGGCTGAGGCTTTCAGTTAGGTAAGGTTTAGTTTTAGGGTTAGGTTGAGGATTAGGGTGAGGGTAAGTGTTAGGGTGAGGGTAAGTGTTAGGGTGAGGGTTAGTGTTAGGGTGAGGGTTGGGGTTAGGGTTAGGGTGAGGGTTAGGGTTAGGTTTAGGGTGATGTTTAGGATGAGGGTGAGTGTTAGGCTGAGGGTGTTGTTTCGGGTGAGGTTAAGGATAGGGTTAGAATTAGGGTGAGGGCTAGGGTAAGGTTGAGGGTTAGGGTTAGGGTTAGTGATAGGGTGAGAATTAGAGTTAGGGTTAGGGTTAGGGTGATGGTTAGGCTGAGGGGTAGGGTTAGGGTTAGGGTGAGGGTTACGTTTAATCTGTGGGTTAGGGATAGGGTAGGGTTAGGTTTAGGGTTAGGGTAAGGGTTAGGGTGAGGTTTAGGGTCAGGATGAGGTTTAGTTTTAGCATTAGGGTTAGGGTGAGGGATAAGGTTAGGGTTAGGGTTAGGGTTAGGGTTAATATGAGGGTGAGCGTTAGTGTTAGGTGAGGTTGAGTGTTAGGATTAAAGTTAGCGTTAGGGTGAGGGTGAAGGTGAGGCTGAGGGTTAGGATGAGGGTGAGGCTGAGGGTGAGGTTGTGGTTTAGGGTTAGGGTTAGGGTGAGGGTGAAGGTTAGTGTTCAGATTAGGGTGAGGGTTAGGTTAGGCTGAGGGTGAGGTTGAGAGTGAGGATGAGGGTTAATGTTAGGGTTAGGCTGAAAGTTAGGGTCAGTGTGGAGGTTAGTGGTAGGTTGAAGGTTAGGGTTAATGCTAGGGTTAGGGTTAGGGTAAGGGTTAGGTTGAGGTTTAGGGTTAGGGTGAAGTTTAGGGTTAGGGTGAGGCTTAGGGTTTGAAGTAGGTTAAGGTGAGGGCTAGGGTGAGGGTGAGGGATAGGGTTAGGCTTAAGGTTAGGGTAAGGTTTAGGTTTAAGGTTAGGTTTAGGGTTAGGCTAGGGGTAGGTTTAGTGTTAGTGTGAGGTTTAGGTTTAGTGTGAGTGGTAGGTTTAGGGTTAGGGTTAGTGTAAGGATGAGGTTAAGGATTAGGGTGAGGGTTAGTGTTAGGGTTAGGTTTAGGGTGAGTGTTAGGGTGAGTGTTAACTTTAGGATTAGTGTTAGGATTAGGGTTAGGCCTAGGGTAAGCGTGAGGGTGAGGGTGAGGTTTAGGTTTTGGGTGAGGGTTAGAGTTAGGGTGAGGTTGAGTCTTAGGTTTAGGATTAGGGTTAGGCTGAGGGTTAGGGTTAGGGTTAGGGTGAAGTTTAGGGTGAGGTTTATGGTTAGGGTTAGTCTTAGGATTAGTTTGAGGGTTAGGGGGAGGGTAAGGGTTAGGGTCCTGGTTAGGGATCGGGTTACAGTTATGGTTAGGGTTAGGGTACAGGTTAGAGTCAGGGTTAGGGTGAGGATTAGGCTGAGGGGTAGGGTAATGGTTACGGTGAGTGTTAGATTTCGTGTAAGGTTTAGGGTTAGGGTTAGTGTTAGGGTGAAGTTTAGGGTTAGGGATAGGGTGAGGGTGAGTGTTAGGCTGAGGGGTAGGGTAAGTGTTTGGTTGAAGGTTAGGGTTAGGGTTAGGGTTATTGTTAGGGTTAGGGTGAGGGTGAGGGTGAGGTTGAGGGGGAGGGTGAGGTTTAGGGTTAAGGTTAGGGTGAGGGTGAGAATTAGGGTTAGGATTAGGGTTAGGGTCAGGTTTAGGGTGACGGTTAGCCTGAGGGGTAGTGTAAGGGTTAGGGTGATGGTTAGATTTAGTGTGAGGCTTAGGGTTTGGGTTAGGGTTGGTGTTAGGGTGAAAGATAGGGTTAGGGTGAGGGTGAGTGTTAGGCTGAGGGATAGGGAAAGGGTTGGATTGAGGGTTTGGGTTAGGGTTAGGGTGATTGTTAGGGTTAGGTTTAGGGTGATCATGAGATTTCGGATTAGGTTTAGGATTAGGATTAGGGTTAGGGTTAGGCTGAGGAGGAGGGTGAGGGGTAGGGGGAGGGTTAGGGTTAGGGTTAGGCTCAGGGTTATTGTTATGGTTAAGGTTAAGGTGAGGGTGAGGGGGAGGGGGAGGTTTGGGGTTAGGGTTTGGTTTAGGGTGAGGGTGAGAGTGAGGGTTAGGGTTAGGATTAGGATTAGAGTTAGCATTAGGATGAGGTTCAGGGTGAGGGTGAGGGAGAAGGTTAATGTTAGGGTTAGGGTTAGGGTGAGGGTTAGGGTGAGAGTTAGGTTAGTGTGACGGTTAGGGTTAGGCTTAGGGCTAGGGTGAGAGCTAGGTTTAGGATTAGGGTTAGGGTTAGGTTTAGGCTGACGGTGAGGGTGAGTTTGAGGGTTAGGGTTAGGGTTGGGTTAAGGTTAGGGTGAGGGCTATTGTGAGAGTGAGGGTTAGGGTTTGGGTGAGTGTGAGTGTGAGTGTTTCGGTGAGGTAAGGGTTAGGGTTAGGGTTAGGGTGAGGGTGAAGGTTAGAAATAGGGTGAGGGTGAGGGTTAGGGTTAGGGTTAGAGTAGGAGTTAGGGTAAGGATTAGTATGACGGTGAGGGTTAGGGTCAGGGTGAGGTTTAGGTTTAGGGTTAGGGTTAGGGTGAGGGCTAGGGTGAGGGTGAGGGTTAGGCTGAGGGTGAAGGTGAGGGTGAGGGTGAGGGATAGGGTTAGCATAACGTTTTAGTTTAGGGTTAGGGTAAGGATTAGGGTGACTTGAGGATTAGGGTGTCGGTAAGTGTTAGGGTGAGGGTTAGCGCTAGGGTTAGGGTAAGGGTTAGGGTTAGGGTTAGGGTTAGGGTTAGGGTTAGGGTTAGGGTAAGGGTGAGGGTGAGGGTGAGGTTTAGTGTGAGCGTGAGGGTTAGGGTGAGGGTGACCGTTCGGGTTAGGGTTAGGGTTAGGGTGAGGGTGAGTGTTAGGTTTAGGTTAGGGTAAGGGTTAGGGTGAGGGTGTGGGTGAGGGTAAGTGTTAGTGTGTGGTGAGGGTTAGGGTTAGCATTAGGGTAAGGATGAGAGGGAGGGTTAGGTTTAGGATTAGTTTTAGGTTTAGGGTTAGGCTTAGGGTGAGGGTGAGGTTGAGGTTTAGGGTTAGGGATAGGGTTAATGTTAGGGTGAGGATTAGGGTTAGGGTGATGTTTATGTTTAGTGTTCAGGTGAGGGTTAGGGTTAAGGTGAGGGTTAGGGTTAGGGTGAAGGTTAGGGTTTGGGTTAGGCTTAGGCTGTGAATGGGACTGAGGGTGAGGGTGAGGGTGAGTGTGAGGGTTCGGGTAACGCTTAGGGTTATGGTTAGGGTGAGGGTTATGTTTAGGATGATATTTAGGGTGAGGGTGAGGGTCATGGTGAGAGTCAGTGTTAGGGTGTGGGTGAGGGTTAGGTTTAGGTTGAGGGTTAGTTTGACAGTGAGGGTGAGGATTAGGGTTAGGTTTAGCGTGAGGGGTAGGGCAAGTTTTAGGGTTAGGGTGAGGGTTAGTGTGAGGGTTAGGGTTAGGGTTAGGGTTAGTGTGAGGGTAAGTGTTAGGGTGAGGTTTAGGGATTAGGGTTAGGGTGAGGTTTATGTTTAGGGTCATGTTTAGGGTGACGGTGAGGGTCATGGTGAGAGTGAGGGTTAGGTTGTGGGTGAGGGTTAGGGTTAGCATTAGAATTAGTGTGAGGGTTAAGGTTAGGGTTAGGGTTAGGGTGAGGGTAAGTGTTAGGTTGAGGCTAGGGTTAGGGTGAGAGTTAGGGTTAAGGTTAGGGTTAGATTGAGGTTGAGGGTGAGGGTTAGGGTTGGGTGAGGTTTAGATTTAGAGTGAGGGTTACGGTTGGATTAGGGTTAGAGTTAGACTGAGGGTGAGGGTGAGGGTGAGGGTGACGGTTTTTTTTAAGGTGAGGGTTAGGGTTAGGGTGAGGGTGAGGGTAAGCGAAAGGGTTAGGGATAGGGTTAGGATGAGGGTTAGATTGAGGGGTAGGGTTATAGTTAGGGTGAGGGTTAGGGTTAGGTTTAAGTTTAGGGTTAGGGAGAGGGTAAGGCTTAGGTTAGTGTGAGGGATAGGGTTAGGGTTAGGTTTAGGGTGAGGGTAAATATTAGGATGAGGTTTAGGGTGAGGGTAAGATTTAGGCTTAGGGTTAGTGTTAGGATTAGTGTGGGGGTGAGGGTGAGGGTGTGAGTTACTGTGAGGTTTAGGGTTAGGGTTAGGGTTAGGGTTAGGGTGAAGGTTTGAGTGAGAGTGAGGGTTAGGTTTAGTGTTAGTGTTAAGTTTAGGGTTACGCTGAGGGTGAGGGTGAGTTTGAGGGTTAGGGTTAGGGTTGGGTTAAAGTTACAGTGAGGGCTATTGTGAGGGTGAGGATTAGGGTGAGGATGAGGGTGATGGTGAGGGTTTCGGCTAGGTAAGTGTTAGGGTTAGGGTTAGGGTGAGGATTTGGTTGAGGGTGATGGTTAGGGTGAGGGTTAGGCTTAGGGTTAGGGTGAGGATTAGGGTTAGGGTTAGGGTGAGAGATAGGGTTAGGGTGATATTAAGGAAGAGGGTGATGGTTACGGTGAGGGTGAGGGTTGGAGTGCGTGTTAGGGTTACAGTTAGAATTAGGTTGAGAGCTAGGGTGAGGGTGCTGATTAGGGTTAGTGTTAGGGATAGGGTGAGATTTAGGGTTAGGGTTAGGGTAAGGGTGAGGGTTAGGCTGAGGGGAATGGTTAGAGTGAGGGTGAGGGTTAGGTTTAGTCTGAGGGTTAGGGTTAGGCTAAGGGTTAGGTTTTGTGTGAGGGTTAGGGTCAGGGTCAGGGTGAGATTGAGGTTTAGGTTGTGGGTGAGAGGTAGAGTTATGGTGAGGGTTAGGGTGATTGTGAGGATTAGGGTGAGTTTGAGGATTAGGGTTAGGTTTAGGGTGAGGGTTATGTTTAGGCTGATGTTTAGCGTGAGGGTGAGGGTCAGGGTGAGAGTGAGTTTTCGGGTGTGGGTGAGGGTTAGGGTTATGGTGAGGGTTAGGTGATGGTGAGGGTTAGGGTGAGAGTGAGGGTTAGGGTTAGGTTTAGGGTGAGGGTTAGGTTTAGGGTGAGGGTTAGGGTGAGGGTTAGGGTTAGGGTGAGGGTTAGGTTTAGGTTTAAGGTTAGGGATAGGTTTAGAGTTGGGGTTAGGGTGAGGGTTAGGGTTAGGTTGATGGTTAGGTTTAGGGTTATGGTTAGGGTGAAGTTTAGTGTTAGGGTTAGGCTTAGGCTGTTAGTGAGGATGAGGGTGATGGTTAGGTTTAGGGTGAGCTTTAGGGTTAGGGTTAGAGTCAGGGTTATGTTTAGGGCGATGTTTAGGGTGAGGGTGAGGGTCAGGGTGAGAGTGACGGTTAGGGTGTGGTTGAGAGTTAGGGTTAGGGTGAGGGTGGTTAGAAATAGGGCGAGGGTGAAGTTTAGGGTTAGGTTTAGAGTACGAGTTAGGGTGAGGATTAGTATGACAGTGAGGGTTAGGGTCAGGGTGAGGGTTAGGGTTAGGGTTAGGGTTAGGGTGAGGGCTAGGGTGAGGGTGAGGGTTAGGCTGAGTGTGAAGGTGCGGGTGAGGGTGAGGGTTAGGGTTAGCGTAACGTTTTAGATTAGGGTTAGTATGAGGATTAGGGTGACTTGAGGATTAGGGTGATGGTAAGTGTTAGGGTGAAGGTTAGCGCTAGGGTTAGGGTAAGGGTTAGGGTGAGGGTGAGGTTTAGTGTGAGCGTGAGGGTGACCGTTCGGGTTTGGGTTAGGTTAGGTTAAGGGTTAGGGTGAGGGTGAGGGTGAGGTTGAGTGTTAGGATTAGGTTTAGGGTGAGGGTTAGGGTGAGGGTTAGGGTTATTGTTATGGATAGGGTGAGGGTGAGGTTTAGGTTGACTTTTAGGGTGAGGGTGAGGGTGAGGGTTAGGGTTAGGGTAAAAGTGAGGGTGAGGTTTAGGGTTAGAGTTAGGGTTAGGTTTAATGTTAGGGTTAGGCTGAGGTTGAGAATGAGGGTGAGGGTGAGGGTTAGGCTTAGGATTAGTGTCAGGGTTAGGGTTAATGTGAGCGTTAGGGTGAGGGTGAGGATAAAATTTAGGTTGAGGGATAGGGTGATTGGGAGTTTTAGGTTTAGGGTTACGGTTAGGGTGAGGGTTAGGGTTAAGTTTAGGTTAGGGTTAGGGTGAGGGTTAGGGTGAGAGTGACAGTTAGGTTTAGGATTAGTGTTAGGTTTAGGGTTAGCCTTAGGGTGCGGCTGAGGGTGAGGTGTAGGGTTAGGGATAGCAATAGGGTTAGGGTGAGATTTAGGGTTAGGGTGATGTATAGAATTAGGGTTAGGGTTAGGGTGAAGTTTAGGGTTAGGGTGAGGGTTAGTTTTATGGTTAGGGTTAGGGTGAGTGTTAGGTTTAGTGTTAGGTTTAGGCTGTGAATGAGGGTGAGGGTGAGGGTGAGAGTTAGGTTAGGGTGAGGCTCAGAGTTAGGGTTAGGGTTAGGGTTATGTTTATGGTGATGTATAGCGTGAGGGTGAGCGTCAGGGTGAGAGTCAGGGTTAGGGTTTGGGTTAGGGTGAGGGTTAGGGTGATGGTGAGGGTTAGGGTGAGTGTGAGGATTTGGGTTATGATTAGGATGAGGGTTAGGGTTAGTTTTAGGGTTAGGGTGAGGGTTAGTTTTATGGTTAGCATTAGGTTTAGTGTGAATGTTAGGGTTAGTGTTAGGGTTAGGTGTAGGTTAAGGGTTAGTGTGAGGGTATGGGTTAGGATGATAGGGTTAAGGTTAGTGTTAGATTGAGGTTGAGGGTGAGGGTTAGGGATGGGTGAGGGTTACATTTAGAGTGAAGATTTGGGTTGGATTTGGGTTAGAGTTAGGGTGAGGGTGAGGGTTAGGGTTAGGATTAGGATTAGGGTTAGGGGATAGACTGACGTTGAAGGTGAGGGTGAGGGTGGCGGTTTGGGTTAGGGTGAAGGTTCGGGTTAGGGTTAGGGTGAGGGTAAGCGTGAGGGTTAGGGTTAGGGGTAGGATGAGGGTAGCTTGAGGGGTAGGGTTATGGTTAGGGTGTGGGTTAGGGTTACTATGAGGTTTAGGGTTAGGGTTAAGGTTAGGGTTAGGGAGAGGGTAAGGGTTATCATGATGATTAGGTTCAGGGTGAGGGTTAGGGTTAGGGTTAGAGTCAGGGTTACTCTGAGGTTTAAGATTAGTGTTAGGATCAGGGTTAGGGTGAGGATTAGGGTGATAGTAAGGGTTAGGGTGAGGGTTAGGGAAATGGAGGGTTAGGGTTAGGGTTAGGGTTAGGGTGAGGCGTAGGGTGAGGGTTAGGTTTACGGTTAGGTTTAGGATGAGCGTTAGGGTGAGGGTTAGGGTTAGGGTTAGGGTTAGGGTGAGGGTTAGTGTCGCAGTGAGGGATAGGTTTAGGGTGAGGGTTAGGGTTATGGTGAGGGATAGGATTAGGGTGAGTGTAAGGGTTAGGGTGAGAGTTAGGGTTAATGTTAGGGTTAGATTGAGTTTGAGTTTGAGGGTTAGGGTTGGGTGAGGGTTAGGGTTGGATTAGGGTTAGAGTTAGGGTGAGGGTGAGGGTGAGGGTTAGGATTAAGATTAGGGTTAGGGTTAGGGTTAGACTGAGGGTGATGGTGAGGGTGAGGGTTAGGTTTAGAGTTAGGTTTAGGTTTAGGGTGAGGGTGAGAGTGAGTTTTAGGGTTAGGATTAGGGTTAAGGTTAAGCTTAGGCTCAGGTTGAGGGTGAGAGTCAGAGGGAGGGTTAGTGTTAGGGGTAGGGTTCGGGTTAGGGTTAGGGTAAGGGTGAGGTTTAGGGTTAAGGTGAGTTTTAGGGTTAGGGTGAGGGTTAGGGTTAGGTTTAGGGTTAGGGTGAGGGTGGGGGTGTGGGTGAGGGTGAGGTTTAGGGTGAGGGTTAGGTTTAGGGTTAGGGTGAAGGTGAGGTTTAGGTTTAGGATTAGGGTTAGGGTTATGGTTAGGCTAAAGATGAGGTTGAGTTTTAGGTTTGGGATTAGTGTGAAGGTTAGGGTGAGGGCTAGGGTGAGGCAAAGGGTTAGGGTGAGGGTGAGGGTGCGAGTGAGGCTTTCAGATAAGTAAGGGTTAGTTTTAAGGTTAGGTTGAGTATTAGGGTGAGGGTGAGGGTTAAGGTAAGGGTTAGGGTTAGGGTGAGGGTTGTGGTTAGGGTTAGGGTGAGGGTTAGGTTTAGGTTTATGGTGATGTTTAGGATGAGGGTGAGTGTTAGGGTGATTGTGATGGTTCGGGTGAGGGTTAGGGATAGGGTTAGAATTAGGGTGAGGGCTAGGGTGAGGTTTAGGGTTGGGGTTAGGGTTAAGGATAGGGTGAGGATTAGCGTTAGGGTTAGGGTTAGTGTGAGGGTTAGGATTAGGGTTAGGGTGAGTGTTAGGTTTAATCTGAGAGTTAGGCTTAGGGTAGGTTTAGGGTTAGGGTTAAGGTACTGGTTAGGGTGAAGTTTAGGGTGAGGATGAAGATTAGTTTTAGCGTAAGGCTTAGGGTGAGGGATAAGGTTAGGGTTAGGGTTATGGTTAATGTGAGGGTGAGCGTTAGGGTTAGGGTGAGGTTGAGGGTTAGGGTGAGGGTTAGGATTAGGTTTAGCAGTAGGGTGAGGGTGAAGGTGAGGCAGAAGTTTAGGGTGAGGGTGAGGGTGAGGGTGAGGGTGAGGTTTAGGGTTTGGTTAGGGTGAGGGTGAGGGTGAGGGTTAGGGTTAGGATTAGCATTAGGGTTAGGGTTAGGCTGAAGGTGAGCTTGAGGGTGAGGGGGAGGGTTAGTGTTAGAGTTAGGGTGAAGTTTAGGGTCAGTGTGAGTCTTAGGGTGAGGTTGAGGATAAGGGTTAGGTTGAGGGCTAGGATGAGGGTGAGGATTAGGGTTAGGGAAAGGATGAGTGTTAGGGTGAAGATTAGGGTAAATGCTAGGATTATGGTTATGGTAAAGGTTAGGGTGAGGATTAGGGTTAGTGTGAAGTTTAGGGTTAGGTTGAGGCTTAGGGTTTGGATTAGGTTAAGTTGAGGGCTACGGTGAGGGTGAGGGTTAGGGTTTGGCTTAGGGTGAGGGTAAGGTTTAGGTTTAGGGTTAGGTTTAGGGTTAGGGTGAGGGGTAGGTTTAGCGTTATTGTGAGGTTTAGGTTTAGTGTGAGTGTTAGGTTTAGGGTTAGGGTTAGTGTTAGGATGAGGGTAAGGATTAGGGTGATGGTTAGGTTTAGGGTTAGGTTTAGGGTGAGTGTTAGGGTGAGTGTTAACTTTAGGGTTAGTGTTAGGATTAGGGTTATGCCTAGGGTGAGGGTGAGGGTGAGGGTGAGGGTTAGGTTGTGGGTGATGGTTAGGGTTAGGGTGAGAGTTAGGGTGAGGGTGAGGCTTAGGGTTAGGATTAGGGTTAGGCTGAGAGTTAGGTTTAGGGTTAGGCTTAGGTTGAGGGTTAGGGTGAGGTTTAGGGTTAGCGTTAAGCTTGGGATGAGTTTGAGGTTTAGAGTGAGGTTAAGGGTTAGGGTCCGTGTTAGGGTTCGGTTTAAGATTATGGTTAGGTTTAGGGTGCAGGTTAGAGTCAGGGTTAGGGTGAGGATTAGGCTGAGGGGTAGGGTAAGGGTTAGTGTGAGGGTTAGACTTGGTGTAAGGTTTAGGGTTAGGGTTAGCGTTAGTGTTAGGGTGAAGGTTACGGTTAGGGTAGGCTTAGGGTGAGGGTGAGGGTGAGAGTTAGGTTAGTGTGAGGGTTAGGGTTAGGGTTAGGGTTAGGGATAGGGTGAGGATTTGAGTGAGGGTGAGGGTTACAGTTAGGGTTAGTTTTAGGGTGAGGGTGAGGGTTAGGGTTAGGATTACGGTTAGGGTTAGGTTTAGGCTGAGGTTGAGGGTTAGGGTTAGTGTTTGGTTAAGGTTAGGGTGAAGGCTATTGTGAGAGTGAGGGTTAGGGTGAGGTTGAGGGTGAGTGTGAGGGTTTCGGTGAGGTAAGGCTTAGGCTTAGGGTTAGGGTGACGATTAGGTTGAGGGTGAGGGTTAGGGTGAGAGTTAGGGTTACAGTGAGGGTTAGGGTTAGTGTTAGGGTGAGGGATAGGGTTATGTTGATGTTTAGCATGAGGGTGAGGGTTAGGGTGAGGGTGAGGTTTCGGGTGCGGTTTAGGTTTACAGTTAGATTTAGGGTGAGCGCTAGGGTGAGCTTGAGGATTAGGGTTAGGTTTAGGGATAGGGTGAGAATTAGGGGTAGTGTTAGGATTTGGGTGAGGGTTAGGCTGAGGGGAATGGTTAGGGTTAGCGCGAGGTTTAAGTTTAGTCTGAGGGTTAGGGTTAGGGTTAGGGTTAGTGTGAGCTTATGGGTTAGGTTGAGGGTTAGTGTGATGGTGAGGGTTAGGTATAGGGTTAGGATTAGGGTGAGGGTGAGTGTTAGGGTTGGGTTTAGGGTGAGGGTTAGAGTTAGCGTGAGGGTTAGGGTGAGGGTTAGGGTGAGGGTCAGGGTGCAGGTAAGTTTTAGGGTGAGGGCTAGGGTGAGTGTGAGGGTTAAGGTTATGGTTAGGGATAGGGTGAGAATTAGGGTTAGGGTTAAGGTTAGGGTGAGGGTTAGGCTCAGAGGTAGGGTTAGAGTTTGGGTGAGGGTTAGGGGTAGGGTTAGGGTTAGGATTAGGGTTACGGTTAGGGTGCAGGTTAGGGTTAGTGTTAGGGTGACAGTGAGTGTGAGTGTTAAGTTTAGGATTAGTGTTAGGGTTAGGGTTAGTGTTAGGGTGAGGGTTAGATTGAGGGTGAGTCTTAAGTTTATGGTGAGGTGTAGGGTGTGGGTGAGGGTTAGGGATAGGGTGAGGGTTAGGGTGATGTTGAGGGTTAGGGTGAAGGTGATAGTTAGGGTTAATGTTAGCGTGAGGTTTATGGTTAATGTGAGGGTAAATGTGAGGGTGAGGAAAAGGGTTAGGTTGAGTGTTAGGATGAGTGGGAGGTTTAGTTATAGGGTTAGGGTTAGGGTTAATATTAGGTTAAGGTTAGGGTGAGGGTTAGGGTTAATGTTAAGGTTAGGGTTAGGGTAAGTGTTAGGGTGAGGGTTAGGTTTAGGGTGAGGGTTAGGGTTAGGGTGAGTGTTATGATTAGGGTTAGGGTAAGTGTTAAGGTGAAGATTAGGCTGAAGGTTAGGGTTAGGGTTAGGGTGAGGGTTAGGTTTCATGTGAGTTTTAGGGTTAGAGTTAGGGTTAGGGTTAGGGTGAGGCTGAGGGTTAGTGTTAGGGTTAGGATTAGGATTAGGGTTAGGGTGAGGGTGAGGCTGTGGGTGAGGTTTAGGGTTCGAGTTAGGTTTAGGGTGAGGGTGAGAGTGAGGTTTAGGGTTAGGATTAGGATTACGGTTAGGCTTAGGCTCAGGTTGAGTTTGTGAGTAAGAGGTAGGTTTAGGGTTAGAGTTCGCGTTAGGGTTAGGGTGAGTGTGAGGGTTAGGTTTAGGTTGAGGTTTAGGGTTAGTTTGAGGGTTAGGGTTAGGTTTAGGGTTAGGGTGAGGTTGTGGGTGAGGTTGAGGGTTAGGGTTAGGGTTAGGGTGAAGGTGAGGTTTAGGTTTAGGATTAGGTTTAGGATTAGGGTTAGGCTGAGGGTGATTGTGAGGTTGAGGGTTAGGGTTATTTTTAAGGTTAGTGTGAGGGCTAGGTTGAGGGTCAAGGTGATGGTGAGTGTGAGGGTTTCGCTTAGGTAAGGGTTAGTTTTAGGTTTAGGTTGAGTATTACGGTGAGGGTTACGGTTAGGGTGAGGGTTGGGGTTACGGTTAGGGTGAGGGTTAGGGTTAGGTTTAGGGTGATGTTTAGGATGAGGGTGAGGGTTAGGGTGAGGGTGAGGATTCGGATGAGGGTTATGGATAGGGTTAGAATTAGATTGAGGGCTAGGGTGAGGGTGAGGGTGAGGGTTAAGGATAGGGTGAGAATTAAAGTTAGGTTTAAGGTTAGTCGGAGGGTTAGGGTTAGGGTAGGGTTAGGGTTAGGGTTAGGGTGAGGTTTAGGGTGAGGATGAGGATTAGATTTAGCATTAGGGTTAGGGTGAGGGATAAGTTGAGGGTTAGGGTTAGGGTTATGGTTAATGCGAGGGTGAGGGTTAGGGTTAGGGTGAGGTTTAGGGTTAGGGTGAGGGTTAGGATTATGGTTAGGGTTAGGGTGAGGGTGAAGGTGAGGCTGAGGGTTAGGGTGAGAGTGAGGGTGAGGGTGAGGTTTAGAGAAAGATTTAGGATTAGTGTGAGGGTGAGGGTTAGGGTTAGGATTAGGGTTAGGGTTAGTGTTAGGCTGAGAGTGAGGGTGAGGGTGAGGGTGAGCGTTAGGGTTAGGGTGAGTGTTAGGGTCAGTGTGATTCTTAGGGTGAGGGTGAGGGTAAGGTTTACATTGAGAGTTAGGGTGAGGGTGAGGGTTAGTGTTAGGTTTAGGATGAGGCTTAGAGTGAAGGTTATGGTTAATGATAGGGTTAGGGTTAGGGTAAGTGTTAGGGTGAGGGTTAGCTTTATGGTGAAGGTTAGGGTTAGAGTGAGGGTTAGGGTTTGGATTAGGGTTAAGGTGAGGGCTAGGGTGAGGGTGAGGGTTAGGGTTAAGCTTAGGGTGAGGGTAAGGTTTAGGTTTAGGATTAGGGTTAGGGTTAAGTGAGGGGTAGGTTTAGGGTTAGTGTGAGGTTTAGGTTTAGTGTGCGTGTTAGGTTTAGGGTTAGTGTTAGGATTAGTGTGTGGTGGAGGGTGAGGCTGAGGGTTAGGGTGAGGGAGAGGGTGAGAGTGAGGATTAGGGTTAGGGTTAGGATGAGGGTGAGTGTGAAGGGTAGGGTTAGGATTAGGGTTAGGGTTAGTGTTAGGCTGAGGGTGAGGTTGAGGGTGAGGGTTAGGGTTAGGGTTAGGTTGAGTGTTAGGGTCAGTGTGATTCTTAGGGTGAGGGTGAGGTAAGGGTTACGTTGAGAGTTAGGGGGAGGGGGAGGTTTAGTGTTAGGTTTAGGATGAGGGTTAGGGTGAAGGTTAGGGTTAATGATAGGGTTAGGGTTATGGGAAGGTTTAGGCTGGTGGTTAGCCTTAGGGTGAAGTTTAGGGTGAGGGTGAGGTTTAGGGTTTGGATTAGGGTGAGGGTAAGGTTTAGGTTTATGATTAGGGTTAGGGTTTAATGAGGCGTAGGTTTAGGGTTAGTGTGAGGTTTAGGTTTAGTGTGAGTGTTAGGTTTAGGGTTAGTGTTAGGATTAGTGTGTGGGTGAGGGTGAGCGTTAGGGTGAGGGTTAGGTTTACGGTGCGGGTTAGGGTTAGATTGAGGGTTAGGGTTAGGGTGAAGTTTAGGGTTAGGATTATGGTTAGGGTGTGGGCTAGGGTTAAGGTGAGGGTTAGGGTTAGGTTTAGGGTTAAGGTGAGGGTTAGGGTTAGGTTTAGGGTTAGGGTTAGTGTGAGTTGCAGTTTTAGAGTTATGGTTAGGGTTAGGTTTAGTGTGAGTGTTAGGGTTAGGGTTAGGTTTAGGGTGAGGGTAAGGTTTAGAGTGAGGGTGAGGTTTAGGGTGAGAGTGAGTGTTAGGGTTAGCGTGAGTGTTAGGGTGAGGGTTAGGGTGAGGATTAGGGTTAGGTTGAGGATTTCGGTTAGGTAAGGGTTAGGGTTAGGTTTAGGGTAAGGGTTAGGGTGAGGGTTAGCGTTAGGTTGAAGGTTAAAACTAGGCTGAGATTGATGGTGAGGGTGAGGGGGAAGGTTAGTGTTAGGGTTAGGGTTAGCTTTATGGTGAGGGTGAGGGTTAGGTCAGTGTGAGGATTAGGGTTAGGGTTAGATTTAGGGTGGATGTAAGGGATAGGGTGAGCTTGAGGGTGAGGGTTAGGCTTAGGGTTAGTGTTAGTATAAGTTTATGGGTGAGGGTGAGGGTGAGGGTTAGGGTGAGGTTTAGGTTTAGGGTAAGGGTTAGGGTTAGGTTGAGGGTTTGAGTGAGGCTGAGTGTCAGGGTTAGGGTTAGGGTTAAAGTGATGGTGATGATTAGGGTTAGGATTAGGGTTAAGGTTAGGGTTGTTAGGCTGAGGGTTGGGGTGAGGTTGAGGGTTAGGGTTGGGTTAAGGTTAGGGTGAGGGCTATTGTAAGGGTGAGTGTTAGGGTGAGGGTGAGGGTGAGGGTTTCTGTTAGTTAAGGGTTAGGTTGAGGGTTTGGGTGAGGATTAGGTTGAGTGTGATGGTTAGGGTGAGGATTAGGGTTAGGGTGAGGATTAGGGTTAGGGTTAGGGTGAGGGATAGGGTTATGGTAATGTTTAGGATGAGGGTGAGTTTTAGGGTGAGGGTGAGGTTTCGAGTTCAGGTTAGGGTTTGTGTTAGTATTAGGGTTAGGGTTAGGGTTAGGCTGAGGGTGAGAATGAGTGTGTGGGTGAGGGTTAGGCTTAGGGTTAGGGCGAGGTTTGTTCTTAATGTGAGGGTTAGGCTGAGGGTGAGGATAAGGGTTAGTTTGAGGGTTAAGGTGAGTGGGATGTTTAGGGTGAGAGTTAGGGTGAGGGTTAGGTTTAAGGTTAGGTTAGGGTAAGTGGTAGGGTTAGGTTTAGGGTGCGGGTTAGGGTTAGATTGAATGTCAGGGTTAGGGTGAGGTTTAGGGTTAGGATTATGGTTAGGGTGCGGGTTAGGGTTAGGCTTAGGGTGAAGCAGAGGGTTAGGGTTAGGTTTAGGGTTAGGGTTAATGTGAGTTGTAGTTTTAGGGTTATGGTTAGGGTTAGGTTTATTGTGAGTGTTAGGGTTAGAGTTAGGTTTAGGTGAGGGTAAGGGTTAGGGTAAGGGTGAGGTTTACGGTGAGAGTGAGTGTTAGGGTTAGCATGAGTGTTAGGGAGAGGGTTAGGGTGAGGGATAGTGTTAGGGTGAGGGTTAGGGTTACGGTAAGGTTTAGAACTGGGGTTATAGTTAGGGTTAGGGTGAGGGTGAGTGTGACGGTGAGGTTGAGGATTAGGGATAGGGTTAGGATTAGATTGAGGGTGGGAGAGAGGGTTAGGGTTAGGATTAGGGTTAGGGTTACACTAAGTGTGAGTGGGAAGTGGAGGATAAGTTTAGGCTTAGGGGAAGATTTAGAGTTAGGGTTACCGTGAGAGTTAGGGTTAAACTTCTTGTTAGGATTAGGGTGAAGGTGAGGGTGAGGGTTCAGGTGAGGGTTAGGTTTAGGGTTAGTGTTAGTGTGAGGGCTAGTGTGAGTGTGAGGATTAGGTTTATGGTTAGGGATAGGGTGAGAATTAGGGTTAGGGTTAGTTTTCGGGTGAGGGTTAGGTTTAGTCTGAGGGTTACGGATTGGTTTAGGGTTAGGTTTAGGCATAGGGTGAATGTAAAGGTTAGGGTGAGGGTAAGGTTTAGGGTTAGGTTTAGGGTGAGGGTTGGATGAGGGTTAAGGTTTTTGTTAGGGTTACTGTGAGGGTGAGGGTTAGGGTTAGGGTTAGGGTGAGGGTGAGGGTGAGAGTGAAGCTGGGGGTTAATGTGAGGGTGAGGTTGAGGGTGCGTTTGAAGGTTAGGGTTAAGGTGGGGGTAAGGGTAAATATTAGGATAAGGATTAGTGTTATGATTAGGGTTAGGCTGAGGATGAGCTTGAGGGTTAGGGTGAGGGTTTGTGTGAGGGTTAGGGTGAGTGTAAGGGTAAGGTTTAGATTGAAGTTAGAGTGAGGGGGAGGGTTAGGCTTAGGGTTAGGGTGAGGGTGAGGGTTAGAATGAGGGTTAAGTTTAAGGTTAGCGTTAGGGTTAGGGTGAGGGTTAGGGTTAATGTTAGATTTAGGCTTGTGGTAAGGGTTAGGGTGAGGGTTAGGGTTAGGGTGAGGGGTGGGTTTAGGGTTAGGGTGAGGGATAGGGTTAGGGATAGGTTTAGGGTTAGTCTTAGGGTTGGGGTGATGGTTAGGCTTAGGTTGAGGGTTAGGGTTAGGGTGAGGGGTAGGTTTAGGGTTAGGTTCATTGTGAGGTTTAGGGTGAGGGTAAGGTTTAGTGTTAGGGTTAGCTTGAGAATGAGAGTTAGGTATACCGTAAGTGTTAGGGTGAGGGTTAGGTTGAGGGTTAGGGTTAGGGTTAGGGTGAGGGTGAGGGTTAGGGTTAGGTTTAGGGTGAAGTTAAGGGTTAGGGTTAGGTTTAGGGTGAAGTTTAGGGTTAGGTTTAGGGTTAGGTTTATTGTTCGGGTTAGGTTAAGGCTGAGGGTGAGGGTGATGGTGACCGTGATGTTGAGGTTTAGGGTTAGGTTTAGGGTTAGGGTGAGGGTGAGAGTGAGGGATAGGTTTAGGATTAGAATTAGGGTTAGTGTTAGGCTGAGGGTGGTGGTGTAGGTGAGGGTTAGGATTAGGGTGAGTGTTAGTGTTAAGGTTAGTGTGAAGTTTAGGGTTAGTGTGCGAGTGAGAGTTAGGGTTAGGGTGAGGGTTAGGGTTAAGGTGAGGGTTAGGGTTAGGGTTAGGATGAGGGTTAGGGTTTGTGTGAGGGTTAGGGTTAGGGTTAGGATGAGGGTAAGGGTTTGGGAGAGGGTTAGGGAGAGGGTGAGTTTAATGGTTAGGGTGAGGGTAAGGGTAAGGGTGAGGGTTAGGTTGTGGGTTAAGTTTAGGCTTAGTGTTAGGGAGAGTGCTAGGGTGAGGGTGAGAGTTAGGGTTAGGTTTAGGGTTAGGGTTAGCCTTAGGGTGAGGGTGGGGGTGAGAGTTCGGTTTAGGATTAGTGTTAGGTTTAGGGTTAGACTTAGGGTGAGGGTGAGGGTGAGGGTAAGGGTTAGAATGAGGATTAGGGTTAGGGTTAGGGTGAGGGTTAGGTAAAGGTTGATGTTTAGGGTGAGGGTGAGGGTTAGGATTAGGGTTAGGATTAGGGTGAGCCTTAGGGTTAGGGTTAGGGTTAGGGTGAGGGTTAGGTTTAGGGTGAGGGTTAGGGTTAGGGTTAGGGTTAGGATGAGGGTTAAGGTTAGGGGGAGGATTAGTGATAGTGTTAAGGTGAGGGTGAGTGTGAGGGTTAAGTTTAGGATTAGTGTTAGGGTTAGGGTTAGTCTTATGTTGAGGGTTAGGGTGAAGGTGAGGGTTAAGTTTAGGGTGAGGGTTAGTGTGTGGGTGAGGTTTAGGTTTAGGTTGAGGATTAGGTTGACAGAGGCTTAGAGTGAGGGTGATAGTTAGGCTTAGAGTTAGGGTGAGGGATAGGGTTAATGTGAGGGTTAGGGTGAGGGTGATGATAAGGGTTAGGTGGAGGGTTAGGATGAGTGGGAGGTTTAGGGTTATGGTTATGGTTAGGGTGAGTGTTAGGGTGAGGGTTAGACTTAAGGTTAGGTTAGGGTTAGGGTGAGGGTTACGGTTATTGTTAGGGTTACGGTTAGGGAAAGTGTTAGGGTGAGTGTTAGGGTTAGGTTGAGGGTTAGGTATATGGTGTGGGTTAGGGTTAGAATGAGGGTTAGGGTTAGGTTGAGGTTTAGGGTTAGGATTATTGTTACGATGAGGGCTAGGGTGATGGGGAGTGTTAATGTTAGGCTTAGGGTTAGGGTGAGGGTTAGGTTTAGGTTTAGGGTTAGGGTTAGCATGAGGTGTAGTTTTAGGGTTAGGGTGAGGAATAGGTTTAGTGTGAGTTTTAGAGTTAGTGTTAGGGTTAGTGTGAGTGTTAGGCTGGGGGTAGGGTGAAGGTTATTGTTAGTATTAGTGTTAGGGTTAGGTTTAGGGTGAGGTTTAGGGTTAGGGTTAGGTTTACGATGAGGTTGAGTGTGAGGGATATTGTTAGAATTAAGATTTAGTTTAGGTTTAGGGTTAGGGTGAGGATTAGCGTTAGAGTTAGGTTTAATGTGAGGGTTAGACTAAGGATTAGGGTTACGTTTTGGGTGAGGGTAAGGTTTAATGTGAGGGTTAGGGTTAGGATTAGTGTTAGGGTGAGGTTTAGGGTTAGGGTTAGGGTTAGAGTTGGGGTTATTGTTAGGGTTAGGGTGAGGGTGAGGGTGAGGATTAGGGATAGGTTTAGGTTTAGAGTGATAGTGGGAGTGAGTGTTAGAGTTAGGATTAGGATTAGTGTTAGGGTTAGGCTGAGGATGAGTGGGAAGGGGAGGGGGAGGGTTAGGGTTAGGGGTAGGTTTAGGGTTACAGTGAGAGTTAGATTAAAATTATTGTTAGGATTTGGGTGAGGTGATGGTGAGTGTGAGGGTTCGGGTGAAGGTTAGGGTTAGGGATATAGTTAGGGTGATGGCTATGGTTTATGTGAGGGTTAGGGTTATGGTGAGGGATAGGGTGAGAATTAGGGTTAGGGTTAGGGTTACTGTGAGGGTTAGGTTTAGTCTGAGGGTTAAGGTTAGGTTTTGGTTTAGGTTAGGCTTAAGGTGAGGGTAAGGGTTAGGCTGAGGGTTAGGGTGAGGGTGAGGTTTAGGGTTAGGTTTAGGGTAAGGGTTGGGTGAGGGATAGGGTTAGGGTTAGGGTTAGGGTGAGGGTGAGGGTTAGGGTTAGGGTTAGGGTTAGGGTGAGTGTGAGAGTGAGGCTGAGGTTTAGGGTGAGGGTGAGCGTGAGGGTGAGTTTGAGGATTAGGGTTAAGGTGAGGGTAAGGGTGAGAATTATGGTAAGGATCTGGTTTAAGATTAGGGTTAAGCTGAGGCTGACGTTGAGGGTGAGGGTTAGGTTTAAGATTAGGTTTAGTGTGAGGGTTAGGGTTAGGGTTAGGGTTATGGTGAGGGTAAGTGTTAGGGTGAGGGTTAGGTTTAGGGTGAGAGTTAGGGTTAAGGTTAGGGTTACATTGAGGTTGAGGGTGAGGGTTAGGGTTGGGTGAGGGTTAGTGTTAGATTGAGGGTTATGGTTGGATTAGGTTTAAAGTTAGGGTGATGGTGAGGATGAGGGTTAGGGTTAGGATTAGGGTTAGGGTTAGGGTTAGAGTGAGGGTGAGGGTGATGGTGAGGGTGATCGGTTTTTTTTAGGGTGAGGGTTAGGGTTAGGGTGAGGGTGAGGGTAAGCGAAAGTGTTAGGGTAAGGGGAATGATGAGGGTTAGATTGAGGGGTAGGGTTATGGTTAGGGTGATGGTTGGGGTTACTGTGAGGGTTAGGGTTGGCGTTAAGGTTAGGGTTAGGGAGAGATTATGGCTTAGGTTAGTGTGAGGTTAGGGTTAGGTTTAGGGTGAGGGTAAGGGTTAGGGTGAGGTTTAGGGTGAGGGTGTGAGTTAGGCTTAGGGTTAGTGTTAGGATTAGTGTGTGGGTGAGGGTGAGGGTGAGAGTTAGTGTTAGGTTTAGGATAAGGGTTAGGGTCAGGTTAGGGTGAGGGTTTGAGTGAGGGTGAGGGTTAGGGTTAGGGTTAGGGTGAGGGTGAGGGTTAGGGTTGGGATTAGGGTTAGGGGTAGGGTTAGGCTGAGGGTGAGGGTGAGTTTGAAGGTTAGGGTTAGGGTTGGGTAAGGTTAGGGTGAGTGGTATTGGGAGGGTGAGGTTTAGGGTGAGGGTGAGGGTGAGGGTGAGGGCTAGGTTTAGGCTGAGTGTTAGCTTTAGGGTGAGGGTTAGGGTTAGGGTTAGGTTTAGGTTTAGGGTTACTGTTAGGGTGAATTTTAGGGTTGGGGTTAGGCTTAGGTTGAGTGAGGGTGAGGGTGAGGCTGTGGGTTAGGTTTAGGGTGAGGCTTAGTGTTAGGTTTAGGGTGAGGGTTTTGTTTAGGATGATGTTTATGGTGAGGGTGAGGGTCAGTGTGAGAGTGAGGGTTAGGGTGTGGGTGAGGATTAGGGTTAGGGTGAGGGTTAAAGTGACGGTGACTTTTAGGATGAGGGTGAGGATTATGTTTAGGGTTAGGGTGAGGGTTATCGTTAGTTTTAGGGTTAGGGTGAGGGTCAGTTTGAGGGTTAGGGTTAGGGCTACCATTAAGATTATTGTGAGGGTTAGGTTTAGGGTTAAGTTTAGGGTAAGGGTGAGAATTATGGTAAGGATTTGGTTTAAGATTAGGGTTAGGCTGAGCCTGAGCTTGAGGGTGAGGGTTAGGTTTAGGGGTAGGTTTAGGGTGAGGGTTAGGGTCAGGTTTAGGTTTAGGATTAGGGTGAGGGTGAGGTTTAGGGATAGGGTGAGAGTGAGGGTTCGGGTTAGGGTTAGAGTAAGAGTTAGGGTGAGGATTAGTATGACTGTGAGGGTTAGGGTCAGAGTGAGGGTTAGGGTTTGGGTTAGGGTGAGGGCTAGGGTGAGGGTGAGGGTTAGGCTGAGGGTGAAGTTGAGGGTGAGGGTGAGGGTTAGGGTTAGCATAAGGTTTAACTTTAGGGTTAGGTGAGGATTAGAGTGACTTGAGTATTAGTTGATGGTAAGTGTTAGGGTGAGGGTTAGCTCTAGGTTTAGTGTGAGGGTTATGGTGAGGGTGACGTTTCTGGTTAGGTTTAGTGTTAGGGTTAGGGTTAGGGTGAGGGTGAGGGTTAGTGTTAGGTTAGCGTTAGGGTTAGGGTGAGGGTGAGGGTTAGTATTAGTGGGTGGGTTAGGGTTAGGGTTAGCATTAGGGTAAAGATGAGAGTGAGAGGTAGGTTTAGGATTAGTGATAGGTTTAGGGTAAGCCTTAGCGTGAGGGTATGGGTGAGGTTTAGGGTTAGGGATAGGGTTAGGGAAAGGGTGAGGTTTTGGGTTAGGGTGATGTTTAGGTTTAGTGTTAGGGTTAGGGTGAGTTTTAGGGTTAGGGTGAGGGTGAGGTTTAGGGTTAGGGTTAGGGTGAGGGTTAGGTTTAGGGTTAGGCTTAGGCTGTAAATGAGGGTGAGGGTGAGGGTTAGGTTTTGTGTGAGGCTTAGGGTTAGGGTTAGGGTTAGGGTTAAGTTTAGGGTGATGTTTAGGGTGAGAGTGAGGGTCATGGTGAGAGTGAGGGTTAGGTTGTGGGTGAGGGTTAGGCTAGGGAGAGGGTTAGGTTTACGGTTAGCCTTAGGATTAGTGAGAGGGTTAGGTTTAGGGTTAGGGTTAGGGTGTGGGTAAGTGTTAGGGTTAGGTTTAGGTTTAGGGTGAGAGTTACGGTGGGGGTTAGGGTTACATTGAGGTTGAGGGTGAGGGTTAGTTTTGGGTGAGGGTTAGAGTTAGAGTGAGGGTTATGGTTGGTTTAAGGTTAGAGTTAGGGTGATGTTGAGGGTGAGGGTTAGAGTTAGGATTAGGGTTAGGTTTAGGGTTAGACTGAGGGTAAGGGTGAGGGTGAGGGTGATGTTTTTTTTTAAGTTGAGGGTTAGGGTTAGGGTGAGAGTGAGTGTAAACGAAAGGGTTGGGGTTAGGGGTAGGATGAGGGTTAGATTGAGTGGTAGGGTTATGGTTCAGGTGAAGGTTAGGGTTACTGTGAGGATTAGGGTTAGGGTTAAGGTTAGGGTTAGGGAGAGGGTAAGGCTTAGGTTAGTGTGAGGGTTAGGGTTAGGGTTAGGTTTAATGTGAGGGTAAGGGTTAGGGTGACGTTTAGGGTGAGGGTGAGAGTTAGTCTTAGGGTTAGTGTTAGGATTAGTGTGTGGGTGAGGGTGAGGGTGAGAGTTAGTGTGAGGTTTAGGGGTAGGGTTAGGGTAAGGGTTAGGGTGAGTATTTGAGTGAGGGTGAGGATTAGCGTTAGGGTTAGGGTTAGAGTGAAGGTAAGGGTTACGTTTGGGTTTAGGGTTAGGGGTAGGTTTAGGCTGAGGGTGAGGTTGAGTTTGAGGTATAGGGTTAGGGTTGGGTTAATTTTAGGGTGAGGGCTATTGTAAGGGTGAGATTTAGGGTGAGGGTGAGGGTGAGGGTTTCCGTCAGTTAAGTGTTTGGTTTAGGGTTAGGGTTAGGATTTGGTTGAGGGAGCGGGTTAGGGTGAAGGTTAGGGTTACGGTGAGGGTTAGTGTTAGGGTGAGGGTGCGGGATAGGGTTAGGGTGATGTTTAGGATGAGGGTGAGATTTAGGTTGCGGGTGAGGGTTAGGGTTACGGTTAGATTTAGGTTGAGGGATAGGTTGACTGTGAGAGTTAGGGTTAGGGTTAGGGATAGGGTGAGAATTAGGGTTGGGGTCAGGGTTATGATGAGGGGAATGTTTACAGTTAGGTTGAGGGTTAGGTTAAGTCTGAGGGTGAGGGTTAGTGTTAGGGTTAGGGTTATTGTGAGGTTAAGCGTTAGGGTGAGGGTTAGGGTGAGGGTGAGGGCTAGGTTTAGGGTGAGGGTTAGTTTTAGGGTGAGGGTTATGGTGAGGGTTAGGTTTAGGGTGAGGTTTAGGTTTAGGGTTAGTGTTAGGGTGAGGTTTAGGGTTAGGGTTAGGCTTAGGCTGTGAATGAGGGTGAGGGTGAGTGTTAGGTTTAGAGTGAAGCTTAGGTTTAGGCTTAGGGTGAGGGTTATGTTTAGGATGATGTTTAGAGTGAGTGTGAGGGTCGGGGTGAGAATGAGTGTTAGGGTGTCGGTGAGGGTTAGGTTAGGGTAAGGGTTATGGTGATGGTGACGTTTAGGGTGAGGGTGAGGATTAGGGTTAGGTTTAGTGTGAGGGTTAACGTTAGTTTTAGGGTTAGGGTGAGGGTCAGTTTGAGGGTTAGGGTAAGGGTTAGCATTAAGTTTATTGTGAGGGTTAGGGTTAGGGTTAGGGTTAGGGTGAGGGTAAGGGTTAGGGTGAGGGTTAGGGTTAGGTTGAGAGTTACAGTTAAGGTTAGGGTTAGATTGAGGTTGAGGGTGAGGGTTAGGGTTGGGTGAGGGTTAGAGTTAGAGTTAGAGTTAGAGTTAGAGTGAGGGTTATGGTTGGATTAGTGTTCGAGTTAGGGTAAGGGTTAGGGTGAGGGTTAGGTTTTGGGTTAGGGTGAGGGTTACGGTTAGAGTTAGGGTTAGGGTGAATATGAGGGTGAGGGATAGGTTTGGTGAGGGTAAGAGTTAGGTTGAGGGTTAGCATTGGGTAAGGGTTAGAGTTATGGTGAGGGTGAGGGTGAGGGTTAGGGTTAGGATTAGGGTTAGGGTTAGGGTTAGACTGAGGGTGAGGTTGAGGGTGAGGGTGAGCTTATCGGTTAGGGTTAGGGATACCGTTAGGGTGATGGTAAGGGTTAGGGTTAGGATTAGAATTAGGGTGAGGGTGAGGGTCAGGGTTAGGTTTAAGATTAGGGTTAGGGTTTGGGTTTGGCTGAGGTTGAGGGTGAGGGTGAGGTTTAGGTTTAGGGTTCGGGTGAGGGTTAGATTTAGGGTTAGGGTGAGGGTTAGGGTGAGGATTATGGTTATGGTTATTGTTAGGGTGAGTGTCAGAGTGAGTGTTAGGGTTAACGTGAGGTTTAGGGTGAAGTTGAGGGTTATGATTAGGTTTAGGGTGAGGAGTACGGTGAGGGTTAGGGTAAAGGTGAGGGTGAGCTTTAAGTTGAGGTTGAGGGTTAGGGTTAGGGTTAGGGTGAGGATTAGCCTCAGGGTGAGGGTTAGGGTTAGGGTGAGAGTTAGGTTTAGGGGAGGGTTACATTTAGGGTTAGGGTTAGGGTGTGTGCTAGGGTGAAGATGAGGTTTAGGGTTAGGGTTACGGTTAGGGATAGGGTGAGGATTAGGGTTAGGGTTAGGGTTAGGGTTAGGCTGAGGGGATGGCTTAGGGTTAGGGTGAGGGTTAGGTTTAGTGTGAGAGTTAGGGTTAGGGTTAGGGTTAGTTTTAAGGTGAGGGTTAGGGTTAGGGTTATTTTTAGGGTTAGTTTAAGGGTTAGGGTTAGGGTTAGAATTAGGATTAGGGTGAGGTTTAGTGTTAGTGTTAGGGTTAGGGTTAGGATTAGTGTGAAGGTTAGTGTTAGGGTTAGGGTTAGGCTTGGGGTGATGGTAAGGGTTAGGGTGAGGTTTATGGTGAGGGTGAGGTTTAGGGTTAACATTAGGGTTACGGTGAGTGTTAGGGTGAGGGTTAGGTTTAGGGTTAGGGTTAGGGTGAGGGTGACGCTTAGGGTTAGTTTTAGGGTGAGGGTGACGTTTAGGGTGAGCGTTAGCCTTAGGGTTAGGGTTAGGGATAGGGTGATGGTGAGGGTGAGGGTTATGGTGGGTTGAGGGTTAGAGTGAGGGTGATGATTAAGGTTGGGTATGGTTAGAGTTAGGGTGAAGTGAGGGTGAGGGTGAGGGTAAGGATTAGTGTTAGGTTTAGGGTTAGGCTGAGGTTAAGGGTGAAGGTGAGTTTTAGGGTTACGGTTTGGGTGAGAGTTCGGGTGAGGGTTAGATTTAGGGTTAGGGTGAGGATTATGGTTATGGTTAGGGTTAGGCTGAGTGTCAGGGTGAGGGCAAGTGTTAAAGTGAGGTTTAAGTTGAAGTTTTGGTTTAGGGTTAGGGTTAGGGTGAGGAGTACGGTGAGGGTTAGGGTTAAGGTGATGGTGAGCGTTAAGTTGAGGTTGAGGTTTAGGGTTAGGGTTAGGTTTTGGGCTAGGGTCAGGGGGAGGGTTAGGGTTAGGGTGAGGGTTAGGTTTAGGCTTACGTTTAGGGTGAGGGCTAGGGTGAGGGTGAGTTTTAAGGTTATGGTTACGGTTATGGATAGGGTGAGGATTAGGTTTATGGTTAGTGTTAGGATTAAGTTTAGGCTGAGGGATTGGCTTAGGGTTAGGGTGAGAGTTAGGTTTAGTGTGAGAGTTAGGGTCAGGGTTAGGGTTAGTGTTAGGTTGAGGGTTAGTTTAGGGTTAGGGTTATTGTTAGGGTTAGTGTAAGGGTTAGGGTTAGGGTTAAGTTAGGTTTAGGGTGAGGGTTAGGGTGACAGTGAGGGTTAGGGTGAGGGTGAGTATTAGGGTTAGGTTTAGGGTGTGGTTTAGCATTAGTTTTAGGGTTAGGGTGAGGGTTAGGTTGAGGGTTAGTGTTAGGGTTAGCTTTAGGATTAGTGTGAGGGTTAGGGTTACGGTTAGGGTTAGGGTTAGTGTGAGGATAAGGGTTAGGGTGACTGTTAGTGTTAGGGTGAGAGTTAGGGTTAAGTTTAGAGTTAGATTGAGGTTGAGGGTGAGGGTTAGGGTTGGGTGAGGGTTAGAGTTAGAGTGAGGGTTATGGTTGGATTAGGGTTAGAGTTAGGTTGAGGGTGAGGGTGAGGGTTAGGGTTAGGGTTAGGGTTAGGGTTAGGGTTAGACTGAGGGTGAGGGTGAGGGTGAGGGTGACGGTTTTTTTTTTAAAGTGAGGGTTAGGGTTAGGGTGAGGGTGAGGGTAAGCGAAAGGTTAGGGATAGGGTTAAGGTTAGGATGAGGGTGACAATGAGGATGAGGGTGAGGGTTAGGTTTATGGTTAGGGTGAGGGTTAGGGTTAATATGAGGGTTACGGTGAGGGTGAGGATAAGGGTTAGGTTGAGTGTTAGGGTGAGTGGGAGGTTTAGGGTTAGGGTTGGATTTAGGGGTAGGATTAAGATTAGGTTAGGGTTAGGGTGAGGGTTAGGGGGAGAGTGACAGTTAGGTTTAGGATTAGTGTTTGGTTTAGGGTTAGGCTTAGTGTGAGGGTGAGGGTGAGTTTTAGGGTTAGGGATAGCGTTAGGGTTAGGGAGAGGGTTAGGGTTAGGGTGATGTATAGGGTTAGGTTTAGGGTGAGGGTGAGGTTTAGGGTTAGGGTCAGGGTTAGGTTTAGGGTTAGGGTTAGGTTGAGGGTTAGGGTTAGGTTGAGGTTTAGGCTGTGAGTGAGGGTGAGGGTGAGGGTGAGGGTGAAGGTGAGGGTTAGGTTTAGGGTGAGTCTTAGGGTTAGGGTTAGGGTGAGGGTTATGTTTTTGGTGATGTTTAGTGTGAAGTTGAGGGTGAGGGTGAGAGTGAGGGTTAGGATATGGGTTAGGGTTAGGATTAGGGTGAGGGTTAGGGTGACAGTGAGTGTTAGGGTGAGTGTGAGGATTAGGGTTAAGGTTAGGGTGAGTGTTAGGGTTAGTTTTAGGGTTAGGGTGAGAGTTATGGTTAGGGTTAGTTTTAGGGTTAGTGTGAGGGTTAGGATTAGGTTTAGGTTTAGGGTAAGGGTTAGGGTGAGGGTATGGGTTACGGTGAGATTTAGGGTTAAGTTTAGTGTTAGATTGAGGTTGAGGGTGAGGGTTAGGTTTGGGTCAGGGTTAGAGTTAGAGTGAGGGTTAGGGTTGGATTAGGGTAAGAGTTAGGGTGAGGGTGAGGGTTAGGGTTAGGATTAGGGTTAGACTTAGGGTGAGGGTGAGGATTAGGGTGGCATTTTGGGTTAGGGTGAGGGTTAGGGTTAGGGTTAGGGTGAGAGTTAGGGTTAAGGTTAGGGTTAGATTGAGGTTGAGAGTTAGTTTGAGGGTTGGGTGAGTGTTAGAGTTAGAGTGTGGGTTATGGTTGGATTAGGGTTAAAGTTAGGGAAAGGGTGACTGTGAGAGTTAGGTTTAGGTTTAGGTTTAGGGTTAGGGTTAGGGTTAGGGTTAGGATGGGTTAGGGTTAGGGTTAGGGTTAGGGTTAGGGTTAGGGTTAGGGTTAGGGTTAGGGTTAGGGTTAGGGTTAGGGTTAGGGTGAGGGTGAGTGTGAGGGTGAGGGTGACGATTTTTTTAAGGGGAGGATTAGGTTTAGGGTAAGTTTTAGGGTAAGCGAAAGTGTTAGGGTTAGGGGTAGGATGAGGTTTAGATTGAGGGTTAGGGTTATGGTTAGGGTGATTGTTAGGGTTACTGTGATGGTTAGGGTTAGGGTTAAGGTTAGGATAGGGAGAGGATAAGGCTTAGGTTAGTGTGAGGGTTAGGTTAGGGTTAAGTATAGGATGAGGGTGAGACTTAGGCTTAGGTTTATTGTTAGGATTAGTGTGTGGGTGAGGGTGAAGGTGATAGTTATTGTTAGGTTTAGGGTTATGCTTTGGGTTAGGGTTAGGGTGAGGGTTTGAGTGATGGTGAGGGTTAGGGTTAAGGTTAGGGTTAGAGTGCGGGTGAGGGTTAGTGTTAGTATTAGGGTTAGGGTAAGGTTTAGGCTGAGGGTGAGGGTGAGTTTGAGGGTTAGGGTTAGGGTTGGGTTAAGGTTAGGTTGTGGGCTGTTTTGAGGGTGAAGGCTAGGGTGAGGGTGAGCTTCAGGGTTAGGGTTAAGGTTAGGGATAGGGTGAGGATTAGGGTTAGGTTTAGGGTTAGGGTTAGGGTTAGTCTGATGGGTTGGTTTAGGTTTAGGGTGAGGGTTAGGTTTAGTGTGAGAGTTAGAGTTAGGGTTGGAGTTAGTGTTAGGTTGAGGGTTAAGTTAGGGTTAGGGTTATTGTTAGGGTTAGTGTAAGGGTTATTGTTAGGGTTACAGTTAGGGTTAGGGTGAGGGTTTGGGTGATGGTGAGGTTTAGCGTGAGGGTGAGGATTATGGTTAGGGTTAGGGTTAGGGTTAAATTTAGGGGTAGGGTTAGGTTTAGGGTTAGGGCTAGGTTTAGGGTTAGGGTTTGGGTTAGCTTTAGGCTGTGAGTGAGGGTGAGCGTGAGGGTGAGGTTTAGGTTTAGGGTGAGGCTTAGGGTTAGGGTTAAGGTGAGGGTTATGTTTACGCTGATATTTAGGGTGAGGGTGAGGGTCAGGCTGAGAGTGAGGGTTAGGATGTGGGTTAGGGTTAGTGTTAGGGTCAGTGTTAAGGTGATGGTGAGTGTTAGGGTGAGTGTGAGGATTAGGCTTAGGTTTAGGGTGAGGGTTAGTTTTAGTTTTAGGGTTAGGGTGAGAGTTAGGGTTAGGGTTAGCATTAGGATTAGTGTGAGGGTTAGGGTTAGGTTTAGGTTTAGGTTAAGGGTTAGGGTGAGGGTATGGATTAGGGTGAGAGTTAGGGTTAAATTTAGGGTGAGATTCAGGTTGAGGGTGAGTGTTAGGGTTGGTTGAGGGTTAGAGTTAGAGTGAGGGTTAGGGTTGGATTAGGGTAAGAGTTAGGGTGAGGGTGAGGGTTAGGGTTAGAATTAGGGTTAGTGTTAGGGTTAGACTGAGGGTGAGGGTGAAGGTGAGGGTGGCGGTTTGGGTTAGGGTGAGGGTTAGGTTTAGGGTTAGGGTTAGGGTGAGAGTTAGGGTTAGGTTTAGGGGTAGGATGACTAGGTTGAGGAGTAGGTTTATGGTTAGGGTGAGGGTTAGGTTTACTATGAGTTTTAGGTTTAGGGTTAAGGTTAGGGGTAGGGAGAGGGTACGGGTTAGCATGAGGGTTAGGTTGAGGGTGAGAGTGAGGGTTTGGGTTAGGGTAAGGGTTACTGTGAAGTTTAAGGTTAGTGTTAGGGTTAGGGTGAGGATTAGGGTGATATTAAGGGTTAGGGTGAGGGTTAAAGAGAGTGTGGGTTAGGGTTAGGGTTAGAGTGAGGCCTAGGGTGTGCGTTAGGGTTACAGTTAGTGTTAGGAAGAGGGTTAGGGTGAGGGTTAGGGTTCGGGTTAGGGTAAGGGTGAGGGTTAGGGTCAAGGTGAAGGTTAGGTTTAGTGTGAGGGTATTGGTTAGAGTGAAAGTTAGAATTAAGTTGAGGGTAAGGGTTAGGATGAGAGTTAAGGTTAAGGTTAGGGTTAGATTGAGGTTGAGAGTTAGGGTTAGGGTTGGGTGAGGGTTAGATTTAGAGTGAGGGTTAGGGTTGGATTAGGGTTAGAGTTAGGGTGAAGGTGAGGGTGAGGGTTAGGGTTAGAGTTCGGTTTAGGGTGAGGGTCAGAGTGTGGTTTAGGGTTAGGATTAGGATTAGGGTTAAGTTTAGGCTGAGGTTGAGGGTGAGATTAAGAGGGAGGGTTAGGTTTAGGGTTACGTTTTGGGTTAGGGTTGGGGTGAGGGTGATTGTTAGGGTTAGGGTGAGGTTTAGGTTGAGGGTGAGGGTTAGGGTGAGGGTTTGGGTTAGGGGGAGGTTAGGTTTAGGGTTAGGGTGAGGGATAGGGCCATGGTGATGTTTAGGATGAGGGTGAGGTTTAGGGAGAGGGTGAGGGTTCGGGTGCTGTTTAGGTTTACGATTAGAGATAGGGTGAGCGCTAGGGTGAGCGTGAGGGTTAGGGTTAGGGTTAGGGATTGTGTGAGAATTAGTGTTAAGGTTAGGGTTTGGGTGAGTGTTAGGCTGACAGGAATGATTAGGGTTAGGTTGAGGGTTAAGTTTAGTCTGAGGGTTAGGGTTAGGGTTAGGGTTAGTGTGAGCTTATGGGTTAGGGTGAGGGTGAGGGTTAGGCTTAGGGTTAAGGGAAGTGTTATGTTGAGGGTTATTGTTACGGTGAGGGTTAGGTTTAGGGTGAGGGTTAGGGTTAGAATGAGGTTTAGAGTTAGGGTTAGGTTTAGGGTTAGGATTATCTTTAGGATTAGTGCTAAGGTGAGGGTAAGGGTTAGGTTTAGGCTTAGGGTTAGGGTGAGGGTTAGGTTTAGTGTGAGGGTTAGGGTGACAGGGTTAGGCTGTGGATAAGGTTAGGGTGAGGGTGAAGGATAGGGTGAGAGTGAGGGTTACGGTTAGCGTGAGTGTTTTGGTGAGGGTTAGGGTGAGGATTGGTGTTAGGGTTAGGGTTATGTTTAGGTTGAGGGTGAGGGATAGTGTTAGAATTAGAATTAGGGTTAGGGTTAGGATTAGGGTCAGGTTGAGGGTGATGGTTAGGGTTAGGGTGACAGTGAGTGTCAGGGTGAGGGTTAGGGTTCAGGTTAGGGATAGAGTGAGGATTAGCATTAGGGTTCGGTTTAGTGTAAGGGTTAGGCTGAGGGGTAGGGTTATCTTTAGGATGAGGGTAAGGTTTAATGTGAGGGTTAGGGTTAGGGTTAATGTTAGGATGAGGGTTAGGGTTAGGGTTAGCGTTGGGGTTATTGTTAGGGTTGGGTGAGGGTGAGGGTGACGGTGAGGGTGAGGTTTAGGGATAGGGTTAGGTTTAGAATGAGGGTGGGAGTGAGGGTTAGGGTTAGGATTAGGATTAGGGTTAGGTTTAGGCTGAGGGTGAGTGGGAAGGGGAGGGGAAGCTTAGGGTTAGGGGTAGGTTTAGGGTTAGGGTTACAGAGAGAGTTAGGGTTAAAATTATTTTTAGGATTAGGGTGAGGGTGAGGGTGAGATTTCAGGTGAGGATTAGGGTTAAGCAAAGAGTTAGGGTGAAGGATAGGGTGAGTGTGATGGTTAGGGTTATGTTTAGGGGTAGGGTGAGAATTAGTGTTAGGGTTAGGGTTAGGGTGAGGGTTCGGCTCAGGGGTAGGGTTAGGGTTAGGGTGAATGTTAGGTTTAGTCTGATAGTTATGGTTAGGGTTAGCGATAGGGTTACGGTTAGGGTGAGGGTAAGGGTTAGGTTGAGGGTTAGAGTGAGGTTTAGGTTTAGGTTCATGGTGAGGTTTGGGTGAGGGTTAGGGTTAGGTTTAGTCTTAGGGGGAGATGGAGGCTTAGGGTTAGGGTGAGGATGAGGGTTTGGGTTATTGTTAGGTTTATTGTGAGGGTGAGAATGAGGGTAAGCGTTAGGTTTAGGTGAGGGTGAGAGTGAGGGTTAGTGTTAGGATTAGGATTCAGGATATATTTAGTCTGAGGGTGAGGGGGAGGTGGAGAAGGCGGGTTAGGGTGTGGGTTTGGTTTAGCGCTAGGGTTTGGGTGAGGGTGACGTTTAGCATTAGGGTTAGGGTGAGGGTAAGGGTTAGGGTCAGCGTTAGCATTAGGGTTAGGGTTAGGGTTAGGGTGAGGTTGAGGGTGAGGGTTAGGTTTGGTTGAGGGTTAGAGTGAGGTTGAGAAGTAGGGTTTGGTTATGGTTAGAATTAGGTTGAGGTGAGGGTGAGTGTTAGGGTTAAGATTAGGTTTAGGGTTAGGGTTAGACTTAGGGTGAAGGTGAGGGTGAGCATGAGGGTTTGGGTTAGGGTTCAGGTTAGGGTTCGGGTTAGGGTGAGGGTTAGGGTCCGAGTTAGGGTTAGGGTGAATATGAGGGTGAGGGTTAAGTTTGGGTGAGGGTTAGAGTTAGGGTGAGGGATAGCGTTGGGTAAGGGTTAGAGTTATGGTGAGGGTGAGGGTGAGAGTTAGGGTTAGGATTAGGGTTAGGGTTAGGGTTAGACTGAGGGTGAGGTTGAGGGTGAGGGTGAGGGTATGGGTTAGGATTAGGGTTAGGATTAGGGAGAGGGTAAGGGTTAGGGTTAGGATTAGAATTAGTGTGAGTGTGAGCTTCAGGGTTAGGGTTAGGTTTAGGGTTAGGGTTAGCGTTAGGGTTAGGGTTAGGCTGAGGTTGAGGGTGAGGGTGAGGTTTAGGTTTAGGGTTCGGGTGAGGGTTAGATTTAGGGTTAGCGTGAGGGTTAGGGTGTGGGTTATGGTTATGTTTAGGGTTAGGGTGAGGGTCAGGGTGAGGGTAAGGATTAAAGTGAGGTTTAGGGTGAAGTTGAGGGTTATGATTAGGTTTAGGGTGAGGAGTACGTTGAGGGTTAGGGTTAAGTTGAGGGTGAGCGTTAAGTTGAGGTTGAGGGTTAGGGTTAGGATTAGGGTGAGGGTTAGGGTCAGGGTGAGGGTTAGGGTTAGGGTGACAGTTAGGGTTAGGGGAGGGTTAGGTTTAGGGTTAGGGTTAGGGAGTGTGCTAGGTTGAGGGTGAGGTTTAGGGTTAGGGTTACGGTTAGGGATAGGGTGAGGATTAGGGTAAGGGTTAGGGTTAGGGTTAGGCTGAGGGGTTGGCGTAGGGTTAGGGTGAGGGTTAGGTTTAGTGTGAGAATTAGGGTTAGGTTTAGGGTTAGTGTTAGGGTGAGGGTTAGGGTTAGGGTTAGGGTTATTGTTAGGGTTAGTGTAAGGATTAGGGTTTGGGTTAGAGTTAGAGTTAGGGTGAGGTTTAGTGTTAGTGTTAGGGATAGGGTTAGGATTAGTGTGAAGGTTAGTGTTAGGGTTTGGGTTAGGCTTAGGGTGAGGATAAGGTTTAGGGTGAGGTTTATGGTGAGGGTGAGGTTTAGAGTTAACGTTAGGTTTAGGGTGAGTGTTAGGGTGAGGGTTAGGTTTAGCTTTAGGTTTAGGGTGAGGGTGATGTTTAGGGTTAGGGTTAGGGTGAGTGTTAGCAATAAGGTGAGCGTTAGCGTTAGGGTTACGGATACAGTGACGGTGAAGGTGAGGGTTATGTTTGGTCGAGGGTTAGAGTGAGGGTGACGATTAGTGTTGGGTTATGGTTAGAGTTAGGGTGAATAGAGGGTGAGGGTTAGGGTAAGGATTAGTGTTATGTTTAGGGTTAGGCTGAGGTTGAGGGTGAAGGTGAATTTAAGGGTTAGGTTTCCTGTGAGGGTTCGGGTGAGGGATAGATTTAGGGTTAGGGTGAGGTTTAGGGTGAGGCTTATGGTTATGGTTAGGGTTAGGCTGAGCGTCTGGGTGAGGGTAAGTGTTAAAGTGAGGTTTAGGGTGAAGTTGAGGGTTAAGGTTATTGTTAGGGTGAGGGTTAGGGTTAAGTTGAGGGTGAGTGTTATGTTGAGGTTGAGGGTTAGGGTTAGGGTTAGGATGTGGGTTAGGGTGAGGGTGAGGGTTAAGGTTAGGCTGAGGGTTAGGGTTAGGAGAGGGTTAGGTTTAGGGTTAAGGTTAGGGTGAGGTCTTGGGTGAGGGTGAGGTTTAGGGTTAGGGTTACGGTTAGCGGTAGGGTGAGGATTAGGTTTAGGTTTAGGGTTAGGGTTAGGGTAATCCTGAGCGGTTGGCTTAGGGTTAGGTTGAGGGTTAAGTTTACTGTGAGAGTTAGGGTTAGGGTTAGGTTTAGTGTTAGGTTGAGGGTTAAGTTATGGTTAGGGTTATTGTTAGGGTTAGTGTAAGGTTTAGGGTTAGGGTTAGAGTTAGGGTTAGGGTGAGGTTTAGGGTGAAGGTGAGGATTAGGGTTAGGGTTAGGGTGAGGGTTAGCATAACTTTTAGGGTTAGGGTGAGGGTTAGTTTGACGGTTAGTGTTAGGATTAGCATTAGGATTAATGTGAGTGTTAGGGTTAGGGTTAGGGTAAGGGTAAGGGTAAGGGTTTGGGTGAGGGTTAGGGTTAGGGTGAGAGTTAGGGTTAAGTGTTGGGATAGATTGAGGTTGAGGGTGAGGGTTACGGTTGGGTGAGGATTAGAGTTAGAGTGATTGTTATGGTTGCATTAGGGTTAGAGTAATTTTGATGCTGAGGGTGAGTGGTAGGGTGAAGGTAAGAGTAAGCATGAGGGTTAAGCTGAGGGTGAGTGTTAGGTTTAGGGTTAGGCTTAGGGTGAGGTTGAGGGTGAGGTTAAGGGTTAGGTTTAGGGTGAGGGTTAGGTTTAGGGTGAGGGTTAGTGTGAGGGTTTGGGTTATTGTTAAGGATAGGATGAGGGTGAGGTTGAAGCTGAGGTTTAGCAAGAGTTTGAGGGTGAGATTTAGGGTTAGGGTAAGGGTGAGTGTGAGGGATAGGGTTAGAGTTGGGGTTCGGGTTAGGTTTAGGGTTAGGCTGAGGGTGACAATGAGGGTGAGGGTGAGAGTTAGGCTTAGGGTTAGAGTGAGGGTTAGGGTTAATTTGAGGGTTAGGGTGAGTGTGAGGATAAGTGTTAGGTTGAGTGCTATGGTGAATGGGAGGTTTAGGATTAGGTTTAGGGTGAGGGTTAGGGTGAAGGTTAGGGTTAGCGTTAGGGTGAGGGTTAGGGTGAGGTTTAGGGTTAGGGATAGCGTTAGGGTTAGGGTGAGGGTTAGGGTTAGGGTGATGTATTGGTTTAGGGTTAGGGTTAGGGTGATGTTTAGGGTTAAGGTGATGGTTAGGTATAGGATTAGTGTTAGGTTTAAGGTTAGGCGTAGGGTGAGGGTGAGAGTGAGGTTTAGGGTTAGGGATATCGTTAGGGTTAGGGTGAGGGTTAGGGTTAGGGTGATGTATAGGGTTAGTGTTAGGGTTAGAGTGAGGGTTAGGGTTAGGGTGAGGTTTAGGTTTAGGATTAGGGTTAGGGTGAGGGTTAGGTTTAGGGTTAGGTTTAGGCTGTGAGTGAGGGTGAGGGTTAGGTTTAGGGTGAGTCTTAGGGTTAGGATTAGGGTGAGGATTATGTTTACGGTGATGTTTAGCGTGAGTATGAGGGTCCAGGTGAGAGTGAGGGTTAGGATGTGGGTTAGGGTTAGAGTTAGGGTGAGTGTTAGGGTGATGGTGAGGGTTAGGGTGAGTGTGAGTATTAGGGGTAGGTTTAGGGTGAGGGTTAGGGTTAGTTTTAGAGTTTGGATTATTCTTAGGGTTAGGGTAAAGGTGAGGGGGAGGGGGAGGGGGAGGTTTAGTGTTAGGGTTTGGTTTAGGGTGAGGGTGAGAGTGAGGGTTAGTGTTAAGATTAGGATTATGGTTAGCATTAGGATGAGGTTGAGGTTGAGGGTGACGGAGAAGGTTAGTGTTAGGGTTAGGGTTAGGGTGAGGGTGAGAGTGAGAGGTTAGTGTGACGGTTAGGGTTAGGTTAGGGTTAGGGTTAGGGTGAGTGTTTGAGTGACAGTGAGGGTTAGGTTTAGGGTTTGGTTTAGGGTGAGGGTGAGGGTTATGGTTAGCATTAGGGTTAGGTTTAGGTTTAGGCTGAGGGTGAGGGTGAGTTTGAGGGTTAGGGTTAAGGTTGGGTTAAGGTTAGGGTGAGGGCTATTGTGAGAGTGAGGGTTAGCGTGAGGGTGAGGGTGAGTGTGAGGGTTTCGGTGAGGTAAGGGTTAGGGTTAGGGTAAGGGTTACGGTGAGGGTGAGGGTTAGGGATAGGGTGAGACTGAGGGTTAGGGTTAGGGTTAGGATTAGAGTAAGAGTTAGGGTGAGGTATAGTATGATGGTGAGGGTTCGGGTCAGGGTGAGGGTTAGGGTTAAGGTTAGGATTAGGGTGAGGGCTAGGGTGAGGGTGAGCGTTAGGCTGAGAGTGAAGTTGAGGGTGAGGGTGAAGGTTAGAGTTGGAATAATGTTTAAGCTTAAGCTTAGCGTGAGGATTAGGGTGACTGTAAGTGTTAGGGTGAGGGTTAGCGCTAGTGTTAGGGTGAGGGTTAGGGTGAGGGTGAGTTTTAGTGTGAGCGTGAGGGTTAGGGTGAGGGTGACAGTTCAGGTTAGGGTTAGGATTAGGGTTTGGGTTAGGGTTTGGGTGAGAGTGCGGGTTAGGGTGAGGGTGAGGTTTAGGCTTAGTTTAGGGTAAGGGTTAGGGTGAGGGTGAGGGTGAGTATTAGTGTGTGGGTTAGCATCAGGGATAAGATGAGAGTGAGAGTTTGGTTTAGAATTAGTGTTATATTTAGGGTTAGGCTTAGGGTGAGGGTGAGGTTGAGGTTGAGGGTTAGGTATAGGGTTAGGGTAAGGGTGAGGATTAGGGTTAGGGTGATGTTTAGGGTTAGTGTTAGGGTTAGGGTGAGAGTTACGGTTAGCGTGAGAGTCAGGGTTAGGGTGTGGGTGAGGGTTAGGGTTAGGGTGAGGGTAAGCGAAAGGGTTAGGATTAGCCGTAGGATGAGGGTTATGAGGGGTAGGGTTATGGTTCTGGTGAGGGTTAGAGTTACTGTGAGGGTTAGGGTTAGGGTTAAGGTTTGGGTTAGGGAGAGGGTAAGGCTTAGGTTAGTGTGAGGGTTAGGGTGAGGGTTAGTTTAAGGGTGAGGGTAAATGTTAGGGTGAGGTTTAGGGTGAGGGTGAGAGTTAGGCTTAGGGTTAGTGTTAGGATTAGTGTGTGGGTGAGGGTGAGGGTGAGAGTTAGTGTGAGGTTTAGGGTTAAGGTTAGGGTGAGGGTTTGAGTGAGGGTGAGGGTAGGGTTAGGGTTAGGGTTATGGTGAGGGTGAGGTTTAGCGTTAGTATTAGAGTTAGGGTAAGGTTTAGGCTGAGGTTGAGGGTGAGTTTGAGGGTTAGAGTTAGGGTTGGGTTAAGGTTAGGGTGAGGGCTCTTGTGAGGTTGAGGGTGAGGGTAAGGTTGAGGGTTTCGGTTAGGTAAATGTTAGGGTTAGGGTTAGGGTGAGGATTTGGTTGAGGGAGAGGTTTAGGGTGAGGGTTAGAGTAAGGGTGAGGGTTAGGGTTAGGTTTAGGGTGAGGGATAGGTTTAGGGTGATGTTAAGGATGAGGGTGAGATTTAGGGTGAGAGTGAGTGTTCGGGGGTGGGTTAGGGTTACGGTTAGAGTTAGGTTGAGGGCTAGGGTGAGGGTGAGTCTTAGGGTTAGAGTTAGGAATAGGGTGAGAATTAGGGTTAGGGTCAGGGTTAGGGTGAGGGTTAGGCTGAGGGGAATGGTTAGGGTTAGGGTAAGGGTTAGGTTAGTGTTAGGGTGAGGGTTAGGGTTATTGTTAGGGTTAGGGTTAGGGTAAGTGTAAGGTTGAGTGTTAAGGTTAGGGTGAGGTTTAGGTTTAGGGTTAAGATTATTGTTTGGGTGAGATCTAGGGTGAGGTTGAGTGTTAAGTTTAGGCTTAGGTTTAGGTTGAGGGTTAGGGTTAGGTGTAGGGTTAGGGTTAGCATGAGGGGTAGTTTTAGGGTTAGGGTGAGTGTTAGGTTTACTGTGAAGGTTAGGGTTAGTGTTAGGGTTAGGGTGAGGGTAAAAGTTAGGGTGAGGGTGAGGATTAGGGTGAGAGTGAGGGTTAGGGTTAGCATGAGTGTTAGGGTAAGGGTTAGGGTGAGGGTTATTGTTAGGATTAGGGTTATGTTTAGGGTTAGGGTTAGGGTTAGGGTTAAGGTTAGGTTTATGTTTAGGGTTAGGTTTAGGGTGAGGTTGAGTGTGAGGGATATTGTTCTAATTAGGATTAGAGTTCGGTTTAGGAATAAGGTGAGGTTCATGGTGAGGGTTAGGTTTAGGGTTAAACTGAGGGTCAGGGTGAGGGTTAGGGTTAGGTTTAGGGTTAGGGATAGGGTGAAGATTAGCATTAGGGTTAGATTCAGTGTGAGGGTTAGGCTGAGGTGTAGGGTTATGTTTAGTGTGAGGTTAAAGTTTAATGTGAGTGTTAGGGTTAGGGTTAGTGTTAGGGTGAGGGTTAGGATTAAGACTAGGGTTAGAGTTGGGGTTATTTTTAGTGTTAGAGTGAGGGAGATGGTGAGGGTGAAGTTTAGGGATAGGGTTAGGTTTAGAGTGAGGGTGGGAGTGAGGGTTATGGTTAGGATTAGGATTAGGGTTAGGGTTAGGATGAGGGTGAGTGGGAAGGTGTGGGGAATTGTTAGGGTTAGGTGTAGGTTTAGGGTAAGGGTTAGAGTCAGTGTTAGGTTAAAGTTATTGTTCGGATTAGGGTGAAGGTGAGGGTGATTGTGAGGGTTCGGGTGAAGGTTAAGGTTAAGGATAGAGTTAGGGTGAGGGCTAGGGTGAGTGTGAGGTTTAGGGTTATGGTGAGGGATAGGGTGAGAATTAGGGTTAGGGTTAGGGTAAGGGTGATGGTTAGGCTAAGGTGTAGGGTTAGGGTTAGGCGGAGGGTTAGGTTTAGTTTGAGGGTTAGGGTTAGTTTTTGGGTTAGGGTTAGTCTTAAGTTGAGGGTAAGGGTTAGGGTGAGGGTTAGGGTGAGGGTGAGGTTTAGGGTTAGGTTTATGGTAAGGTTTGTGTGAGTTCTAGGGTTAGGGTTAGGGTTAGGATGAGGGTGAGGGTTAAGGTTAGGGTGAGAGTTAGGTTGAGGGTGAGAGTGAGGCTGAGGGTTAGGTTGAGGGTGAGGGTGAGGTTGAGTTTGAGAGTTAGCGTTATGGAGAAGGTAAGGGTGAGGATTACAGTAAGGATTTGGTTTAAAATTAGGGTTATGCTGAGGGTGAGCTTGAGGGTGAGGGTGAAGTTTAGGGTTAGGGTGAGGGTGAGGGTTAGGGTTAGGTTTAGGGTTAGGGTTAGGGTGAGGGTGAGGGTTAGTGATAGCGTGAGGGTGATTATTAGGATTTGGGTTAGGGTTAGAGTAAGAGTTAGGTGAGGATTAGTATGAGGGTGAGGGTTAAGGTCAGGGTGAGGGTTAGGTTTAGGTTTAGGGTCAGGGTGAGGGCTAGGGTGAGGGTGAGGGTTAGGCTGAGGGTGAAGGTGAGGGTGAGGGTGAGGGTTAGGTTTAGCGTAATGTTTATGTTTAGGGTTGGAGTGAGGATTAGGTTGACTTCAGGATTAGGGTGACGGTAAGTGTTAGTGTGAGGGTTAGCGCTAGTGTTAGGGTGAGGGTTAGGGTGAAGGTGAGCTTTAATGTGAGTGTGAGGGTTAGGGTGAGGGTGAAGGTTCGTGTTAGGTTTACCGTTAGGGTGAGGGTTAGGGTTAGGGTGAGGGTGAGGGTTAGGGTTAGGTTAGGATTAGGGTTAGGTTGAGGGTGAGGGTGAGTATTAGTGTGTAGGTTAGGGTTAGGGTTAGCATTAGGGTAAGGATGAGAGTGAGAGTTAGGTTTAGGAATAGTTTTAGGTTTAGGGTGAGGCTTAGGGTGAGGGTGAAGGTGAAGTTTATGGTTAGGGATAGGATTAGGGTTAGGTTGAGGTTTAGGGTTAGGGTGATGTTTACGGTTACTATTAGGGTTAATGTTAGGGTTAGGGTTAGGGTGAGAGTTAGCTTTAGCGTTAGGGTTAGGGTGAAGTTTAGGCTTAGGGTTAGGCTTAGGCTGTGAGTGAGGGTGAGGGTGTGGGTGAGGGTTAGGTTTAGGGTGAGGCTTAGGGTTAGTGTGAGGGTTATGTTTAGGGTGATGTTTAGTTTGAGGGTGAGGGTCATGGTGAGAGTGAGGGTTAGGGTGTGGGTGAGGGTTAGGGTTAGGGTGAGGATTAGGGTGACGGTGAGGGTTAGGGTGAGGGTGATGTTTAGGGTTAGGGTTAGGTTGAGGGCTAGGTTTAGTTTTAGGGTTAGGGTGAGGGTCAGTGTGAGGGTTAGGGTTAGGGTTTGCATTAGGATTAGTGTGAGGGTTAGGGTTAGCTTGAGGGTTAGGGTTAGGTTGAGGGTGAGGGATAGTGTGAGGGTTAGGTTAGGGTGAGAGTTAGGGTTAAGGTTAGGGTTAGATTGATGTTGAAGGTGAGGGTTCGGGTTGGGTGAGTGTTAGAGTTAGAATGAGGGTTAAGGTTGGATTAGCGTTAGAATTAGTGTGAGGGTGAGGGTGAGGGTTAGGGTTAGGATTAAAGTTAGGGTTAGGGTTAGACTGAGGGTGAGGGTGAGGGTGACAGTTTCGTTTAGGTTGAGGTTTATGGTTAGTGTGAGGGTGAGGGCAAGCATGAGGGATATGTTCAGGGGTAGTATGTGGGTTAGATAGAGGGTTAGGGTTATTGTTAGTGTGAGGGTTAGGGTTACTGTAAGGGTTAGGGTTACGGTTAAGTTTAGGGTTAGGGAAAGGGTAAGGCTTAGGTTAGTGTGAGAGTTAGGGTTAGGGTTAGGTTTAGGGTCAGGGTAAGGGTTAGGGTGAGGTTAAGGGTGAAGGTTAGAGTTATGGTTAGGGTGAGGGTTAGGGTTAGGTTGATGATAAGGATGAGGGTGAGGGTTAGGCTGAGGGTTCTGGTTTGGTTGCGGGTTAGGGTTACGGTTAGAGTTAGGTTTAGGGATAGGGTGAGGGTGAGGTTTAGGGTTAGTGTTAGGGATAGGGTGAGAATTAGGGTTAAGGTCAGGGTTAGGGTGAGGGTTAGGCTGAGGGGAATGGTTAGGATTAGGGTGAGGTTAAGGGTTAGGTTTAGATTTAGGGTGAGGGTTAGGGTTAGGGTTAGGGTTACTGTTAGGGTTAGGGTAAGGCTGAGTGTGAGGGACAAGGTGAGGTTGAGGTTGAGGTTTAGGTTTAGGTTTAGGGTTATAGTGAGGGTGAAAGTGAGGGTTAGGTTTAGGATTAGAAATAGGGTTAAGGTTAGGCTGAGGGTGAGGGTGACAGTGAGGGTTAGGATTAGGGTTAGTGTTAGTGTTAGGATTAGGCTGAATTTTAGGGTTAGTGTGAGGGTTAGGGTTATGGTTAAGTTGAGGTGTAGGATTAGTGTTAGGATGAGGGTTAGGGTGAGTGTGAGGGTTAGGGTTAGGTTTAGGATGAGGGTAAGGTTTATGGTGAGGGTTAGGCTGAGGGTGAGGTTTAGGGTTAGGGTGAGGGTAAGGGTTAGGGTGAGGGTTAGGGTGTGGGATAGGGTTAGGTTTAGGGTTAGAGAGTGGGCTAATGTGAGGGTGAGAGTTAGGGTTAGTGTTAGGGTTAGGGTTAACCTTAAGGTGAGGCTGAGGTGAGATTTAGTTTTAGGATTAGTGTTAGGTTTAGGGTTGTGTTCAGGGTGAGGGTGAGGTTGAGTGTGAGGGTTAGGGTGAGGGTTAAGGTTAGGGTTTGGGTGAGGGTTATGGTTATGGTTAGGGTTAGGGTGAGGGTGAGGGTGAGGGTAAGGATTAATCTGAGGTTTAGAATGAAGTTGAGGGTTAGGGTTAGGGTTAGGGTGAGGAATACAGTGAGGGTTAGGGTTAAAATGAGGGTGAGCATGAAGTTTAGGTTGAGGGTTCCGGTTAGGGTTAGGGTGAGTGTTAGAGTCAGGTTGAGGTTTAGGCTTAGGGTGAGGGTAAGGGTTAGAGGAGGGTTAGGTTTAGGGTTAGGGTTAGGGTGAGGGCTATGGTGAGTGTGAGGTTTAGGGTTAAGGTTAGGGATAGGGTGTGGATTAGAGTTAGGGTTAGGGTTAGGGTTAGGCTGAGTCATTGGCTTAGCTTTAGGGTGAGGGTTAGGTTTAGTGTGAGAGTTAGGGTTGGGGTTAGGGTTAGTGTTATGGTGAGGGTTAGGGTTAGGGTTATTGTTAGAGTTAGTATAAGGGTTAGGGTTAGATTTAGGGTTAGGGTGAGGTTTATGGTTAGGGTGAGGTTTAGGGGTAAAGTTAGGTTTAGGTTGAGTTTTAGGGTATGGTTTATGTTTAGGGTTAGGGTTAGGGTGAGGGTGACGTTTAGGGTTAGGGTTCGTGTGAGGGTTAGGTTTAGGGTGAGCGTTAGAGTTAGTGTTAGTGTTAGGGTTAAGGTGAGGGTTAGGGTTGGTTGAGGTTTAGAGTGAGGGTGAGGATTAGGGTTGGGTTATTGTTAGAGTTAGGGTGATTTGAGGGTGAGTGTTAGTGTTAAGATTAGGGTAGGCTTAGGGATAGACTTAGGGTGAGGGTGAGGGTGAGCATCAGGGTTTGGGTTGGGCTAGTGTTAGGGTGAGGGTAAGGGTTAGAGTTAGGGTTAGGATGAATGTGAGTGTGAGGGTTAGGTTTGGGTGAGGGTTAGAGTTATGGTGAGGGTTAGGGTTGGGTAAGGATTATTGTTATTGTGAGGGTGAGGGTAAGCATTAGGGTTAGGAATAGGGTTAGGGTTAGGGTTAGACTGTGGGTGAGGTTGAGAGTGAGGGTGAGGGTTTGGGTTAGGTTTAGGACTACGGTTAGGGTGATGGTTAGGGTTAGGTTTAGAATAAGGGTGAGGGTGAGGGTCAGGGTTAGGGTTAGGATTAGGGTTAGGTTTAGGGTTAGGCTGAGAGTGAGTGTTCACGTTCGGGTTAGGGTTAGGATTCGGTGAGGGTTAGGGTGAGGGTTAGGGTGAGGGTTAAGGTTAGGGTTAAGCTTAGGGTGAGAGTTAGGATTAGTGTTAGGGTTAGTGTTAGGGTGAGGGTTAGGGTTTGGTTTAGTGTTAGGGTTAGGTTTAGGTTTTGGGTGAGGGTTAGAGTTAGGGTGAGGTTTAGGGTTATGGGAGGGTTAGGTTTACGGTTAGGGTTAGGGTGATGGCTTGGGTGAGATTGAGGTTTAGGGTTAGGGTTACAGTTAGGGATAGGGTGAGGATTAGGGTTAGGGTTAGGGTTAGGGTTAGGCTGAGGGGTAGGTTAGGATTAGGGTGAGGGTTATGTTTAGTGTGAGTGTTAGGATTAGTGTTAGGGTTAATGTTAGGGTGAAGGTTAGGGTTAAGGTTATGGTTAGGTTTAGCGTTAGGGTGAGGATGAAGGTGAGGGTGAGTGTGAGAGTGAGGGTGAGGGTGAAATTTAGGGTTAGGGTTAGATTTAGGGTCAGGGTGAGCGTGAGGGTTAGGGTTAGGATTAGGATTAGGGTTAGGGTTAGGCTGAGGGGGAGGGATAGGTTTAGGGTTAGGGTTAGAGTTAGGGTGCGGTTGAGTGTTAGGGTTAGTGTGAGTGTTAGGTTTAGGGTTAGGGTGAGGTAAAAGTTTAGGGGTAGGATTAGGTTGAGTGTGAGTGTTAGGCTTAGGGTTAGGGTTAGGATTAGTGTGTGGGTGAGGGTGATGGTTAGATTTAGGGTTAGATTTAGGTTTGGGTTGATGGTTAGGGTTAGGGTTAGAGTTAGGGAGAGGGTGTGGGTGAGGGTGAGGTTTAGGGTTAGGTTTAGAGTTAAGGTGAGTGTGATGTTGAGGGTTAGGTTTAGGATTAGGTTTAGGGTCATGTTAGGGTTAGGCTGAGGTTGAGGGTGAGGTTGAGGGTTAGGGTTAGGGTTAAGGTTAGGGTGAGGGCTTGGGTGAGGGTGAGGGTGAGGTTGAGTGTGAGGGTTAGGGATAGGATGAGTGTTAGGGTTAGGGTTTCCTCTAGGGTTATGGGTAGGGTAAAGTTTAGGTTTAGAGTGAGCGTTAGGGTTAGGGTTATGTTTAGGGTGAGGGTAAGGGTTAGGGTGAGGATTAGGGTGAGGGTGAGGTTTAGGCTTAGGATTAGGTTTAGGATTATTGTTTGGGTGATGGTGAGGGTTGGGGTTAGAGTGAGGTTTAGGGTTATGCTGAGGCTTGGGTTTAGGTTTAGAGTTCGGATAAGGGTGTGGGTGAGGGTGAGGGTTAGGGTTAGGGTGAGGGTGAGGGTTAGGATTATTATTAGGCTTGGGTTTAGTGTTAGGCTGAGGGTGAGGGTGGGGATTACGGTGAGGCTGAGGGTGAGTGTGAGCGTTTCTGTTGGTAAGGGTTAGGCTTAGGGTTAGTGTGAGTATGAGGATGAGGGTTAGGGTTAGGGTGAGGGTTTGGGTTAGGTTTAGCGTGAAATTAAGTTTACGGTGAAGTTTAGGGTGAGGGTGAGTGTTAGGGTGAAGTTGAGGATTCTTGTGAGGGTTAGGTTTAGGGTTATAGTTAGGGTAAGGGCTAGGGAGATTGTGAGAGTTAGGGTAAGTGTTAGGGATAGGGTGAGAATTAGGGTTAGGTTTAGGGTTAGGATGAGGATAACGTTTAGGATTAGCATTAATGTTAGGGTGATATTTAGGGTGAGGGTTAGTGTTAGGGTTAGGGTTAGGGTGAGGGTGAGGGTGAAGGTTAGGGTTTTCGTTAGGTTGAGGATTAGGGTAAGGGTTAGTGTTAGGGTGAGGGTGAGGGTGAGGGTGAGGGTGAGGGTTTTGGTTAGGTTGAGGATTAGGGTTAGGGTGATCGTGAGGGTTAGGGTTGGGGTTAGTATGAAGGTGAGGGTGAGCCTGAGGGTTGGGGTGAGGGTGAGGGTGAGGGAGTGGGTTAGATTTAGTGTGAGGGTGAGGGTGAATGTTAGGGTTAGGGTTAGGAATAGGGTTAGGGTTAGGTTTAGGTTGAGGGTGAGCGTGAGGGAGTGGGTGAGGGTTAGGTTTAGGGTGAGGGTTAGGGTTAAGTGACAGTTAGAGTGAGGGTGAGGTTACGGTTTTTGTTGAGGGTTAGGTTGAGGATTAGGCTGAGTGGTAGGGTTAGGCTTAGGGTGAGGACTAGGTTTAGTGTGAGAGTTAGGGTTCGGGTTAGGGTTAGTGTTAGTGTTAGGGTGAGAGTTAGGGTTAGGGTTAGGGTTATTGTTATTTTTAGGTTTAGGGTGAGGTGAGAGTGAGGGGGAGGGGGAGGGTTAGGTTTAGGGTTAGGGTTAGGATGAGTGTAAGGTTTAGGTTTAGGGATATGTTTAGTGTTGGGGTGAAGCGTAGTTTGAGGGGTAGGGGGAGAGGAATGGGGAGGTTTAGGGTTAGGGTTAGGTTTAGGGTGAGGGTGAGTGTGAGGGTTAGGTTTATGATTAGGATTAGGGTTAGGGTTAGGCTGAGGGGCAGGAGGAGGGGGAGGAGGAGGGGGGGTTAGGGTTAGGGTGAGGGTGAGGCTTAGGGTTAGTGTGAGGGTTAGGGTTAGGTTTAGGGTGAGGGAAAAGTTTAGGGTGAGGGTTAGGGTGAGGGTAAGTGTTAGGCTTTAGATTAGGGTTAGGATTCGTGTGTTGGTGAGGTTGAGGGTTAGGGTTAGGGTGAGAGCTAGTCCTCATACTAGTGAGAATTTGGGTTAGGTTTAGGGTAAGGGTTAGGGTGAGGGTTACGGTGAGGGTTAGGGTTAGCATTAGGGTTAGCGTTAGGGTTAGGGTGAGGGTGAGGCTTAGGGTTAGGGTTAGGTTGAGGGTTAGGTTTAGGGTGAGGGTTAGGGCTAGGGTTAGTGTTAGGGTGAAGGCGAGGTTTAGGGTTAGGTTTAGGGTTATTTTTAGGGTTAGGGTGAGGGTGAATGTGAGGGTGAGCTTGTGGGTGAGGGTGAGGTTTCGGATTAGGGTTAGGTTTACAGTGAGGATGAGAGTGAGGGTTAGGGTTAGGATTAGCATTAGGGTTAGGGTTAGACTGAGGGTGAGAGTTAGGGTGAGCCGGAGGTTTCGGGTTAAGGTTAGTGTTTGGTTTAGGGTGAGGGTTAGGGTTAGGGTTAGAGTTAGGGTAAGGGTGTGGGTGAGGGTGAGTGTGAGGGTTAGGGTTAGGATTAGGGGTAGGATTATGGTTAGGTTTAGGGTTTGGCTGAGGGTGAGGTTGAGTTTCAGGGTTAGGGTTAGGTGAGGTTTAAGTTTAGGGTGATGGCTAGTGTGAGGTTGAGAGTTAGGGTGAGGGGGAGGGTGAGTTTGAGGATTAAGGTTAGGGTGAGGGTTAGGTTTAGGCTAGCGTGAGGGTTGGATTAGAGTGATGTTTATGGTGAGGGTGAGGGTTAGGGTGAGGGTGAGGGTGAGGGTGAGTGTTAGGGTTAGGGTTAGAGTTAGGGGGATGGGATAAGGTGAGGGTGAGGGTTAGGATTAGTGTTAGGGTGAGGGTTATAATTAGTGTGAGGGTTAGGGTGAGGGTGAAGGTAAGGGTTATGGTGAGGGTTAGTTTGAGGGGTATGTTTAGGGTGATAGTGAGGGCTAGGATTAGAGTGATATTTAGGATGAGGGTGTGGGTTAGGGTGAGGGTTCGGTTTCGGGTGCAGGTTAGGGTTACGGTTAGAGTTAGGGTGAGGGCTAGGTTGAGGGTGAGGGTTAGGGTTAGGGTTAGGATTAGGGTTAGGTTTATGGTTAGGCTTAGGGTGAGGGTGAGGATTAGGTTGAGGGTTCGGGTAAGGGTTCGGGTGAGGGTTAGGGTTACGGTTAGGGTGAGGAATAGGGTGAGGGTTAAGTTTAGGGTGAGTTTGAGCGTTAAGTTGAGGTTTAGGTTTAGGGTGAGGGTTAGGGTCAGGGTGAGGGTTAGGGTTAGGGTGAGTGTGAGCGTCATGTTGAGGTTTAGGGTTAGGTTTAGGGTTACGGTGAGCAATAAGGTCAGGGTGAGGGTTAGGGTTAGGCTTAGGGTGAGGTTTAGGATCAGGGTGAGTGCTAGGGTTAGGGTGAGTGTTAGGGTTAGGTTGAGGGTAAGGTTTAGGTAAAAGTTAGGGTGATAGCTAGGGTGAATGTGAGGGTTAGTGTGAGGATTAGGGATAGGTTGAGGATTAGGGTGAGGGTTAGCGTTAGGGTGAGGTTTAGGCTGAGGTGTAGGGTTAGGGTTAGTTTTAGGATGAGGTTGAGAATGAGGATTAGGTTTAGCTTAAGTATTAGGTTTAGGGTTAGGCTGAGGGGGAGACGGAGGGGGAGGGTTTGGGTTAGGGTTAGGTTGAGGATAAGGGTTAGGTTTAGGGTTAGGATTATTGTTAGCGTTAATTTGAGGGGGAGGGGGGATGTTTAGGGTTAGGGTTAGGTTTAGGGTGAGGTTGAGAGTGAGGGTTAGTGTTAGGATTAGGATTAGGGTTAGTGTTAGGGTTAGGGTGAGGGGAAGGGGGAGGGTTAGGGTGACATTGAGCATTAAGGTGAGAGTGAGGGTTAGGGTTAGTGTTAGGGTTAGTGTAAGGCTTTGGGTTAGGGTTATAGTTAGGGTTACGGTGAGGTTTAGGGTTAGGTTTAGTGTTAGGGTTAGGGTTAGAGTTAGGGTTAGTGTGAGGGTGAGTGTTAGGTTTAGGCTGAGGGTAAGGGTTAGAGAGAGGTTTAGGGTGAGTGTGAGGTTTAGGGTTAACGTTAGGGTTAAAGTGAGTGTTAGGGTGAGGGTTAGATTTAGGGTTATGGTTAGTGTAAGAGGGAAGTTTAGGATTAGGGTTCTTGTGAGGGTTAGGGTTAGGGTGAGCATTAGCGTTACGATTAGGGTTAGGGTTAGGTTGAGGGTGAGGGTGAAGGTTAGGGTTGGTTGAAAGTTAGAGTTAGTGTGAGGATTAGGGTTGGGTTATGGTTAGAGTTAGGGTGAGGGTTAGGGTTAAAATTAGGTTTAGGGTTAGGGTTAGACTTAGGGAGAGGGTGAGGGTGAGGGTGTGGGTTTGGGTTAGGGTGAGGGTTAGGGTTAGAGTTACAGTTAGGGTGAATGTGAGGTTGAGTGTTAGGTTTGGGTGAGGGTTAGAGTTTGGGTGAGAGTTAGGGTTTGGTACGGGTTAGAGTGAGGGTGAGGGTGAGGGTGAGGGTTAGGGTTAGGGTTAGAATTAGGGTGAGGATGAGAGTGAGGGTTAGGGTTAGGATTAGGGTTATGGTTAGGTTTAGGCTGAGGGTGAGGGTTAGGGGTTAGTGTTCCGGTTAGTTTTCCTGTGAGGATTGGATTTAGGGTTAGGTTGAGGGTTATGTTGAGGGTTATGTTTAGGGTTAGGGTTAGGGTGAGGGTAAGGGTGAGGGTAAGTGTTAACGTGAGGTTTAGGTTGAGTGTGAGGGTTATGGTTAGGTTTAGCGTGAGGAGTAGGGTGAGGGTTAGGGTTTGGGTGAGGGTGAGCGTTAAGTTGAGGGTTAGGGTTAGGGTTAGCGTTAGGGTGATGGTTAGGTTCAGGGTGAGGGTTAGGGTTAGGGTGAGGGTTAGGGTTATGGGAGGGTTAGTTTTACGGTTACGGTTAGGGTGAGGGCTAGGGTGAGAGTGAGGTTTATGGTTAGGGTTACTATTAGGGGTAGGGTGAGGATTAGATTTATGGTTAAGGTTAGGATGAGAGTTAGGCTGAGAGGTAGGGTTAGGGTTAGGGTGAGGGTTAGGTTTAGTGTGAGAGTTAGGGTTAAGGTTAGGGTTAGTGTTAGGGTGAGGGGTAGGGTTAGGGTGAGGGTTATGGTTAGGGTTAGGGTGAATGTGAGTGAGAGGGTGAGAGTGAGGGTGAGTGTGAGGTTTAGGGTTAGGTTTAGGTTTAATGTGAGGGTGAGACTTAGGGTTAGTATTAGGATTAGTATTAGGTTGAGGGTTAGGCTGAGGATGAGAGTGAGGTTGAGCTGGAGTGTTAGGTTTAATGTGAGGGTTAGGTTTAGGGTTAGGTTTAGGGTTATTTTTAGTGTTAGGGTGATGGGGATGGGGAGGGGTAGGGGGAGAGGGAGGTGGAGGTTTAGGTTTAGGGTTAAGTTTAGGGTGAGAGTGAACGTGAGGGTTAGGTTTAGGATTAGGATTAGGGTTAGGATTAGGCTGAGGGTGAGGGGGAGGGTTAGGGTTAGGTTTAGTGTTAGGGTGAGGTTGATGGTTAGTGTTAGTGTTAGGTTTAGGGTTAGGCTTAGGTTTAGGGTGAGGTAAAAGTTTAGGGTAGTTTTAGGGTGAGTATGAATGTTAGGCTTAGTGTTAGGATTAGGATTATTGTGTGGGTGAGTGTGAGGTTTATATTTAGGGTGAGCTTTATATTTAGGATTAAGGTTAGGGTTAGGGTTGGTCTGAGGGTAAGTGTGAGGTTGAGGGTTAGGGTTCGGTTTAAGATTATTGTGAGGGCTAGGGTGAGCGTGAGGGTTAGGGTGAGATTCAGGGTGAGTGTGAGGTTTAGGGATAGGGTGAGGGTTAGGGTTAGGTTTAGGGTTTCGTTTAGGGTTAGGGTTAGGGTGAGGGTTAGGGTTAGTGTGAGGGTTAGGGTGAGGGTTAGGTTTGGGGTGAGGGTAAGGGTTAGCATGTGGGTTATGGTGAGGGTGAGAGTTAGGCTTAGGGTTAGGTTTAGGAATAGTGTTTGGGTGAAGGTGAGGGTTGGGGTTCCTGTGAGGTTTAGGGTTTGGCTGAGGCTTAGGTTAAGGGTTAGAGTTAGGGTGAGGGTGTGGGTGAGGGTGAGGGTTAATGTTAGGGTGAGGGTGATGGTGAGGGTTAGGGTTATGATTAGGGTTATGTTTAAGGTTAGGCTGAGTGTGAGGCTGATGTTTAGGGTGAGGGTGAGTGTGAGGGTGAGGGTTTCAGTTAGGTTAGGGATAGGTTTAGGGTTAGTGTGACATTAGGATGTCGGTGAGGATTAGGGTGAGGGTTAGGGTTAGGGTGAGGTTTAGGGATAGGGTTTGGGCGAAAGCTAGGGTCAGGGTGATGTTTAGGGTCAGCATGAGTGTTAGGGTGAAGGTGAGGGTTCCGGTGAGGGTTAGGGTTAGGTTTAGAGTTAGGGTGAGGGCTAGGGGAGGGTAAGGTTTAGGGTAAGGGTTAGGGATAGGGTGAGAATTAGGGTTATATTTAGGGTTAGGCTGAGGATAATGGTTAGGGTGAGGGTTTGGGTGAGGTTGAGTGTTAGGGTTAGCATTAGGGTTAGGGTGATGTTTAGGGTGAGAGTTATTGTTAGTGTTAGGGTTAGGGTGAGGGTGAGGTTGAAGTTTAGGGTCAGGGTTAGGTTGAGGGTTAGGGTTAGGGTGAGGGGTAGGCTTAGGTTTAGGGTTGGGGTGAGGGTGAGGCTGAAGGTGAGGCTGAGGGTTAGGGTGGTTTTGAGGGTGAGGCAGTAGATTGGGGTTAGGGTTAGGGTGAGGGTGAGGGTGAGGGTTATGGTTAGGATTATGGTTAGGGTTAGGTTTAGGCTGAGGGTGAGCGTGAGGGTGTGGGTGAGGGTTAGGCTTAGGGTGAGGGTTAGGGTTATTATGATGGTTAGGGTGAGGTTGAGGGTAAGGGTTATGTTGAGGGTTAGGTTGAGGGTTAGGCTGAGGGGTAGGTTTAGGGTTAGGTTGAGGGTTATGTTTAGTGTGAGAGTTAGGGTTAGGTTTAATGTTAGTTTTAGGTTGAGGGTTAGGGTTAGGGTTAGGGTTATTTCTATTATTAGGGTTAGGTTGCAGGGGAAGGTGAGGGTGAGTGAGGGTAAGGGTGAGGTTTAGGGTTATGGTTAAGTTTAGGGTGAGGGTAGGGAGGGTGATGGGGAGGGTTAGGGTTAGGGTTAGCGTTAGGGTTAGGGTTAGGATGAGGGTTAGGGTTCGCGTTATTTTTAGTGTTAGGGTGCGGTGGAGGGGGAGGGGGAGCGGGAGAGGGAGAGGCAGGGTTAGGGTTAGGGTTAGGTTTAGTTTGAGGGTGAGAGTGATTGTTAGGTTTAGAATTAGGATTAGGGTTAGGGTTAGGCTGAGGTTGAGGGGGAGGGGGAGGAGCAGGGTTAGGTTTAGGGTTAGGGTTAGGGTGAGGCTGTGGGTTCGTGTTAGTGTGAGTGTTAGGTTTAGGGTTAGGTTGAGGGAAAAGTTTAAGGTGAGGGTTAGGGTGAGGGTGTGGGTTCAGGTTAGTGTGAGTGTTAGGGTTAGGGTTTGGGTGAGGGAAAAATTTAGGGTGAGGTTTAGGGTGAGTGTCAGTGTTAGTCTTAAGGTTGGGGTTAGGATTAGTGTGTTGGTGAGAGTGAGTGTTAGGGTTATTTTGAGGTTTAGGGTTAGGGTGAGGGTTAGGGTTCCGATTAGAGTTAGGGTGAGGGTTTGGGTGAGTGTGAGTGTTAGGTTTAGTTTTAGGATTATGGTGAGGCTGAGGGTGAGGATTAGTGTTAGTATTAGTGTTAGGGTTAGAGTTAGAGTTAGGCTGAGGGTGAGCGTGAGGGTGCGGTTTAGAGTTAGGGTTAGAGTTATGGTGAGGGCTAGGGTGAGAATGAGGGTTAGGGTTAGTGTTAGGGATAGGGTGAGATTTAGTATTAGAGTTAGGGTTAAGGTGAGGTTAAGGGTAGGGTGAGGCTTAGGGTTAGGTTTAGGGTTAGGGTTAGGGTGAGGGTTAGGGTTAGTGTGAGGGTAAGGGTGAGGGTAAGGGTTAGGGTGAGGGTTTGTGTGAGGGGGAGGGTTAGGTTTAGGGTTAGGGTTAGGATTAGTGTGTGGGTAAGGGTGAGGGTTAGGGTAAGGGTGAGGTTTAGGTTTAGGGTGTGGGTTAGGGTTATGTTTAGGGTTAGGGTGAGGGTTTGGGTGAGTGTGAGGCTTAGGGATAGGACTAGGATTAGGGTGATGGTGAGGTTGAGGGTTACGGATAGGGTTAGGCTTAAGGTTAGGGTAAGGGCTAGCGTTAGGATTGGGGTTAGGGTTAGAGTTAGGGTGAGGGTGAGGGTGAGGGTGAGCGTAAGGGTTATTGTGAGCATAGTGTGAGGGTTGGGTTAGGGTAAGGGTGATGTTTAAGGTTAGGATGAGGGTTAGGTTTAGAGTTAGGTTTAGGGTGAAGTTTTGGGTTAGGGTTAGGGTTAGTGTGAGGGTGAGCGTGAGGGTAAAGTTTAGGATTACTGTAAGGGTTAGGGTTAGGCTTAGGGTGAGTTTGAGTGCTAAGGTGAGGGTGAGGGTTAGGGTTATGTTTAGGGTGAGGGTTAGGTTTAGGGTGTGGGTGACGGTTAGGGTTAGTGTGAGGGATAGGTTGACGATGAGGGTTAGGTTGTGGGTGAGGGTGAGGTTTAGGGTTGGGGTTATGGTGAGGGTTAAGGTTAGGATTAGGGTTAGGGTGAGATTTAGGGTGAGGTTTTGTGTTAGGATTAGGGTGAGGGTGAGGGTGAGGGTTAGTGTTTGGATTAGGATTAGGGCTAGGGTTAGGTTGAGGGTGAGCATGAGGATTTGGTTAAGGGTTAGGTTGAGGGTTAGGGTGACGGTGAGGGTTAGGGTTAGGGTTAGGGTAAGGGTTAGGGTGAGGGTTAGGGTTAAGTTTAGGGTGGGAGTTAACGTTAATGTTAGGGTTAGGTTTAGGGTAAGGGCTAAGATGAGGGTGAGAGTTAGGGTTAGGGTGAGCTTTAGGGCTAGGTTGAGGGTTAGGGTTAGGTTTAGGATTAGGGTTAGGTTGTGGGCTAGGGTGAGGGCGAGGGTTAGGATTAGGCTGAGGTTTAGGGTGATGTCCAGGGTTAGGTTTAGGGTTAGGTGAGGGGTAGGGTGAGGGTTAGAGTGAGGGTTAGCTTTAGTGTGAGAGTTATGGTTAGGGATAGGTTAGGGTGAGGTTAAGGGTTATGATGAAGTTTGGGTGAGAGTGAGGTTTAGGGTTAGCATGAGGGTTAGGGTGAGGGTTAGGGTGAGGGGTATAGTTATGGTTAGGTGAATTACTGTGAAGTTAAGGTTAGGGTTACAGGTAGAGTGACGGTAAGGGTTAGGGTGAGGTTAAGGGTGAGGTTTAGGTTTAGGGTTACAGTTAGGGTTAGGTTGAAGGTTAGGGTGAGGTTTACAGTTAGGGTGAGGGTGAGGGTGAGGAATAGGGTTACGATTAGTGTTAAGGTTAGGGTTAGGCTGAGGGTGAGTTTTAGGGTTAAGTTTAGGGTTAGGTTTAGGGTAAGGGTTAGGGTTAAGGTGAGGGTTAAGTTCAGGTTTAGAGTTAGGGTGAGGTTGAGGGTTAGGGTTGGGGTTTCGGTTAGGGTGAGGGTGAGGGTGAGGCTTAAGGTTAGGATTAGGTTTTGGGTTAGGGTTAGGCTGAGGTTGAGTGTGAGGGTTAGGGTTAGGCTTAGGTTTAGGTTGAGTGTTAGGGTGAGGGATAGGTTTATGGTTAGGGTGAGGGTGAGGGTAAGCGTGAGGGTGAGGGTTAGGTTTAGGTTTAGGGTGAGTGTGAGGGTGAGTTTTAGGGATAGGGTTAGGGTTACGGTGAGGGTGAGTATTAGGTTTAGGATTAGAGTTAGGGTTACAGTTAGAGTTAGGGTTAGGGTGAAGGTTAATGTGAGAGTTAAGGTTAGGATTAGGTTTAGGGTTAGGGTGAGGGTAAGGGTTAGGGTGAGGTTTAGAGTGAAGGTGAGGGTCAGGGTAAGGATTAGGTTTAGAATTAGGGTCATGTTGAGGGTTAGGGTTCATGTTAGTGTGAGTGTTAGGCTGAAGGGTAGGGTTACGGTTAGGGTGAGGGTTGGGTGAGTGTTTCGTTTACGTGAGGTTTAGGTTTAGGGTTTGGGAGAGGCTTAGGTTTTGTGTGAGGGTTAGGGTGAGGGTAAGTGTTAGGGTTTGGGTGTGTGTTAGGGTTAGAGTGGAGCTGAGGGCGAGGGTTTGATTAGGTTAGGGTTAGGATTAGGGTTAGGGTTATGGTTAGGTTGAGGGATAGGTTGAGGGTTTGCGTGAGGGTTATGGTTAGGGGGTTAGGTTTAGGGATAGGATTAGGTTTAGGGTGAGACTAAGGGTTAGGGTGAGGGTTAGGATGAGGGTGAGGTTAAGGGTTAGCGTGCGTGTTAGGGTTTTGGTTAGGGTGAGGGTTAGGGTTAGGTTTAGGGTGAGGGTGAGGGTGAAGTTTAGCGTTAGGGTTAGGGTGAGGGTTAGGTTTAGGGTTAGGGTGATGGTGAGGGTTAGGTTTAGGATTAGTGTTAGGGTTAGGGTTAGGCTTAGTATGAGGGTGACAGGTAGGGTGAGGGTTAGTGTTAGGGTTAGGTTTAGGGTGAGGGTGAGGTTTAGAGGTTTCATTAGAGTTAGGGTGAGGGTGAGTGTGAGGGTTAAGGTGACAGTGAGGGTTAGTGTAGGGTGAGGTTTAGGGTGACAGTGAGGGTTAGGCTTAGGGGTTGGGTTAGGGTTAGGGTTAAGGTGAGGGGTAGGGTTAGGGTTAGTGTAAGGGTTTAGGGTTAGGGTGAGGGTTAGGGTTAAGGTTAGGGTTAGGGTGAGGGTTAGCTTGAGGGTGAGGGTTATGGTGAGCGTGAGGGTGAGGAAGAGGGTTCAGGTGTCAGTGAGGGTTAGGGTAGGGTGAGGGTTAGGGGGACGGTGAGGGTTAGGGTCAGGTTGAGGTTTAGGATTACAGTTAGGGTTAAGATGTGGGTTCAGATGAGGGGTAGTTTTAGGGTTAGGGTTAGGGTTTATGTGCGCTTAAGTGTTAGGGTGAGTGTGATGGTTAGGGTTAGGGTTAGGGTGAGGGTAATTGTTAGTGTGAGGGTTAGGATGAGGGTAAGGGTTAGGGTTAGGGTGATGTTTAAGGTTAGGGTTAGGGTTAGTGTTATGGTTAGGGGGAGGGGGAGGGTTAGGGGGAGGGTAAGTGTTAGGTTGAGGGTGCGGTTTAGTGTTAGTCTGAGGGGTAGGGTTAGGGTTAGGGTGAGGGTTAGGTTTAGTGTGAGGATTATGGTTACCGATAGGGTTAGGGTGAGGGTAAGGATTAGGATAAGGGTAGGGTGAGAATGAGGTTTAGGGTTAGCATGAGGGTTAGGATGAGGGTTAGGTTTAGGTTTAGGGATAGGGTGAGGGTTTGGGTGAGTGTGAGGTTTGGGTTGTGGGTGAGGGTTAGGGTAAAGGTGAGGGTTAGGTTCACGGGGAGGGTTAGAGTGAAGGCGAGGTTTAAGTTTAGGGTTAGGGTGATGGTTAGGGTTCGTATTAGTGTTAGGGTGAGGGGTAGGGTGAGGGGTATAGTTAGGGTTAAGGTGAGGGTTACGATTAGTGTGAGAGTTAGGTTTAGGGTGAGGTGTAGGCTTAGGGTTAGGTGTAGGGTTAGGGTTAGTGTAGGGTGAGGGATAGGGTGAGGTGAAAGGTTAGTGTTAGTGTTAGGGTTAGGGTGAGTGTTAGGGTTAGAGTTAGTATTAGGGTAAGGGTTAGGTTTAGGGTTAGGGGTAGGGTAAGGTTTAGGTTGAGGGTTAGACTGAGAGTGAGGGTTAGGGTAAGGTTTAGGTTTAGGATTAGGGTCAGAGTGAGCGTGAGGCTTAGGGTTAGTGTGAACGTTAGGTTGAGGGGTGGGGTTAGGTTTAGGGTGAGGGTGAGGGTGAGGGTTTCGGTTACATAAGGGTTAGGTTTAGGGTTAGGGAGAGGATTAAGTTTAGGGTGAGGGTTAGGGTGATGGTAAGTGTTAGAGTTTGGGTGAGTGTTAGGGTGAGGGTGAGGGTTAGTGTTAGGGTGAGGGTTAGGTTGAGGGGTATAGTTAGGGTTAGGGTGATGGTTAGGATTAGTGTGATGGTTAGGATTATGGTCAGGGTTAGAATGAAGGTAAGGGGTAGTGTGAGGTTTAGGGTGAGGTTTAGGGTTAGGGTTAGATTTAGGGTTAGATTGAGGGTTAGGGTGAGGTTTAAAGTTAGGGGGAGGGAGAGGGTTAAGGTTAGGGTTAGGGTGAGGGTTAGGGTTAGGGTGAGAGTTACAGTTAGGGTTAGGGTGAGGGGGAGGGTTAGGGTTAGGGTTAGGGTTAGAATGTGTGAGGGTGAGGGTGAGGATTAGGGTTAGGATTAGGGTTAGCGTTAGTGTTAGGCTGAGGGCGAGGATGAGTGTTAAGGTTAGGGTTAGGGTTAGGGTGAGTGTTAGGGTAAGGGTTAGGGTTAGGATTAGGGTTATGGTGAAGGGTAGGTTCAGGGTTAGGGTGAGTGTTAGGGTTAGAGTGAGGGTGAGGGTTAGGGTGAGGTTTAGGTTTAAGTTTAGAGTTAGTTTTGGGTGAGGGTTAGGGTTAAAGTTAGGGATCAGTTTATGGTAAGGGTTATGGTTATGGTTAGTGTGAGGGTTATGTTTAGGTTTAGGGTGAGGGTTAAGGTGAGGGGAAGGTTTAGTGTTAGGGTGAGGGTGAGGGTGAGCCTTAGAGTTAGGATTAGGGTTTGGGTTAGGGTTAGGCTGAGGGTGAGGTTGAGGGTTAGAGTTAGCGTGAGGGTTAGGTTTAGGGACAGATTTAATTTAAGGGTTAAGTTGAGGGGTAGGTTTAGCGTTAGGTTGAGGGAGAGGCTGAGGGTGGGAGTGAGGGTTAGGGTGAGGCTAATGGTTAGGGTGAGGGTTAGCGTTAGGGTTAGGTTTAGGTTGAGGGTTATGGTGAGGGGTACGGTCAGGGTTAGTGTGAGCCTTAGCGTTATTGTGAGGGTTAGGGTTAGGGTTAGGGTTCGGGTTACCGTGAGGTTTTGGGTAAGGGTGAGGGTTATGATGAGGGTGAGTTTTAGGTATAGGGTCTGGGTGAGGGTGAGTGTTAGGGTGAGGATGACGGTTAGGGTTAGGTTTAGGATGAGGTTGAGGATTAGTGTGAGGGTTAGGGTTAGGTTTAGGCTTAGGGTGAGGGTAAGGGTTAGGGTTAGGTTAAGGGTTAGGGTGAGTGGTAGGGTGAGGTTTAGGGTTAGGGTTTTGTATAGGGTTAGGGTGAGGGTGAGGGTTAGGGTTAGGGTTAGGGTGAGTGTGAGGGTGAATTTTACTGTTAGGTTTAGGCTTAGGGTGAGTGTGAGTGTTAGGTTTAGGATTAGTGTTAAGGTTAGAGTTAGGTTTAGGGTTAGTGTTAAAGATCGGGTTTGGGAGAGTGTTAGGGTTAGGGTTAGGGTTAGGGTTAGGGTAGGGTGAGGGTAAGGTTTAGGGTGAGGTTTAGGGTTAGGCTGAGGGTAAGGTTCAGGGTGATGGTTAGGGTTTGGTTCAGGGTTAGGGTGAGGGTTATGATGAGGGTTATAGTTAGGGTTAGGGTTAGGGTTAGAATTAGGTTGAGTGTGAGGGTGAAGAACAGGGTTCGGGTTCGGTTTAGGGTTTGGCTTAGGGTCAGGGTGATTGCTAGGGTTAGGGTTATGTTTAGGTTGAGTGTTAGGGTTAGGCTTAGGGTTAGGATGAGGGTTAAGTTGAGGGTTAGGGTTAGGGTTAGGGTGAGGGTTAGGGTTAAGCTGAGGGTAAGGGTTAGGGTGAGAGTTAGGAGGAGGGTGACTGTTATAGTAAGGGTTACAGTTAGGGTGAGGATTAGGGTTAGAGTTTGGATTAGGGTGAGGGCTAGGGTGAGTTGTGAGGGTTAACATGAGGGTGAGGGTGAGGGTTACGGTGTTGTTTAGGGTTAGGGTTAGGTTCAGGGTTACATTTAGGGTATGGGTAAGGGTTAGGGTTAAGATTAGAATTAGGGTGAGGGTGAGGAATAGGGTTAGGATTAGGGTTAGGGTTAGGATTAGGCTGAGGGTAAGGGTGAGTGTTAGGGTTAGGGTTAGGGTTAGGGTGAGTGTTAGTGTTAGGCTTAGTTTTAGGATGAGGGTTAAGGTGAGGGGTAGGGTTAGGGTTAGGGTGAGGGTTAAGGTTAGGGTGAGGATTAGGGTTAGGGTGAGGGTAAGGGTTAGGGTGAGTGTTAAGATGAGGCTGAGATTTAGGTCGAGGGTTAGAGTTAGGGTGAGGTTTAGGGTTATGGTGAGGGTTAGGGTAAGGGTTAATGTGAGGGTGAGGCTTAGGTTGAGGATGAGGGTGAGGGTGAAAGTTAGGGTGTGAGTTAGTGTTAGGGTTAGGGTCAGGGTTACAGTTAGGGTGAGGGTTATGGTTAGGTTTAGGGTGAGGTTGAGGCTGAGGCTGAGTTTTAAGTTGAGGGGTAGGGTGAGTGTGACGTTGAGGTTTAGGGTTCGGATTAGTGTTAGTTGAGGGTGAAGGTGAGGGTAAGTGTTTGGATTAGTGTTAGGGTTAAGGTAGGCTGAAGTTGAGCATGAGGGTGAGAGTGAGGGTTAGGTTTATTGTGAGGGTTAGGATGAGCATGAGGGTAAAGTGTAGGTTGAGGTTTAGGGTGAGGGGGAGGGTTAGGATTAGGATGAGGGTTAGGGTGAGGTTTAGCGTTAAGTTTAGGGTTAGTTTTAGTGTCAGGTTTAGTGTTAATGTTAGGGTTAGGTTTAGGGTAAGGGTTAAGGTTAGGGTTAGGGTTAGGATGAGGGTTACGGTTAGGTTTAGGGTGAGCATTAGGGTGATGGGTAGGTTTAGGGTAAGGGTGAGGGTGAGGGTGAGGCTTAGGTTTAGGATTAGGGTTTGGGTTAGTGTTAGGCTGAGGGTGAGTTGAGGGTTAAGGTTAGCGTGAGGCTTAGGGTTAGGTTTAGGTTTAGGTTGAGGGTTAGGGTGAGGGGTAGGTTTATGGTTAGGGTGAGGGTGAGGATGAGGGTCAGGGTGAGGGTTCGGGTAAGGGTTCGGGTGAGGGTTAGGTTTAGGGTTAGGTTTAGGTTTTGGTTAGGGTGAGTGGTAGCATTAGGGTTAGTGTGAGCCTAAGTGTTAGTGTGAGGGTTAGGGTTAGGGTTAGGTTTACCATGAGGGTAAGGGTAACGGTGAGGGTTAGGATGAGGGTGAGGGTTAGGGATAGGGTTTGGGTGAGAGTGAGTGTTAGGGTGAGGATGAGGGTTAGGGTTAGGCTTAGGGTAAGGGTTTTGATTAGGGTGTGGGTTAGGGTTAGATTTAGAGTTAGGTTGAGGTTGATGTTTAGGCTTAGGTTAAGGGTTATGGTGAGGAGTAGGGTGAGGTTAAGGGTTAGGGTTTTGTTTATTGTTAGGGTGAGGGTGAGGGTTAGGGTTAGGCTTAGTGTAAGTGTAAGGGTGATGTTTACTGATAGGTTTAGGTTTAGGGTGAGGGTTAGGGTTAGGGTTAGAGTTAGGATTAGGGTGAGGGCTAGGGTGAGGGTGAGAGTTAGCGTGAGGGTCAGGGTGAGGCTGAGGTTTAGGGTGTGTGTTAGGGTCAGGGTTAGGGTCAAGGTTACGGATAGAGTGAGGGTTAAGGTTAGGATTAGGGTTAGGGTGAGGTTCAGACTGAGGCTGAGTTTTAAGGTGAGGGTGAGGGTGAGTGTGAGTGTGAGGGTTAGGGTTCGGATTCGGGTTAGGTTGAGGGTGAGGGTGAGGGTTAGTGTTTAGATTAGGGTTAGGGGTAGGGTTAGGCTGAGGGTGAGCGTGAGGGTGAGGGTGATGGTTAGTGTTAGTGTTAGGGTGAGGGTTAGGTTTCAGGTGAGGGTTAGGTTGAGGATGAGTGTAAGGGTTAAGTTGAGGATTAGGGTGAGGGTGAGGGTTAGGTTTGTGGTTAGGGTTAGGGTTAAGTTTAATTTAAGGGTTAGGTTTAGGGTGAGAGTTACGGTTAATGTTAGGGTTATGTTTAGGGCAAGGGTTAGGGTGAGGGTGAGGGTTAGGTTTTGGGTGAGATCTAGGGTTAGGTTGAGGGTTAGGGTTAGGATTAGGGTGAGTGTTAGCCTTAGGATCAGGGTTAGGGTGAGGGTGAGGTTGCGGCTGAGGGTTAGGGTTAGGTTTAGGGTCTGGGTTAGGGTTAGGCTGAGGGTTATGGTTATGGTTAGGGTGAGGTTGAGTGTGAGGGTAAAGGTTAGGCTTAGGGTTAGGTTGAGGGTGAGGGTGAGGGTTAGGGTTAGGTTCATGGTCTGGTTTAGGGTTAGGGTGAGGGTTATTGTTACGGTTAGGGTGAGGGTGAGGTTGAGGGTGAGGCTAAGGGTTAGGGTTTGGGTTATGGATAGGTGAGGGTTTGGGTGAGGGTGAGTGTTGGGTTGTGGTTGAGTGTTAGGTTATAGGTGAGGGTTAGTTTGACGGGGAAGGTTAGAATGAGGGCGAGGGTTAAGGTAAGGTTTGCGTTTATGGTTAGGGTTCGTATTAGTGTTAGGTTGAGGGTAAGGGGTATATTTAGGGTGAGGGTGAGGGTTAGAATTAGTGTGAGGGATATGGTTAGGGTTAGGTTTAGAGTGAGGGTAAGTGTTAGGGTGAGGTTTAGGGTCAGGTTGAGGGTTAGGGTTAGAGTTAAGTTAGGTTGAGGGTTAGGGTGACATTTAGAGTTAGGCTGAGGGTGAGGGTTAGGATTAGGTTTAGGGTGAGGGTTAGGCTTAGAGTGAGAGTTAGAGTTCGGGTTAAGTTGAGAGTAGGGGTTAGTGTTAGGGTTAGGGTGAGGGTTAGGGTGAGGATGAGGGTAAGGTTTAGGTTGAGGGTTAGGGTGAGGGGGAGGTTTAGGGTTAGGGTTAAGGTTAGATTGGGGGTTAGGGTGAGGGTTAGGGTTAGGCTGAGGGTTAGCATGACGGTGTGGGTGAGGGTTAGTGTTAGGGTTAGGGTGAGGGTTAGGTATATTGTGAGGGTTAGGGTGAGGATGACCATAAGTATTACGTTCAGGGTTAGGATGAGTGGGAGGTTTAGGATTAGGGTGAGGGTTAGGGTTAGGGTTAAGTTTAGGGTTAGCTATAGGGTGAGGGTTAGGGTTAATGCTAGGGTTAGGTTTAGGGTAATTGTTAGTGTTAGGTTTCGGTTTAGGGTTACTGTGATGGTAGGGTTAGGGTTAGTGTGAGCGTTATGGTTAGGTTTAGTGTTACCGTGAGGGTTAGATTAAGGGTGATGGTTAGGATGAGGGTGAGGGTTAGGGATTTCGTTAGGGTGAGGGTGAGTGTTAGGGTGAGGATGAGGGTTAGGGTGAGTGTTAGTGTTAGGGTGAGGTTTAGGGTTAAGATTAGTGTTATGGGGACTGTGAAGGTTTTGGTTAGGTTAAGTGTTATGGTGAGGGGTAGGGTGAGGGTTAGGGTTAGGGTTTTGGTTAGGGTATGGTGAGCGTGAGGGTTAGTTTAGGGTGAGGGTGAGTGCGAGGGTGTTTTAGGGATAGGTTTAGGGTGAGGGTGAGTGTCAGGTTTAGGATTGGTGTTAGGGTTAGCCTTAGGCTTAGGGTTAGTATGAGTGGGAGGATTAGGGTTATCGTGAGGTTTAGGGTTAGGGTTAGGGTGCTGGTTAGGTTTAGGGTGATGTCTAGTGTGAGGGAGAGTTTTAGTGTGAGGCAATGGTTCAGGTTCGGGTTCGGGTTAGGGTGTGGGTGAGGGCTAGGGTTAGGGTGAGTGTTAGGGTAAGGGAGAGGGTTAGGGTTAGGTTTAGGGTTTTTGTTAGGGTTAGGGTTTGGGTGAGTGTTAGGGTTAGGGTTAGGGTTAGGGTAGGGTGAGGGTAAAGTTTAGGGTGAGTGTTAGGGTTAGGCTGAGAGTGAGGCTGAGGATGAGGGTTAGGATTACGTTTAGGGTTAGGGTGAGTGTAAGGGTGAGGTTTAGGTTTAGGATGAGGGTTAGGGTGAGGTGTAGGATTACAGGTGAGGGTGAGGGTGATGGTGAGGTTTAGGGTTAGGGTGAGGATTAGGCTTAGGGTTAGGGATAGTGTTAGGTTTAGAATGAAGGCTAGGGCGAGGGGTAGGGTTAGGGTTAATGTTAAGGGTAGGGTTAGTGTGAGGGTTAGGGTTAGGGTTAGGGTTACCATGAGGGTAAGTGTAATTGTGAGGGTTAGGATGAGGGTGAGGGTTAAGGTTAGGATTAGGGTTAGGGTAGGGTGAGGGTTAGGGATAGGCTTAAGTTTAGTGTTAGGGTGAGGGTTAGGGTTAGTGTTAGGGTTAGGGTTTGGTTGAGTGTTAGGGTGAGGGTTTGGGTTAGGGTTAGGTTTAGGGTGAGGGTGAGGGTTAGCTTGAGGTTTAGGGTTAGAGTTAGGTTTAGGGTATGGGTTAGGCTGAGGGCTAGGGTGAGGGTGAGGCTTAGGGTGAGGGTGAGGGTGAGGGTGAGGGTGATGATGAGGGTTAGTTTGTCTGTGAGGGTTAGGGTAGGGTGAAGGTTAGAGTGAGGGTTAATTTTACACTCAGGGTGAGGATGAGGTTTAGGGTTAGGTTTAAAATTAGTGTGAGTGTAAGTTTAGGGTTATGGTTAGGATGAGGTTTAGTGTGAAGGTAGGATTAGGTTTAGGTTGAGGGTGAGGGTGAGTGTGAGATTTAGGGTTAGGGTGCGGGTTAGGGTTATGGTGAGGTTGAGGGGAAGGGTTAGTGTGAGGTTTAGGGAGAGGTTTAGGGTTAGGATTAGAGTTAGGGTAGGGTTGAGGTTTCAAGTGAGGTTTAGAGTTAGGGTGAGGGTGAGGGTTAGGGTTAAGGTGAGAGTTAGAGTTAGGGATAGGGTGAGGGTGAGGGTTAGTGTTAGGGTTTGGGTGAGGGTTACGGTGAAGATGATGTTAAGGCTTAGGTTGAGGGTTAGGGTGAGGGGGAGATTTCGGGTTAGGGTTAGGGTTAGGTTGAGGATTAGGGTGAGGGTGAGGGTGAGGGTTAGAGTGAGTGTTAGGGTTAGGCTGAGGGTTAGCATTATAGTTAAGTTTAGGTTGAGGATTAGGGTGAGGGGTTGGGTTAGGGTTAGTGTGAGCCTTAGTGTTAGTGTGAGGCTTAGGGTTAGGATTAGGGTTAGGATTACCGTGAGGTTAAGGGTGAGGGTTAGGATGAGTGTGAGTGTTAGGGATAGGGTTAGGGTGAGGGTGAGTGTTAGGGTGAGGATGAGGGTTAGGTTTAGGTTTAGGGTGAGGGTTAGGGTTAGGGTGAGGGTTAGGGTTAAATTTAGGGTTAGGTTGAGGGTGAGTGTTAGGGTTAGGTTAAGGGTAAGGATGAAGGGTAGGGTGAGGGTTAGGGTTAGGTTTTTGGTTAGGGTAGGCTGAGGCTGCAGGTTAGGGTCCGGTTAGGGTGAGTGTGAGGGTGGTTTATGGATAGGTTTAGGGTTAGGGTGAAGGTAAGTGATAGGGTGAAGGTGAGGGTTAGGGTTACGGTTATGGTTAGGGTGAGGGTAATTGTTATTGTGAGGATTAGGATGAGTGTGAGAGTTAGGGTTAGGGTGATGTTTAAGGTTAAGATTAGGGTTAGTGTGAGGGTTAGGATTAGTGTGAGGGTTAGGGTTAGGGTTAGGGTTGGAGTGAGATTAAGTGTTAGGGTGAGTTTTATGTTGAGGTTTATTGTTAGAGTTAGAGTTAGGGTTAGGTTGTGTGTTAGGGTGAGGTTTAGAGTTAGCATGAGGGTGATAGGGTTAGGGTGAGGGTTAGGGTTAGGGTGAGAGTTAGAGTTAGGGTTAGGGTGAGAGTGAGGGTTAGGGTTAGGGTTAGGGTGAGGGTTAGGGTGAGGATGAGTGTAAGGTTTAGGTTGAGGGTTAGGATGAGGGGGAGGTTTAGGTTGAGGGTTAGGTTTAGGTTTAGGGTTAGGGTTAGAGTGAGGTTTAGGGTTAGGCTGAGGGTGAGCCTGAGTGTGTGGGTGAGGGTTAGTGTTAGGGTTATGGTGAGGGATAGGTTTATTGTGAGGTTTAGGTTGAGGATGAGGGAAAGGATTAGGTTGAGGATTAGGGTGAGGGGGAGGTTTATTGTTAGGGTTATGGTGAACGTGAGGGTTAGGGTTAAAGTTAGGGTTAGGTTTAGTGTAAGTGTTAGGGTTAGGGTGAGTGTTAGGGATAGTGTTAGGTTTATGATGAGGGTTAGGGCGAGGGGAAGGTTTAGGGTTAATGTGAGGGGTAGGGTTAGTTTGAGGGTTAGGGTTAGGGTTAGGGTTACCATGAGGGTAAGTGTAATTGTGAGGGTTAGGATGAGGGTGAGGTTTAGGTTTAGGAATAGGGTTAGGGTAAGGTGAGGGTTAGGGTTAGGCTTAAGTTTAGTGTTAGGGTGAGGGTTAGTGTTAGTGTTAGGGTTAGGTTTTGGTTGAGTGTTAGGGTGAGGGTTTGGGTTAGTGTTAAGGTTAGGGTGAGGTTGAGGATTAGCATGAGTTTTAGGTTTAGAGTTAGGTTTAGGGTATGGGTTAGGCTGAGGGCTAGGGTGACGATGAGGGTTAGGGTGAGGGTGAGGGTAAGGTTGAGGGTGATGATGAAGGTTAGGGTGTAGGTGAAGGTTAGTATAGGGTGAGGGTTAGGGTGAAGGTTAGTGTTAGGCTCAGGGTGAGTGTGAGGGTGAGTTTTAGGGTTAGGTTTAAAATTAATGTGAGTGTTAGGGTTAGGGTTAATGTTAGCATGAGGTTTAGGATGAGGGGTAGGATTAGGGTTAGGTTGAGGGTGAGGGTGAGTGTTAGATTTAGGGTTAGGGTGCGGGTTAAGTTTAGGGTTAGGTTGAGGGCAAGGGTTAGGGTGAGGTTTAGGGAGAGGTTTAGGGTTAGCGTTAGAGTTAGGGTTAGGTTGAGGTTTCATGTGAAGTTTAGAGTTAGGGTGAGGGTGAGGGTGAGGGTTAGGTTGAGGGTGAGGGTTAGGGTGAGAGTTGGAGTTAGGGATAGGGTGAGGGTGAGAGTTAGTGTTAGGGTTTGGGTGAGGGTTAGGTTGAGGATGAGGTTAAGGTTTAGATTGAGGGTTAGGGTCAGGGGGAGGTTTCGGGTTAGGGTTAGGGTTAGGGTGAGGGTTAGGGTGAGGGTGAGGGTGAGGGTTAGGGTGAGTGTTAGGGTTAGGCTGAGGGTTAGCATTAGGGTTAGGTTTATGTTAAGGATTAGGGTGAGGAGTAGGGTTAGAGTTAGTGTGAGCCTTAGTGTTAGTGTGAGGCTTAGGGTTAGGATCAGGGTTAGGATTATCGTGAGGGTAAGTGTAAGGGTGAGGGTTAGGATGAGTGTAAGTGTTAGGGATAGGGTTAGGGTGAGGGTGAGTGTTAGGATGAGGATGAGGTTTCGGGTTAGGTTTAGGGTTAGGGTTAGGGTTAGGGTGAGGGTTAGGGTTAAGTTTGGGGTTGGGTTGAGGTTGAGGGTTAGGGTTAGGTTAAGGGTTAGGGTGAGGGTTAGGGTTAGGGTTTTGGTTAGGGTAGGCTGAGGGTGAGGGTTAAAGTCAGGGTTAGGGTGGGTGTGAGGGTGCTTTAGGGATGTGTTTAGGGTTAGGGTGAGAGTAAGGGTTAGGGTGAAGTTGAGGGGTAAGGTTACAGTTAGGGTTAGGGTGAGGGTAATTGTTATTGTGTGGGTTAGGATGAGTGTGAGGGTTAGGTTTAGGGTGATGTTTAAGGTTAAGATTAGGGTTAGGGTGAGGGTTAGGATTAGTGTGAGGGTTAGGCTTAGGGTGAGCGTTGGAGTGAGGTTAAGGGTTAGGGTGAGGTTTATGTTGAGGTTTAGGGTTAGGGTTAGAGTTAGGGTTAGGTTGAGTGTTAGGGTGAGGTTTAGAGTTAGAGTGAATGTGAGGGTTAGGGATAGGGTTAGGGTGAGGGTTAGGGTTAGGGTGAGAGTTAGAGTTAAGGTTAGGCTGAGGGTGAGGTTTAGGGTTAAGGTTAGGGTGAGGGTTAGGTGAGGATGATTGTAAGGTTTAGGTTGAGGGTTAGGATGAGGGGGAGGTTTAGGTTTAGGGTTAGGGTTAGGGTGAGGTTTAGGGTTAGGCTGAGGGTGAGCCTGAGGGTGAGGGTGAGAGTTAGTGTTAGGGTTAGGGTGAGGGATAGGTTTATTGTGAGGTTTAGGTTGAGGATGAGGGAAAGGATTAGGTTGAGGATTAGGGTGAGGGGGAGGTTTAGTGTTAGGTTTAGGGTTATGGTGATTGTTAGGGTTAATGTTAGGATTAGGTTTAGGGTAAGGGTTAGGGTTATGGTGAGGGTTATGGTTAGGTTTAGGATGAGGGTTAGGGTTAGTGTGAGGTTTAGGGTTAGGTTTGGTGTTAGTGTGAGGGTGAGGGTGAGGCTTAAGGTTAGGATTAGTTTTTAAGTTAGGGTTAGGCTGAGATTGAGGGTGAGCGTTAGGGTTAGCATTAGGGTTAGGGTTAGGGTTAATTTTACGTTGAGGTTTAGGGTGAGGGCTAGGTTTAGGGTTAGGGTGAGGGTGAGTGTGAGGGTTAGGGTTAATGTTAGTGTTAGGTTTAGGGTAAGGGTTAGGGTTAGGGTGAATGTTACTGTTAGGTTTAGGATGAGGGTTAGGGTTAGGGTAAGGTTTAGGGTTAGGTTTGGGGTTAGGGTTTGGGTGAGGGTGAGGCTTAGGGTTAGGATTAGGGTTTAAGTTAGAGTTAGGCTGAGAGTGAGGGTGAGCATTAGGGTTAGCATTAGGGTTAGGTTTAGGGTTAGTTTTAGGTTGAGGTTTAGGGTGAGGGCTAGGTTTATGGTTAGGGTGAGGGTGAGGGTGAGGGTGAGGGTTAGGGTGAGGGTTAGGGTTAGGGTGAGGGTTAGGGATAGGGTTAGGTTTAGGTTGAATTTTTCGGTGAGGGGTAAGGTTAGGGTTAGTGTGAGCCTTAGTGTTAGAGTGAGGGTTAAGGCTAGGGTTAGGTTTAGGTTTTCCGTGAGGGTAAGGGTAATGGTGAGGGTTAGGATGAGGCTGAGGTTTTCGGGTTAGGGTTAGGGTGAGGGTGAGTGTTAGCTAGAGGATGAGGTTTATGGTTAGGGTTAGGGTGAGGTTTAAGTTTAGGGTGAGGGTTAGGGTTAGGTTTAGGGTTAGGGTGAGTGTGAGGGTTAGGGTTGGGTTAAGGGTTATGGTGAGGGGTAGGGTGAGGGTTACGGTTAGGGTTTTGGTTAGGGTAGGGTGAGGGTGAGGGTTAGGGTTAGGGTGAGTGTGAGGGTGTTTTAGGGATAGGTTTAGGGTGAGGGTGAGGGTTACTCTTATGGTTAGGGTTAAGCTGAAGGCTAGGGTGAGGGTGAGGGTTAGTGTGACTGTGAGGGTGAGGATGATGGTTAGGGTGTTGGTGATGGATAGGGTAGGGTGAGGTTAAGGGCGACGGTGAGGTTTAGGGTGAGGGTGAGGGTTAGGGTTATGGTTACGATTAGGGTTAGGGTCAGGTTGAGGATTAGGGTTACGGTTAGGGTTAGGATGAGGGTTAGGTTTAGGGGTAGGTTTAGGGTTAGGGTTAGGGTGAGGGTGAGGGTAAGGTTTAGGGTGAAGGTGAGGGTTAGGGTTACGGTTAGGGTTAAGGTGAGGCTTAGGATGAGGGTGAGGTTTAGGGTTAGGGTGATGTTTAATGTTATGTTTATGGTTAGGGTTAGGGTGACGGTGACGGTGAGGGTTAGGGTGAGGGTAAGGGTTAAGTTGAGGGTGCAGATTAGGGTTACAATTAGGGTTAGTGTGAGGGGTAGGGTTAGGCTTAGGCTGAGGGTTAGGTTTAGTTTGTGGGTTATGTTTAGCGATAGGGTTAGGGTGAGGGAAAGAGTTTGGATGAGGGTAGGGTGAGAGTCAGGTTTAGGGTTAGCATGAGTGTTAGGGTGAGGGATATTGTTAGGTTTAGGGATAGGTTGAGGGTTGGATGAGGGAGAGGGTTGGGTTTTGGGTGAAGGTTACGGTGAAGTTGAGGGTTAGGTTGACGGGGAGGGTTAGAGTGAGGACGAGGGTTAAGGTACGTGTTAGGGTGATGGTTAGGGTTCGTATTAGTGTTAGTGTGAGTGTGAGGGTGAGGGGTATAGTTAGGGTTAGTGTGAGGGTTAGGATTCGTGTGAGGTTTAGGGTTAGGGTTAGGGTTAGAGTGAGGGTAAGGGTTAGGGTGAGGTTTAGGGTGAGGTTTAGGGTTAGGGTGATGGTGAGGGTTAGGGTTACGGTGAGGGTGAGGGTTAGGGTTAGGGTGAGAGTTAGATTTAGGGATAGGGTGAGGGTGAGGGTTAGTGTTAGGGTTAGGGTGAGGATGAGTGTAAGGTTTAGGTTGAGGGTTAGTTTGAGGGGGAGGGTTAGGGTTAGGTTTAGGGTTAGGGTTAGGGTTAGGGTGAGAGTTAGAGTTAGGGATAGGGTGAGGGTGAGGGTTAGTGTTAGGTTTATTGTGAGGATTAGGGTTTTGATGAGGGTAAGGATTAGGCCAGGGTTAGGGTTAAATTTAGGGTTAGAATTAGGGTGAGGTTTAGCGGTAATATTAGGGTTAGTTTTAGGATAAGGTTAAGGTTTAGGGTAAGGGTTAGTGTTAGGGTGAGTGTTGGGTTTAGGGTGAGGGCTAGATTTAGGTTTGGGGTTAGGGTGAGGGTGAGGGTGAGGCTAGGGTCAGGATTAGCGTTTGAGTTAAGGTGTGGGTGAGGGTGAGGCTTAGAGTTAAGATTAAGGTTTGAGTTAGGGTTAGGCTGAGGGTGAGGGTGAGGTTTAGGGTTAGCGTGAGGGTTAGTGTTAGGGTTAGGTTTAGGTTGATGGTTAGGGTGAGGGCTAGGTTTAGGGTTAGAGTGAGGGTGAGCTTGAGTGTTAGGGTGAGGGTTAGGGTTAGGGTGAGGGTGAGGGTTAGGGTTAGGTTTAGGTTGAGGGTTAGCGTGAGGGTTAGGGTTAGGTTTAGTGTGAGGGTTATGGTTATTGTGAGGGTTAGAGTTAGGATTAGGCTTAGGGTGAGGTTTAGGTTTAGGGTTAGTGATAGGCTGAGGGTAGGGTGAGGGTGAGGGATAGGATGAGGATGAAGGTGAGGGTGAGGGTTAGGGGGACGTTGAGGGTTAGGGTACAGTGAGGGTTAGGGTTAGGGTTAGGGTGAGAGTTAGGTTTAGGGTTAGGGTGAGGGTGAGGGTTATGTTTAGGATTAGTGTTAGGGATAGGGTTAGGCTAAGGGTGAGGGTGAGGGGTAGGGTGAGGGTTTGGGTTAGGGTTAGGGTTAGGGTTAGGTTGAGTGTGAGTGTTAGGGTTAGGGTTAGGGTTGTGATGAGGGTTAGGGTGAGGGGTAGGTTTAGGGTTAGGTTGAGGGTGAGGTTTGGGGTAAGTGTGAGGGTTAGCTTTTGGGTTAGGGTGAAGGTGAAGATTAGAGTTAGGTTTAGGATGAGGGTTATAGTGAGGGGTAGGGTTAGGGATAGTGTGAGGATTAGGGTTAGAGTGAGGGTTAGGGTTAGGTTTAGGTTTAGGGGTACTGTGAGGTTAAGGTAAAGGGTGAGTGTAAGGATGAGGGTGAGGGTTAGGGTTACCGTGAGGGTTAGGTTTAGGGTGAGGGTTAGGGTGAGGGTTAGGGTTAGGGTTAGGGTTAGGCTGAGGGCTAGGTTGAGGGTGAGGGTTAGGGTGAGCCTGAGGGATAGGGTTATGGTTATGGTTAGGGTTAGGGTCAGGTTGAGGATTAGGGTTACGGTTAGGGTTAGATTGTGGGTTAGGGTGAGGGGTAGGTTTAGGCTTAGGTTTAGGGTTAACATTAGGGTAAGGGTTAGGGTGAGGGTCAGGGTTAGATTTAGGGTAAGGGTGAGGGTAATTATTAGGGTGAGAGTTAGGATGAGGGTGAGAGTTAGGGTTAGAGTGATGTTTAAGGTGAAGTTTAGGGTTAGGGTTGGGTTAGTGTGAGGGTGAGTGTTAGGGTGAGGGTAAGGGTTAGGTTGAGGGTGCAGATTAGGGTTACGGTTAGGGTTAGTGTGAGGGGTAGGGTTAGGTTTAGGGTGAGGGTTAGGTTTAGTGTGAGGGTTATCGTTAAGGATAGGGTTAGGGCGAGGGTAAGGGTTAGGATTAGGGTAGGGTGAGAGTAAGGTTTAGGGTTAGCATGAGTGTTAGGGTGAGGTTAGGGTTAGGTTAAGGGATAAGGTGAGGGTTGGGTGAGGGTGAGTGTTGGGTAAGGGTTAGGGTAAAAGTGAGAGTTAGCTTGACGGGGAGGGTTAGAGGGAGGGCGAGGGTTAAGTTTAGGGTTAGGGTGATGTTTAGGTTTTGTATTAGTGTTAGGGTGAGGGTTAGGGTGAGGGGTATATTTAGGGTTAGTGTGACGGGTAGGATTAGTGTGAGGGTTAGGGTTAGGCTTAGGGTTAGAGTGAGGGTAAGGGTTAGGGTGAGGTTTAGGGTGAGGTTTGGGATGAGGATTAGAGTTAGGGTGAGGTTTAGAGTTAGGGTGAGTGTGAGGGTTAGGGTTAGGTTTAGGGTGAGGGTTAGGGTTAGGGTGAGAGTTAGAGTTAGGTTTAGGGTGACGGTAAGGGTTAGGGTTAGGTTAGGGTTAATATGAGGGTGAGGGTGCGGGTGAGGAATCGGGTTAGGGTTAGGGTTAGGGTTAGGTTTAGGCTGAGGGTGAAGGTGAGTGTTAAGGTTAGGGTTAGTGTTAGTGTTACATTTAGGCTTAGGTTTAGGATGAGGGTTAAGGTGAGGGGTAGGGTTTGGTTTAGGGTGAGGGTTAGGGTTAGAGTAAGGGTTAGGCTTAGGGTGAGGGTAAGGCTTAGGGTGAGGGTTAGGATGAGGCTGAAGGTTTGGTTGAGGATTAGAGTTAGGGTGAGTTTTGGCGTTAGGTTTAGGGTTAGGGTTTGGGCTAGGGTGAGGGTTAGGGTGAGGGTGAGGGTGAGGGTTAGGGTGAGGGTAAGGGTTAGTTTGGGGGTTAGGGTTAGAGTTAGGTTTAGGTTGAGGGTTCGGGTGAGGGGTATGGTTAGGGTTAGTGTGAGCCTTAGCATTAGTGTGAGGGTTAGGGTTAGGGTTTCAGTGAGGGTAAGGGTAAGGGTGAGTTTTAGGTTGAGGGTGAGGGTTAGGGATAGCTTTAGGGTGAGGGTGAGTGTTAGGGTGAGGATGAGGGTTAGGGTTAGGGTTAGGGTTAGAGTGAGGATTAGGGTTAGATTTAGGGTGAGGGTAAGGTTTAAGTTGAGGGTTACGATGAGGGTGAGTTTTAGGGTTAGATGAGGGTTAGGGTGATGTTTCAGGTTAGTGTTAGGGTTAGGCTTAGAGTGAGGGTGAGTGGTAGGGTGAGGGTTTGGGTTAGGGTTAGGATTAAGGTGAGGGTGAAGTTTAGGCTGAGGGTTAGGGTTAGTCTTAGGTTTAGGGTTTGGGTGATTGTTAGGGTGAGGGGTAGATTTAGGGATAGGTTGAGGTTGAGGGTGAGGGTGAGGTTTAGGGTAAGTGTGAGGGTTAGGTTTAGGGTTAGGATGAGGTTGAAGGTTAGGGTTAGGTTTAGGATGAGCATTAGTTTGAGGGGTAGGATTAGGGATAGTGTGAGGTTTAGGGTTAGGGTTAGGGATACCGTGAGGGTAAGGGTAAGCGTGATGGTTAGGATGAGGCTTAGGGTTAGGGTTAGTGTTAGGGTTAGGGAGAGGATTAGGTTGAGAGTAATGGTTAGGTTAAGGGTTACGTTGAGTGGTAAGGTTAGGATTAGGGTTAGGTTTAGGTTGAGGGTTAAGGTGAGGGCTAGTTTGAGGGTTAGGGGGAGGGGGAGGGGGAGGGGGAGGCGGAGGGTTAGGTGAGAGTTAGGGTTAGGGTGGGTGTAAGGGTTAGGGTTAGGGTTAGGATGAGGGTTAGGGTGAGGTGTAGGATTAGTGTTAGAGTGAGGGTGAGGGTGAGGGTTAGGGTTAGGGTGAGGTTTAGGCTTAGGGTTAGGGTGACTGTTAGAGATAGTGTTAGGTTTAGGATGAGGGTTAGGGTGAGGTGTAGTATTAGGGATAGTGTGAGGGTTAGGTTTATTTTGAGTGATAGGGTTAGGGTTAGGTTTACCGTGAGGGTAAGTGTAACCGTGAGGGTTAGGATGAGGCTGAGGGTTAGGGTTAGGGTTAGGGTTAGGGTGAGGGATAGGGTGAGGGTTAGGTTTAGGGTTATTGTAAGGGTAGGATGAGGGTTAGGGTTAGGCTTAAGGGTAGTTTTAGGGTGAGTGTTAGGGTTAGTGTTAGGGTTAGGGTTTGTTTGAGTGTTTGGGTGAGGGTTTGGTTTAGGGGTAGGTTTAGGAAAGGGTGAGGGTTAGGGTGAGGGTTAGTGTTAGGTTAGGGTTAGGGTTTGGATTAGGCTGAGGGCTAAGATGAGGGTGAGGTTTAGGGTGAGGGTGAGGGTGAGGGTGAGGTTTAGGGTGTCGGTGAGGGTTAGGGTAGGGTGAGTGTTAGGGTGAGGGTTAGTGTTAGGCTGAGGGTGAGGCTGAGGGTGAAGTTTAGGGTTAGGTTTAGTATTAGTGTGAGCGTTAGGTTTAGGTTTAGGTTTAGGATGAGGTTTAGGGTGAGGGGTAGGGTTAGGGTTAAGTTGAGGGTGAGGGTGAGGGTGAGGTTTAGGATTATGGTGAGGGTTAGGGTTAGGGTTAGGTTGAGGGTGAGTTTTAGGGTTAGGTTTAGGATGAGGGTTAGTGTGAGGGGTAGGGTTAGGGTTAGTGTGAGGGTTAGGGTTAGTGTGAGGGTTAGGGTTAGGCTTAGGGATATGGTAAGTGTTGGGGTTAGGGTTAGGGTTATGCTGAGGGTAGGGTGAGGGTGACGGTTAGGGTGAGGGTAAGGGTGAGGGTGAGAGTTAGGGTGACGTTGAGGGTTAGGGTGATGGTTAGGATTAGGGTTAGGGTTAGGATTTGGCTTACGGTGAGGCTGAGGGGTAGGGTGAGGGTTTGGTTTAGGGTTAGGGTTAGGGTGAGAGTGAGGGTTAGGGTGAGATTTAGGGTGAGGATTAGGTTTAGAGTTAGAGTTAGGTTTAGGTTGAGGTTTAGGGTGAGGTTTAGAGTTAGGGTGAGGTTGAGGGTTAGTGTTAGGGTTAGGTTGAGGTTTAGGGTGAGGGTTATGGTTAGGCTGAGGGTGAGCTTGAGGGTGAGGGTGAGGGTTAGTGTTAGGGTTAGAGAGCGTTAGGTTTATTGTGAGGGTTAGTGTGAGGATGAGGGTAAGGATTAGGTGAGGGTTAGGGTTAATTTAGGGTTAGATTTAGGGTGAGGTTTAGGGTTAATATTAGGATTAGGTTTAGGGTAAGGGTTAGGTTTAGGGCAAGGGTCAGAATTAGGGTGAGGGTTACGGTTAGATTTAGGGTGAGGGTTAGGTTTAGGGTGAGTGTTAGGTTTAGGTTTAGGGTTAGGGTGAGGGTTAGTGTGAGTCTTAGTGTTAGGATTAGGGTTTGAGTTAGGTTGATTTTGAGGCTGAGGCTTAGAGTAGGATTAGGGTTTGAGTTAGGGTTAGGCTGAGGCTGAGGGTGAGGGTGAGTGTTAGGGTTGTGGTTAGGGTTAGGGTGAGGATTAGGCTTAGTGTTAGGATTAGGGTTTGGGTTAGGCTGAGGCTGAGGCTGAGGGTGAATGTGAGGGTTAAGGTTTGCGTGAGGGATAGGTTTAGGGTTAGGTTTAGGTTGAATTGTAGGGTGAGGGGTAGGTTTATGGTTAGGTTGAGGGTGAGGGTGATGGTGAGGGTGAGGGTTAGGGTGAGGGTAAGGGTTAGGCTTAGGGTTAGGATTAGGGTTTGGGTTAGGTTTAGGCTGAGGCCGAGGGTGAGGGTTAGGGTTAGCATGAGGGATAGGTTTAGGGTTAGGTTTAGGTTTAGGGGTAGGGTGAGGAGTATGTTTACGGTTAGGGTGAGGGTGAGGGTGAGGGTGAGGGTGAGGGTTAGGGTGACGGTTAGGGTTAGAGTGAGATTGAGAGTTAGTGTTAGGAGGGTTAGGGTTAGATTCAGGGTGAGGATTAGGGTTACGGTTAGGGTTAGGATGAGTGTTAGGGTGAGGGGTAGGGTTAGGGTTAGGGTGACGTTAAGGGTTAGGGTGAGGGTTATGGTTACGTTTAGGGTTAGTTTGAGGGTAATTGTTAGCGTGAGGGTTAGAATGACGGTGAGGGTTAGGGTTAGGGTGAGGGTTAAGGTGATGTTTAAGGTTAAGTTTAGGGCTTGGGTTAGGGTTAGGGTCAGGGTGAGAGTTAGGGTGAGGTTAAGGGTTAGGTTGAGGGTGAGGATTAGTGTTAGGTTTAGGGTTAGGTTTGGGGTGTGGACTAGGGTGAGGGTTAAGGTTAGGTTGAGGTTGAGGGTGAGGCTTAGGTTTAGGGTATGGGTGAAGGTTAGGGTTAGGGAGAGGTTTATCGTGAAGTTTAGGGTGAGGGTTAGGGTTAGGGTTAGAATTAGGGTGAGGGGGAGGGGGAGGAATAGGGTTAGGATTAGGCCTAGGGTTAGGGTTAGGCTGAGGGTGAGGGTGAGAGTGTTAGGGTTAGGGTTAAGGTTAGGCTGAAGGCTAAGGTGAGGGTGAGGGTTAGGGTGAGGGTGAGTGTTAGATTGTGGCTCAGGCTTAGGGTTATGGTCAGGGTTACGATTAGGGTGAGGGTTAGGGTTAGGCTTAGGGTGAGGTTGAGGGTGAGGCTGAGTTTTATAGTGAGAGTGAGGGTGAGTGTGAGGGTGAGGGTTAGGATTCGCGTCAGGGTTAGGTTGAGGGTGAAGGGTTAGTTTTTGGATTAGTGTTAGGGTTAGGTTTGGTTGAGGGTGAACGTGAGGGTGAGGATGAGGGTTAGTGTTAGGTTTAGGGTGAGGGTTAGGTTTATTGTGAGTGTTAGGGTGAGGATGAGGATAAGGGTTAGGTTGAGGCTTAGGGTGACGAGAGGGTTAGGGTTAGGTTTAGGGATAGCGTGAGGGTTAGGGTGAGGTTTAGGGTTAAGTTTAGGGTTACTTTTAGGGTGAGGGTTAGAGTTAATGTTAGGGTTAGGTTTAGGGTAAGGGTTAGGGTTAGGGTTAGTTTGAGGGTGAGGGTTATAGTTAGGTTTAGGGTTACGGTTAAGTTTAGGGTGAGGGTTAGGTTTAGGTTTAGGGTTTTGTTAAGGTGAGGTTTAGGGTTGGGATTAGGGTTAGGGTGATGGTGAGGTTAGGGTTAGGATTAGGGTTTGGGTTAGGTTTACGTTGAGGGTGAGGGTGAGGGTTAGGGTTAGCCTGAGGGTTAGGTTTATGCTTAGGTTTAGGTTGAAGGTTAGGGTGATGGGTAGCTTTAGTGTTAGGGTCAGATTGAGGGTGAGGGTGAGGGTGAAGGTTAGGTTTAGGATTATGTTTAGGGTTAGGGTTAGGCTTAGGGTGAGGTTGAGGTTTAGGGTTAGGTTAAGCATTAGTGTGAGTGATAGGGTTAGGGTTAGCTTTATCATGAGGGTTAGAGTGAGGCGTAGAGTTAGGTGAGGATGAGGGTGAGGTTTACTGTTAGGGTGTGGGTGATGGTTAGGTTTAGTGTGATGGTGAGGGTTAGGGTTAGGTTTAGGATGAGGGTTATGGCAAGGGGTAGCTTAGGTTGAGTGTGAGGGTTAGGGTTAGTTTGAGATTTAGGGTTAGGTTTAGGGTGAGGTTTAGGGTTAGGGTTAGGGTTAGGCTAAGGGCTAGGGTGAGGGTGAGGGTTAGGGTGAGTGTGATGGTGTTGGTGAGGGTTAGGATGTCGGTGAGAGTTAGGGTAGGCTGAGGGTTAGGGGGAGGTGAGGGTTAGGGTGAGGATGAGGGTTAAGGTTATGGTTAGTTTTAGGGTTAGGGTGAGGTTAAGGGTTAGGGTGAGGGTGAGGGTTAGGGTTAGGTTTAGGGTTAGGGTGAGGGTAATTGCTAGGGTGAGGGTTAGGATGAGGGTGAGGGGTAGGGTTAGGGTGATGTTTAAGGTTAAGGTTAGGGTGAGAGTTAGGGTTTGGGTGAGGGTGAGATTTAGGGTGAGGGTAAGGGTTAGGTTGATGGTGAGGAATTAGGGTTACGATTAGGGTTAGTGTGAGCGGTAGGGTTACGGTAAGGGTGAGGGTTAGGTTTAGTGTGAGGGTTATGTTTAGGGATAGGGTTAGGTTTAGGGTAAGGGTTAGGATGAGGGTAGAGTTAGAGTAAGGTTTAGGGTTAGCATGAGTGTTAGGCTGAGGGTTAGGGTTAGGTTTAGGGATATGGTGCAGATTGGGTGAGGGTGAGGGTTGGGTGTTGGGAGAGGGTTTGGGTAAACGTGAGGGTTAGGTTGACAGGGAGGGATAGAGTGAGGGCGAGGGTTAAGGTAAGTGTTAGGGTGATGGTTAGGGTTCGTATTAGTGATAGGATGAGGTTGAGGGTGAGAGGTATAGTTAGGTTTAAGGTGAGGATTAGGATTAGTGTGAGGGTTAGGGTTAGAGTGAGGGTAAAGGTTAGGGTGAGGTTTAGGGTGAGGTTTAAGGTTAGGGTTAGACTTAGGGTTAGGTTGAGGTTTAACGTGAGTTTTAGAGTTAGGGTGAGGGTGAGGGTGAGGGTTAGGGTTAGGGTGAGGGTTAGGGTTGGGTGAGAGTTAGAATTAGAGTTAGGGTGAGGGTGAGGGTTAGTGTTAGGGTTAGGGTGAGGGTTAGAGTGAGGATGAGTATAAGGATTAGATTGAGGGTTAGGGTGAGGGTGAGGTTTAGGGGTTGGGTTAGGGTTAGGGCGAGTGTTAGGTTGGGGGTTAGAGTTAAGTTTGGGGTTAGGTTTAGGGTGAAGGTTAGGATTAATGGTAGGGTTAGGTTTAGGGTATGGGTTAGGGTTAGAGTAAGTGTTATGCTTAAGGTGAGGGTTAAAGTTAGGTTTAGGGTGAGGGTTAGGGTTAGGGTGAGGCTTAGTGTTAGGATTAGGGTTTGAGTTATTTTTAGGTTGATGGTGAGGGTGAGGTTTAGGGTTAGCGTGAGGGTTAGGGTTAGGGTTAGGTTTAGGATCAGGGTTAAGGTGAAGGTTAGTTTGGGGGTTAGTATGAGGGTGAGGGTGAGTGTGAGGGTTAGGGTGAGGGTTAGAGTTAGGGTGAAAGTAAGGGTTACGGTTAGCGTTAGGATGAGCGTTAGGGTGAGGTTTAGTATTAGGGTGAGGGTGAGGGTGAGGGTGAGGGTTAGGGTGAGTGTTAGGCTTAGGGTTAGGGTGAGTGTTAGGGTTAGTGTTAGGTTTAGGATGAGGGGTAGGGTGAGGGGTAGGGTTAGGGATAGTGTGAGGGTTAGGGTTAGTGTGAGTGATAGGGTTAGGGTTAGGGGTAACCATGAGGGTAAGTGTAGACGTGAGGTTTAGGATGAGGTTGAGGGTTAGTGTTAGGGTTAGGGTTTGTTTGAATGTTAGGGTGAGGGTTTGGGTTAGGGGTAGGGTTACATGAGGGTGAGGGTTAGGGTGAGGTTTAGTGTTTGGTTAGGGTTAGGGCTTGGGTTAGGCTGAGGGCTACGGTGAATGTGAGGGTTAGGGTGAGGGTGAGGGTGAGGGTGAGGTTTAGGGTGTCGGTGAGGGTTAGGGTAGGGTGTGGGATAGGGTGAGAGTTAGTGTTAGGCTGAGGGTGAGTGTGAGGGTGAGGTTTAGTGTAAGGTTTAGGATTAGTGTGAGCGTTATGGTTAGGGTTAGGGTTAGGATGAAGTTTAGGGTGAGTTGTAGGGTTAGGGTTAGGTTGAGGATGAGAGTGAGGGTGAGGTTTAGGGTTATGGTGAGGGTTAGGGTTAGGGTTAGGGTGAGGGTAAGTGTTAGGGTTAGGTTTAGAATGAAGGTTAGTGTGAGGGTTAGGGTTAGGGTTAGGGTTAGAGTGAGGGTTAGGGTTAGGGTTAGAATTAGGCTGAGGGGAGGTTAAGGGTGACGGTTAGGGTGAGCATGAGGGTTAGGTTGAGGGTTAGGGTGACTGTGAGAGTTAGGGTGATGGTGAGTATTAGGGTTAGGGTTAGGGTGAGCATTAGGTTTAGGGTTATTGTGAGGGTGAGGTTTAGGTTTTGGATTAGTGTTAGGGTTAGGGTTAGGGTTAGGCTTAGGGTGAGGGTGAGGGTTAGGGTGAGGTTTCGGGTGAGGATTAGGGTTAGGGTTAGAGTTAGGGTTAGTTTGAGGTTTAGGGTGAGGTTTAGAGTTAGGGTGAGCGTGAGGGTTAGGGTTAGGGTTAGGGTGAGGGTTAGGGTTAGGGTGAGAGTTAGAGTTAGGGATAGAGTAAGGGTGATTGTTAGTGTTAGGTTTAGGGTGTGGGTTAGGTTGAGGGTTATGGTTTGGCTTAGGGTGAGCTTGAGGGTGAGGGTGAGGATTAGTGTTAGGGTTAGAGAGAGGGTTAGGTTTATTTTGAGGGTTAGGGTGAGGATGAGGGTGAGGATTAGGTGAGTTTTAGGGTTCAGTTTAGGGTTAGATTTAGGGTGAGGATTAGGGTTTATATTAGGGTTAGGATTAAGGTAAGGGTTAGGTTTAGGGCAAGGGTTAGTTAGTGTGAGGGTTAAGGTTAGATTTAAAGTGAGGGTTAGGTTTAGGGTGAGGGTTAGGGTTAGGGTTAGGGTTAGGGTTAGGGTGAGGCTTAGGGTTAAGATTACGGTTTGAGTTAGGGTGACGTTTAGCCTGAGGCTTAGAGTAGGATTAGGGTTTGAGTTAGGGTTAGGCTGAGGTTGAGGCTGAGGGTGAGGGTGAGTGTTAGGGTTGGTGTTAGGGTTAGGGTGACGGTTAGGGTTGGCGTTAGGGTTAGGGTTTGGGTTAGGCTGACGCCGAGGCTGAGGGTGAGGTTGAGGGTTAGGGTTAGCTTGAGGGATAGGTTTAGAGTTAGGTTTAGGTTGAGTTGTAGCGTGAGGGGTAGGTTTATGGTTAGGTTGAGGGTGAGCGTGATGGTGAGGGTGAGGGTTAGGTTGAGGGTAAGGGTTACGTTGGGGGTTAGGGTTAGTGTTAGGTTTAGGTTGAGGGTTAGGTTGAGGGTTTTGCTTAGGGTTAGTGTGAGCCTTAGTGTTAGTTTGAGGGTTAGGGTTAGGGTTAGGGTAAGTGTTAGGGTTACCGTGAGGGTAAGGGTAAGTGTGAGGGTTAGGATGAGGATGAGGGTTAGGGATAAGGTTAGGGTGAGTGTGAGTGTTAGGGTGAGGATGAGGGTGAAGGTTAGGTTTAGGGTAAGTGTTAGTGTTAGTGCGAGGGTTAGGGTTAGGTTTAGCATTAGCGTGAAGGGGTAGGGTTTTGATTAGTGTTAGGGTGAGGGTGAGGGTTAGTGTTAGGTTTAGGGTGAGTGTGAGGGTGATGTTTAGTGATAGGTTTAGTGTTAGGGTGAGGGTGAGTGTTAGGTTTAGGATTATTGTTAGGGTTAGGGTTAGGCTTAGCGTTAGGTTGAGGGTGAGGGTTAGGGTTAGGGTGAGGGTTAGGGTTAGGGTTAGGGAGTGGGTTAGGGTTAGGATGATTTTTAGTGTGAGGGTGAGGGTTAGGGTGAGGTGAGGGTGAGGGAGAGGTTTAGGGTTAGGTTTAGGATGAGGGTTACGTGATGGATAGGGTTAGTGTGAGGGTTAGGGCTAGGGTTAGGGTTGGGGTTAGGTTGAGGGCTAGGGTTAGGATTAAAGTTAGGCTGAGGGTGAGGGTGAGGGTGAGGGTTAGGCTGTCGGTGATGGTTACCGTAGGGTGAGGGGTCAGGGACGCTAGGGTTAGGGTGAAGGTGAAGGTTAGGGTTATGGTTAAGGTTAGGTTCAGGTTGGGTTGACGATTAGGGTTACGATGAGGGTTAGGTTGAGGGGTAGGTTTAGGGTTAGGGTTAGGGTTAGGGTGAGGGTAAGTTCAGGGTGAGGATGAGGGTTAGGATTAGGGTTAGGTTTAGGGTGAGGGTAATTGTTAGGGTGAGGATTAGGAAGAGGGTGAGGGTTAGGGTTAGGGTTATGTTTAAAGTTTAGGTTAGGGTTAGGGTTAGGGTTAGGGTGATTGTGAGGTTTAGGGTGAGGTTAAGGGTAAAGTTGAGGGTGCGGATTAGGGTTACTGTTAGGGTTAGTGTGAGGGGTAGGGTTAGGGTTAGGGTGAGGGTTAGGTTTAGTGTGAGGGTTATGGTTAGGGATTGGGATAGGGTGAGGGTAAGGATTACAATAAGGGTAGGGTGAGCTTGAATTTTAAGGTTAGCATGAGTGTCAGTTTGATGGTTAGGTTAAGGTTTAGGGATATGGTGAGGGTTGGGTGAGGGTCAGGGTTGGGTTGTGGGTGAGGGTTGGGTTACAGTGAGGGATAGGTTGAGGGGGAGGGTTAGAGTGATGGCAAGGTTTAAGGCTAGGGTTAGTGTGATGGCTAGGGTTCGTATTAGTGTTAGGGTGAGGGTTAAGGTGAGGGGTATTGTTAGGGTTCAGGTGAGGGTTAGGATTATTGTGAGGGTTAGGGTTAGAGTGAGGGTAAGGGTTAGGGTGAGGTTTAGGGTGAGGTTAAGGGTTAGGGTTAGAGTTAGTTTTAGGTTGATGGTTATGGGCAGGTTTAGAGTTAGGGTGAGTGTGAGGGTTAGGGTTAGGGTGAGGGTGAGTGTTAGGGTTAGGGTGAGAGTTAGAGTTAGGTTTAGGGTGAGGGTGAGGGTTAGGGTTAGGGTTAGAATTAGGGTGAAGGAGAGAGTGAGGAATAGGGATATGATTAGGGTTAGGGTTAGGGTTAGGCTGAGGGTGAAGGTGAGTGTTAGTGTTCGGGTAAGGGTTAGGGTGAGTGTTAGGGTTAGGCTTAGGGTTAGGGTGAGCGTTAAGGTGAGGGGTAGAGTTAGGGTTAGGGTGAAGGTTAGTGTTAGGGTGAGTGTTAGGTTTAGGGTGAGGGTAATGGTTAGGGTGAGGGTTAGGATGAGGCTGACGTTTAGTGTGAGGGTTGGGGTTAGGGTGATGTTTCGGTTAGGTTTAGCGTAAGGGTGAGGGTGAAGTTGAGGGTTAGGGTTGGGGTTAGGGTTAGGGTTAGGGTAACACTGAGGGTTAAGATTAGGGCTTGGGTTAGGGTTAAGCTGAGGGAGAGGGTGAGGGTTAGGGTTAGCGTGAGGGATAGGGTTAGGGTTAGGTTTAGGTTAAGGGTTAGGTTTAAGGGTAGTTTTAGGGTTAGGGTGAGGGTGAGTGTGAGGGTGAGGGTAAGGGTTACGGTGAGTGTAAGGGTTAGGTTAAGGGTTAGGGTTAGGGTTAGGTTTAGGGTGAGGGTTAGGGTTTGGTTTATGGTGCGGTTTAGGGGTAGGGTGATGTTTAGTTTGAGAGTGAGGGTTAGGGTGAGGGTGAGCGTTAGGGTGTGTGTGAGGGTTAGGGTTAGGGTGAGTGTTAGGGTGACAGTGAATTTGATGGTTAGGTTTAGGGTAAGGGTTAGGGTGAGTGTTAGGGTGAGGGTGAGGGTGAGGGTTGGGTTTTTGGTTAATGTTAGGGTTAGCGTTTGGGTGAGGGTTAGGCTTAGGGTTAGGGTTAGGGTTAGCGTAGGGTGAGGGTAAGTTTTAGGGTAAGGGATAGTGTTAGGCTGAGGGTGAGGCTGAGGGTGAGGTTTAGGGTTAGGGTTAGGGTTAGGTTGTGGGTTAGGGTGAGGGGTATAGTTAAGATTAGGCTTAAGGTTTGAATTAGGGTGAGTGTGAGGTTTAGGAATTGGGTTAGAATTAGTGTTAGGGTTAGGGTTAGTCTGAGGGTCAGGGTGAGTTTTGGGTTTAGGGTTAGTGTTAGCATGAGTGTTAGTTTTAGGCTTAGGGTTAGGATGAGGCTTAAGGTGAGGGGTAGGTTTAGGAATAGGGTGAGGGTTAGGGTTAAGAAGAGGGTAAGTTATAGGGTGAGGGTTAGGATGAGGCTGAGGGTTAGGTTGAGTGCTAGGTTTAGGGTGAGGGTTAAGGTTAGAGTTAGGATTAGGGTGAGGGCTAGGATGAGGGTGAGGGTTAGGGTGTGCATGCGGTTTAGGATTAGGGTCAGGGTTAGGTTTAGGGTGATGGTTAGGGTTAGGGTTAAATTGAGCGTGAGTTTGAGGGTGAGGGTTAGGGTTAAAGTTATGGTTAGGGTTAGGTTGAGGTTTAGGGTGAGGTTTAGATTTAGGGTGAGGGTGAGGGTTAGGGTTATGGTTAGGGTGATGGTTAGGGTTAGGGTGAGAGTTAGAGTTAGGGTTAGGGTTAGGGTGAGGATTAGTGTTAGTGTTAGGGTGAGGTTTAGGGTGAGGATGAGGGTAAGGTTTAGGTTGAAGGTTAGGGTGAGGGGGAGGGTTAGGGTTAGGTTTAGGTTTAGGGTGAGGATTAGGGTGAGGGTTAGGGTTAGGCTAAGGGTGCGTTTAAGTGTGAGGGTGAGGGTTAGTGTTAGGGTTAGTTTTATGGTAAGGTTAGGGTTAGGGTTAATGTTAGGGTTAGGGTTAGGCTTACGGTTAGGTTTAGGGTTACGGTTAGGGTTAGGGTGAGGGTTAGGCTTAGGTTTAGTGTTAGGGTGTGGGTGAGGGTGAGGCTTAGGGTTAGGATTAGTGTTTGGGTTAGCGTGAGTGTTATGGTTAGGGTTAGGTTTATGTTGAGGGTTAGGGTGATGGCTAGGTTTAGGGTTAGGTTGAGGGTAAGGTGAGGGGTAGGGTTAGGTTTAGTGTGAGCCTTAGCATTAGTGTGAAGGTTGGGTTATGGTTAGGGTTAGGGTTAACGTGTGGGTAAGGGTAAGGGTGAGGGTTAGGACGAGGGTGAGATTTCGGGATATGTTTAGGGTGAGGGTCAGTATTAGGGTGAGGATGAGGGTGACGGTTAGGGTCAGGGTGAGGATTAGGTTTAAGGTGAGTGTTAGGGTGAAGGTGAGGGTTAGGGTTAGGTTAAGGGTTAGGGTGAGGCTTAGGGTGAGGTTTAGGGTTAGGATTTTGTTTAAGGTAGGGTGAGGGTGAGGGTTAGGATTATGGTTAGGGTGAGTGTGAGGTTTTGTTTTGGGGATAGATTTAGGGTTAGGGTAAGGGTGAGTGTTAGGTTTAGGGTTAGTGTTAGGGTTAGGCTTGGGCTTAGGGTTAGGGTGAGGGTGAGGGTTAGGGTTAGGCTTGGGCTTAGGGTTAGGGTGAGGGTGAGGTTTAGGGTTAGGATGAGGGTTAAGGTTAGGGTTAGGGTGCGGGATAGGGTTAGGGTGATGTTTAGTGTGAGGGTGAGGTTTAGGTTGAGGGTGAGTGTTCGGGTGAGGGTAAGGGTTAGGGTGCGTGTGAGGGTTAGGGTTAGGGTTGGTTTTAGGCTTAGAGTGAGGGTAAGGGTTAGGGTGATGGTTAGAGTGAGGGTGAGGCTTAGCGTTAGTGTGAGGGTTAGGCTGAGGGGTAGGGTTAGGTTTCGCTTGAGAGTGAGGTTTAGGGTGAGGGTTAGGTTTAGGTTGAGGGTTAGTGTTAAGGTTAGGGTGAGGGTGAGGCTTAGTGTTAGAGTTAGAGTGAGGGTTCGGGTGAGGATGAGGGTAAGGTTTAGTTTGAGGGTTAAGATGAGGGGTAGTGTTAGGTTTACGGTTAGGTTTAGGGTGAGGGTTAGGGTGAGGCTTAGGGTTAGGTTGAGGGTGAGCGTGAGGGTGAGGGTAAGGGTTCTTGTTAGGGTTATGGTGAGGGTTAGGTTTATTGTGAGGGTTAGGGTGAGGTTGAGGGTAAGAATTATGTTGAGGGTTAGGGTGAGGGTTAGGGTTAGGGTTAGGGAAGGATCAGGGTAAAGGTTAGGTTGAGGGTTAGTGTTAGGCTGAGGGTGAGGGTTAGGGTGAGGGTGTGGGTGAGGGTGAGGGTTAGGTTTAGGTTTAGGATGAGGGGTGGTGTGAGGGGTAGGGTTAGGATTAGTTTGAAGTTTATGGTTAGTGTGAGGTGTAGGTTTAGGGTTAGGGTTAGGGTGAGGGTGAAGTTTAGGGTTAGGGTTAGGTTTATGCTGAGGTCTATGGTGAGGGTGAAGTTTAGGTTTAGGGTTAGGTTTAGGGATAAGGTGAGGTTTTGGGGGAGGGTGAGGATTGGGTTGTGGGTGAGAGTTAAGGTAAAGGTGAGAGTTAGATTGACGGGGAGGGTTAGAGTGAGGGCGAGGGTTAAGGTTAGAATTATGGGGATGTTAAGGGTTCATATTTGTGTTAGGGTGCGTGGTAGAGTGAGGGGTATAGTCAGGGTTAGTGTGAAGGTTAGGATTAGTGTGAGGGTTAGTGTTAGGGTTAGTGTTGGTAAGGGTTAGGGTGAGGTTTAGGGTTAGTGTTAGAGTTAGGGATAGGTTGAGGGTTAGGGTGAAGTTTAGAGTTAGGTCGAGGGTGAGAGATAGGGTTAGGGTTAGGGTGAGGTTTACGGTTAGGTTAAGAGTTAGAGTTAGGGTGATAGTGAGTGTGAGGGTTAGTGTTAGGGTTAGGGTGAGGGTTAGGGTGAGGCTGAGGGTAAGGTTTAGGTTGAGGGTTAGGGGGAGGGGGAGGTTTAGAGTTAGGGTTAGGGTTAGGGTGAGGGTAAGGATGAGGGCTAGGGTTGGGCTGAGGGTGAGCGTGAGGGTCAGGATGAGGGTTAGTGTTAGGATTAGGGTGAGGGTTAGGTTTATTGTGAGGGTTAAGGTGAGAATAAGGGTAAGGGTTAGGTTGAGGGTTAGGGTGAGGGGGAGGGTTAGGGTTAGGGTTAGTAAAGGGTGAGGGTTAGGTTTAATGTTAGGGTTAGGTTTAGCGTAAGGTTTAGGATTAGGGTGAGTGTCATGGTTAGGTTTAGGGTGAGGGTTAGGGTTAGTGTGAGGGTTAGGGTTAGGTTTAGGGTTAGTGTGAGGCTGAGAGTGAGGCTTAGGGTTAGGATTAGGGTTTGGGTTAGGGTGAGGTTGAGGGTGAGGCTTAGGGTTGTGGTTTTGGGTTAGTGTTAGGCTGATCTTGAGGGTGAGGTTTAGGGTTAACTTAAGAGTTCAGGTTAGGATTAAGTTTAGGTTGAGTGTTAGGATGAGGGCTAGGTTTAGGGTTAGGGTGAGGGTATGGTTGAGGGTGAGGGTGAGGGTTAGGGTGAGGGTTAGGGTTAGGGTGAGGGTTAGGGTTAGTGTTAGGTTTAGGTTGAGGGTTAGGGTGAGGGGTAGAGTTAGGGTTAGTGTGAGTCTTAGTGTTATTGTGAAGGTTAGGGTTAGGTTTGGATTAGGGTTACCGGGAGGGTAAGGGAAAGTGTGAGGGTTAGGATGAGGGTGAGGGTTAGGGATAGGGTTAGGGTGAGGGTGAGTGTTAGGGTGAGGATGAGGGTAAATATTAGGGTTAGGGTTAGGGTGAGTGTGAGTTTGGGGTTTACTGGTAGGGTTAGGGGTAGAGTGAGTGTGAGTGTTAGGTTTAGGTTTAGTGTTAGGCTTAGGCTTAGGCTTATGGTTAGGGTGAGGGTGAGGGTTGGCGATAGCTTGAGGGTTAGGGCTAGAGTTACTGTGCGGGTTAAGGTTAGGTGATGTTTAGTGTGAGCGTGAGGTTTAGGGTTCGGGTGAGGGTGAGGGTGACTGTTAGGGTGTGGGTGAGTGTTAGGGTTAGGGTGTGTATTAGGGTGACGATGGCTTTGAGGGTTAGGTTTAGGTTTACTGTTATTGTTAGGTTTGGGGTGAGTGTAAGGATTAAATTTAGGATTAGGGTCAGGGCTAGGATGAGGGTGAGGGTTGGGGTGAGTTTGAGGGTGAGGGTGAGGGTTAGGGTGAGGTTGAGGGTTAGGATTAGGCTTAGTTTTAGGGTTAGTGTTAGGGTGAGTGTGTGGGTGAGGGTTAGGGATAGGGTTAGGGTCTGGGTTAGGGTTAGGATGAGGGTTATGTTTAGGGTTATGGTGAGGGTGAGGGTGAGGTTGAGGGTGTGGGTTAGGGTTAGGGTTAGGGTTAGGGATAGGGTGAGGGTTTGGGTGAGGGTGAGGGTTGGGTTGTGGGTGAGGGTTAGGGTAAAGGTGAGGGTTAGATTGACAGGGAGGCTTAGAGTGAGGGTGAGGCTTAAGGTTAGGGTTAGGGTGATGGTTAGGTTTCATATTAGTGTTAGGGTGAGGGTTAGGGTGAGGGGTATATTTAGGGTTAGAGTGAAGGTTAGGATTGGTGTGAGGGTTAGGGTTAGAGTGAGGGTAACGTTTAGGGTGAGGTTTAGGGTTACTGTTGGAGTAAGAGTTAGGTTGAGGGTTAGGGTGAGGTTTAGATTTAGGGTGAGGTTTAGGGTTAGGGTTATGGTGAGAGTTAGAGTTAGGGTTAGGGTGAGGGTGAGGTTTAGTTTGAGGGTTAGGGGGAGGGGGAGTGTTAGGGTTAGGGTTATTGTTTGGGTGAGGGTTAGGGTTTGGGTGAGGGTTAGGTTTAGGGTGAGGGTTAGGGTTAATGTTAGGGTTAGGGTTAATGTTAGGGTTAGGTTTAGGGGTAGGGTGAGGGTCACGGTTAGGTTTAGGGTGAGAGTTATGGTTAGGGTGAGGGTTAGAGTTAGGTTCAGGTTTAGGGTGAGGCTGAGAGTGAGGCTTAGGGTTAGGATTAGTGTTTGGGTGAGGGTCAGTGTGAGGGTGAGGTTTAGGGTTCGATTAGAGTTTGGCTTAGTGTTAAGCTGAGCATGAGAGTGAGGGTTAGGATAAGCTTGAGGGTTAGGTTTAGGGTTAGGTTTAGGATGAGGATTCGGGTGAGGGTGAGGGTTAGGGTGTAGTTGAGGGTTAGGTTTAGGTTGAGTGTTAGGGTGAAGTTTAGTTTGAGGGTTAGGTTTAAGTTTAGTGTTAGAGTTAGGCTTTGGGTGAGTGTTAGGGTTAGAGTTAGGATTAGGGTGAGGGCTAGGGTGAGGGTGAAGGTTAGGGTGAGGGTGAGTGTGAGTGTTAGGGTTAGGGTGTGGGTTAGGGTTAGGGTTAGGCTCAGGGTTACCTTTACGATGAGGGTTAGGGTTAGGTTTAGGGTTAGGTTGACGTTGAGGCTGAGGCTGAGGTTTAAGGTGAGGGTGAGGCTTAGGGTGAGTGTGAGGGTTAGGGTTAGGGTTACGGTTAGGTTGAGTGTTAAGATTAGCGTTAGGTTTAGGATGAGGGTTAGGGTGAGGGGTAGGGTTAGGGTTAGTGTGAGGGGTAGGGTTAGTGTGAGGGTTAGAGTTAGGGTTATTGTTACCGTGAGGGTAAGTGTAACGGTGAGGGTTAGGATGAGGGTGAGGTTTAGGGTTAGAATTAGGGTTAGGGTGAGGGGTAGGGTTCTGGTTAGGTTTCGGTTATGGTTAGGGTAGGGTGAGGCTTAGGGTTAGGTTAAAGGTTAGTGTTAGGGTGAGGGTTAGGGTTAGTGTTAGGGTTAGGGTTTGGTTGAATTTTAGGGTGAGTTTTTGGGTTAGGCTTAAGCTTAGGGTGATAGTGAGGGTAGGGGTGAGGTTTAGGTTTAGTGTTAGGGTTAGGTTTTGTGTTAGGCTGATGGCTAGGTTTAGGGTGAGGGTTAGTGTGAGGTTGAGGGTGAGGATTAGGGTGTAGGTGAGGGTTAGGCTAGGGTGAGTGTTAGGGTGAGGTTTAGTGTTTGGTTGATAGTGAGGGTGAGGGTGAGGTTTTGGGTTAGGTTTGGGATTAGTTTGAGTTTTAGGGTTAAGGTTAGGGTTAGGATGAAGTTTAAGGTGAGGGGTAGGGTTAGGGTTAGGTTGAGGGTGAGGGTGAGGGTGAGGTTTAGGGTTAGGGTGAGTGTTAGGGTTAGGGTTAGGGTGAGGGTGAGGGTTAGGGTAAGGTTTAGGATGAGGGTTAGTGTGAGGGTAGGCTTAGTGTTAGTGTGAGGGTTAGGTTTAGTGTGAGGATTACGGATAGGGTTAGTGTTAGGGTTTGCTGCAGACCGGGTTCTGTGGGGTCGATGGAGGATACCTAGGGGAGGAACCAGGCATAGGATGGGTAGATGGCAAACAGACAACTCACACATATTAGGAGTGGATGCTGACTGCTGAGTGCTGAGTGCGATTTAATGCAGAGGATAACAAACTTTTATAACAGAATTCTTCATAACAAAAGGGCAAAAGGTTACATAATCTTGCTGCAGGGCTTCATTCTTGGATGGTCACCAGATGGTCGCCTGAAAGGGCAAAAGTTTACACAATCTTGCTTCAGGGCTTCATTCTTGGGCGGTCACCAGCTGGTTGCCTGATAGGCACTTGTTTCCGGCTTATCTCTAAGAAATATAATGGGTTTCGACGTTTGTCACCAACTAACCATTACCTTATTTCTATAGAGACCTTAATTATCCCATAAGATTTTTCCTGGTCCTTCTTTAACAGTAAGGTTACGGATGCCTAGAACTAGCAAGTCTCTTAGTAAATGAGAGTACCCGGAAGTTCTTTCTCCTAAGTAGTTATCTCCGCAATTGCCATACATTCCTTCTGTTCTAGCCGCGCCTATAGCTTTTTGTAAATCTCTTACAAACAATTCCTTCTGCTGAAGTGACTTTGTGAATCCCCCAATACTTTTATATTTACTTATATTTGTCTACTAGCCTCCATAAGAGGGGTTTCAGGGTAGCACTTAACTCTGGTGAGTTAGTCATATTTTTGAGACACTCATCAGATATTGGAGTCATCAACACTCTTAAGAAAGAGCTTTGAATAAGGGAACATTGACAATGAATAAGCACAATGAGCAGCAGAAACAGTAAAAGATTAATAGGCACTCTTATGAGGAGAAGAAAGACAGAAACACATCATTCCCAGGGGTTTGCCAGCCTTTTTCCAGGAGTAGGCCTCTTAGAAGCCCTATTCTCCGAGTTAGACTTCGGTGAAGTCCCAAAAGTTGGAGATAGGTTTCTGTAAAGCCCCATTCTCTGAGGTAGACTTCAGTGAAGTCCCAAAACTCAGAGATAGGTCTCTGAAGCCCCTATCTTGGTCTGATAGATGGTTTCCCATGCTAAGCAGACTCCACTGGAGTCGGCGTGGCAAGGGTTAGGGTGAGGGTTAGGGTTAGGGTTAGTGTTAGGCTGAGGGCTGGAGTGAGTGTGAGGTTTAGGGTGAGGGTGAGGGTGAAGGTGAGGGTGAGGGTGTCACTGAGGCTTAGGGTAGGGTGAGGGTTAGCGTGACGGTGAGGGCTAGGGTGAGGGTGAGGGTTAGGGTTTTAGGGTTAGGGTTAGGGTCAGGGTGGGGATTAGGGTTACGGTTAGGGTTAGGATGAGGGTTAGTGTGAGGGGTAGTTTTAGAGTTAGGGATAGGTTTAGAGTGAGGGTAACAGTTAAGGTGAGGGTGAGGGTTAGGGTTAGGATTAGGGTTAGGGTGATGATTAAGGTTAAGGTTTGGGTTAGGGTTAGGGTTAATTTTAGGGTGAGGGTTAAGGTGAGGGTAAGGGTTAGGTTGAGGATGAGGATTAGGGTTAGGGTTAGGGTTAGTGTGAGGGGTAGGGTTAGGGTCAGAGTGAGGGTTAGGTTTAATGTGAGGGTTATGGTTAGGGATAGGGTTAGGGTGACGGTAAGGGTTAGGATGAGGGTAGAGTGAGATTGAGGTTTAGGATTAGCATGAGTGTTAATGTGAGGGTTAGGGTGAGTGTTAGGGTTAGGGTTAGGGTGAGGGTGAGGGTTAGGGTTAGGCTTAGGGTCTGGGTTAGGGTTAGTGTGAGGGTTAGGGTTAGGGTTAGGGTGAGGGTGAGGTTTGGGTTGTGGGTGAGGGTTAGGGAAAAGGTGAGGGTTAGGTTGACGGGGATGGTTAGAGTGAGGGCGAAGGTTAAGCGTAGGATTAGGGTGATGGATAGTTTTCATATTAGTGTTAGGGTGAGGGGTATCCGTTAGGGTTAAGGTGAGGGTCAGGATTAGTGTGATGGTTAGGGTTAGGGTTAGAGTGTGGGTAAGGGTTAGGGTGAGGTTTAGGGTGAGGTTTAGGGTTAGGATTAGAGTTATGGTTAGGTTGAGGTTTAGGGTGAGGTTTAGAGTTAGGTTGTGGGTTATGGTTAGGGTTAGGGTTAGGTTGAGGGTTAGGGTTAGGGTGAGAGTTAAAGTTAGGGTTAAGGTGAAGGTGAGGGTGAGGGATAGGGTTTGGTTAGGGTTAGGATGAGGTTTAGGGTGAGGGGTATAGTTAGGGTTAGGGTTAGGGTGAGAATTAGGGTGAGATTGAGGATGAGGAATAGGGTTTGAGTTAGGGTTAGGGTTAGGGTTAGGCTGATTGTCAGGGTGAGTGTTAGGGTTAGGGTTAGGGTTAGGGTTAGGGTTAGGGTGAGTGTTATGATTAGGCTTAGGGTTAAGAGGAGGGGTAAGGTGAGGGGTAGATTTAGGATTAGTTTGAGAGTTACTGTTAGGATGAGGGTAAGGGTTAGGTTGAGGGTTAGGATGAGGTTGAGGGTTAGGGTGAGGGTTAGGGTTAGGGTGAGGATTAGAGTTAGAGTTAGGATTAGGGTGAGGGCTAGGATGAGGGTGAGGGTTAGGGTGAGGGTGAGGGTGAGGGTGAGGTTTAGGGGTTGGGTTAGGGTTGGGGTTAGGGTCAGGTTTACGGTGAGGGTGAGGGTTAGGTTAGGGTTAGGTTTAGGGTGAGGTTTAGGCTGAAGATGAGGTTTAAGGTGAGGGTGCGGGTGGGCGTGAGGATGAGGGTTAGGGTTCGGGTTAGGGTTAGGTTGAGCTTGAGGATGAGGGTTATTGTTTGGATTAGTGTTAGGGTTAGGGTTAGGATGAGGGTGAGCGTGAGGTTGAGGGTGAATGTTAGTGTTAGGGTTAGCGTGAGGGTTAGGTTTATTGTGAGGGTTATAGGGTGAGGATGAGGGTAAGGGTTAGGTTCAGGGTTAGGGTGAGGTTGAGGGTTACGTTTAGGGTTAGCGTTAGGGTGAGGGATAGGGTGAGGATTCGGTTTAAATTAAAGGTTACGTTTAGGGTGATAGTTTGAGTTAATGTTAGGGTTATGTTTAGGGTAAGAGTTATGGTTAGGGTGAGGGTTATGTTTAGGGTGAAGTTTAGGGTTAGGGTGAGGATTAGGGTTAGTATTAGTGTTAGGGTGAGGGCTAGGGTGAAGGTGAGGGTTAGGATTAGGCTTAGGGTTAGGGTTAGGGTTAGGGTTAGGGTGAGGGTGAGGGTGATGGTTAGGGTTAGAGTTAGGGTCTGGGTTAGGGGTAGGGTAGGGTTAGGGTTAGGGTTAGGGTTAGGGTGAGGGTGAGGGTGAGGGTTAGGTTTAGGGTTAGAGGTAGTGATAGGGTGAAGGTTTGGGTGAGGGTTGGGTTGTGGGTGAAGGTTATTGTAAAGGTGAGGGTTATGTTGACGGGGAGGGTTAGAGTGATGGCGAGGGTTAAGGTTAGGGCTAGGGTGATGGTTAGGGTTCGTATTAGTGTTAGGCTGAGGGTCAGTTTGAGTGTTAGGGATAGGGTTAAAGTTAGGGTGAGTGTTAGGTTTAGGCTTAGGGTTTGGATGAGGGTTAAGGTGAGGGGCAGAGTTAAGGTTACGGTGAGGGTTATGGTTAGGGTGAGAGTTAGAGTTAGGGTTAGGGTGAGGGTGAGGGTTAGTGTTATGGTTAGGGTGAGGGCTAGGGTAAGGATGAGGGTAAGTTTAGGTTGAGGGTTAGGGGGAGGGGAAGGTTTAGGGTTAGGGTTAGGTTTAGGGTGAGGGTAAAGATGAGGGTTATGGTTAGGCTGAGGGTGAGCGTGAGGGTGAGGGTGAGGGTTAGTGTTAGGATTAGGGTGAAGGTTAGATTTATTGTGAGGGTTAGGTTGAGGATAAGGATAAGGATTAGGTTGAGTGGTAGGGTGAGGGTGAGTGTTAGGGTTAGGGTTAGGCTTAAAGTGAGGCTTAGCATGAGGGTTAGGTTTAAGGTTAGGGTTAGTTTAGGGTGAGGGTTAGGGTTAATGTTAGGGTTAGGTTTAGGGGAAGGTTTAGGGTTAGGGTGAGTGTCATGATTAGGTTTAGTGTGAGGGTAGGGTTAGGGTGAGGGTTAGGGTTAGTTTTAGGGTTAGGGTGATGCTGAGGCTGAAGCTTAGGGTTAGGATTAGGGTTTGGGTTATGGTGAGGTTGAGGGGGAGGCTTAGGGTTGGGATTAGGTTTTGGGTTAAGGTTAGGCTGAGCATGAGGGTGAGGTTTAGGGTTAGCGTGAGAGTTAGGGTTAGGGTTAGGTTTAGGTTGAGTGTTAGGGTGAGGGCTAGGTTTAGGGTTAGGGTGAAGGTGAGGTTGAGGGTGAGGGTGAGGGTTAGGGTGAGGGTTAGGGTTAGTGTTAGGTTTAGGTTGAGGGTTAGGGTGAGGGGTAGGGTTAGGGTTTGTGTGAGCCTTATGGTTATTGTGAGGGATAGGGTGAGGGTTAGCATTAGGCTTACCATGAGTGTAAGGGAAAGTGTGAGGTTTAGGATGAGGGTGAGGGTTAGGGATAGGGTTAAGGTGAGGGTGAGTGTTAGGATGAGGATGAGTGTTAGGGTTAGGGTGAGGGTTAGGGTTAGGTTTAGGGTTAAGTTGAGGGTGCGGATTAGGGTTAGGTTAAGGGTTAGGTTGTGGTGTAGGGTGATGATTAGGGTTAGGGTTTTGGTTAGGGTAGGGTGAGGGTGAGGGTTAGGGTTAGGGTTAGGGTGAGTGTGAGGTTGGGGTTTACTGAGAAGGTTAGGGGTAGAGTGAAGGTGAGTGTTAGGTTTAGGATTAGTGTTAGGGTTAGGCTTAGGCTTATGGTGAGGGTGAGGATGAGGGTTAGCGATAGCGTGAGCATTGGGGTTAGGGTTAGTGTGCGGGTTAGCTTTAGGTGATGTTTAGTGTGAGCGAGAAGTTTAGGGTTCGGGTGTGGGTGAGGGTGAGGGTTAGGGTGTGGGTAGGGTTAGGGTTAGGGTATGTGTTAGGGTGCCAGTGAGTCTGAGGGTTAGGTTTAGAGTTAGTGTTATTGTTAGGTTTTGGGTGAGTGTTAGGGTTAGAGTTAGGATTAGGGGGAAGGATAGGGTGAGGGTGAGGGTTTGGGTGAGTTTGAGGGTGAGGTTTAGGGTTAGGGTAAGGTTGAGGGTTAGGATTAGGCTTCGGGTTAGGGTAAGTGTTAGGGTGAGTGTGAGTGTGAGGGTTAGGGATAGGATTAGGGTCTGGGTTAGGTTTAGGATGATTGTTAGGTTTAGGCTTATGGTGAGGGTGAGGTTGAGGGTGTGGGTTAGGGTTAGGGTTAGGGTTAGGGATAGGGTGAGGGTTTGGGTGAGGGTGAGGGTTGGGTTGTGGGTGAGGGTAAGGGTAAAGGTGAGGGTTAGATTGACAGGGAGGCTTAGAGTGAGGGTGAGGGTTAAGGTTAGGGTTAGGGTGATGGTTAGGTTTCATATTAGTGTTAGGGTGAGAGTTAGGGTGAGGGTATATTTAGGGTTAGGGTAAAGGTTAGGATTTGTTTGAGGGTTAAGGTTAGAGTGAGGGTAAGTTTTAGGGTGAGGTTTAGGGTTACTGTTGGAGTGAGAGTTAGGTTGAGGGTTAGGGTGAGGTTTAGATTTAGGGTGAGAGTGAGGGTTATGGTTATGGTTAGGGTTAGGGTGAGAGTTAGAGTTAGGGTTAGGGTGAGGGTGAGGTTTAGTTTGAGGGTTAGGGGGAGGGTGAGTGTTAGGATTAGGGTTATGGTTTGGGTGAGGGTTAGGGTTAAGTTTAGGGTTAGGTTTAAGGTGAGGTTTAGGGTTAATGTTAGGGTTAGGTTTATGGTAAGGGTTAGGGTGAGGGTCACGGTTAGGTTTAGGGTGAGGGTTATGGTTAGGGTGAGGGTTAGAGTTAGGTTTAGGTTTAGGGTGAGGCTGAGGGTTAGGCTTAGGGTTAGGATTAGTGTTTGGGTTAGGGTGAGGGTGAGCGTGAGGCTTAGGGTTCGATTAGAGTTTGGCTTAGTGTTAGGCTGAGCATGAGGGTGACGCTTAAGATTAGCGTGAGGGTTAGGGTTAGGGTTAGGTTTAGGATGAGGGTTCGGGTGAGGGTTTGAGTTAGGGTGTGGTTGAGGTTTAGGTTTTGGGTGAGTGTTAGTGTGACGTTGAGTTTGAGGGTTAGGTTTAAGTTTAGTGTTAGAGTTAGGGTTTGGGTGAGTGTAAGTGTTAGATTTAGGATTAGGGTGAGGGCTAGGGTGAGGGTGAAGGTTAGGGTGAGGGTGAGTGTGAGGGTGAGGGTTAGGGTATGGGTTAGGGTTAAGGTTGGCTCAGGGCTACCATTAGGATGAGGGTTAGGGTTAGGTTTAGGGTTAGGTTGAGGTTGAGGCTGAGGCTGAGGTTTAAGGTGAGGGTGAGGGTTAGTGTGAGTGTGAGGGATAGGGATAGGATTAGGGTTAGGTTGAGTGTTAGGATTAGCGTTAGGTTTAGGATGAGGGTTAAGGTGAGGGGTAGGGTTAGGGTTAGTGTGAGGGGTAGGGTTAGTGTGAGGGTTAGAGTTAGGGTTATTGTTACCGTGAGGGTAAGTTTAACGGTGAGGGTTAGGATGAGGGTGAGGTTTAGGGTTAGAGTTAGGGTTAGGGTGAGGGGTAGGGTTCGGGTTAGGTTTCGGGTTATGGTTAGGGTATGGTGAGGATTAGGGTTAGGTTAAAGTTTAGAGTTAGGGTGAGGTTTAGGGTTAGTGTTAGGGTTAGGATTTGGTTGAATATTAGGGTGAGTTTTTGGGTTAGGCTTAAGCTTAGGGTGATAGTGAGGGTAGGGGTGAGGTTTAGGGTTAGTGTTAGGGTTAGGTTTTGTGTTAGGCTGATGGCTAGGTTTAGGGTGAGTGTTAGGGTGAGGGTGAGCGTGAGGGTTAGGGTGCAGTTGAGGGTTAGGCTAGGGTGAGTGTTAGGTTGAGGTGTAGTGTTCGGTTGATAGTGAGGGTGAGGGTGAGCTTTAGGGTTAGGTTTAGCATTAGTGTGAATTTTAGGGTTAGGGTTAGGTTTAGGATGAGGTTTAGGATGAGGGGTAGGGTTAGGGTTAGGTTGAGGGTGAGGATGAGCGTGAGGTTTAGGAATAGGGTGAGTGTTAATGTTAGGGTTAGGATGAGGGTTATGGTTAGGGTTAGGGTTAGGATGACGGTAATTGTTAGGGTGAGGGTTAGGATGAGGGTGAGGGTTAGGTTTAGGGTAAGGGTTAGGGTGATGTTTAAGGTTAAGGTTTGGGTTAGGGTTAGGGTTAATTTTAGGGTGAGGATTAGGGTGAGGGTAAGGTTTAGGTTGAGGATGTGGATTAGGGTTAGGGTTAGGGTTAATGTGAGTGGTAGGATTAGGGTCAGAGTGAGGGTTAGGTTTAGTGTGAGGGTTATGGTTAAGGATAGGGTTAGGGTGACGGTAAGGGTTAGGATGAGGGTAGAGTGTGATTGAGGTTTAGGGTTAGCATGAGTGTTAATGTGAGGGTTAGGGTTAGGGTTAGGGTGAGGGTGAAGTTTAGGGTTGGGCTTAGGGTCTGGGTTAGGGTTAGTGTGAGGGTTAGGGTTAGGGTTAGGGTGAGGGTGAGGGTTTGGTTCAGGGTGAGGTTTGGGTTGAGGATGAGGGTTAGGGAAAAGGTGAGGGTTAGGTTGACGGGGATGGTTAGAGTGAGGGCGAGGGTTAAGCACAGGGTTAGGGTGATGGATAGTTTTAGTATTAGTGTTAGGATGAGGGGTATCGTTAGGGTTAAGGTGAGGGTTAGGATTAGTGTGATGGTTAGGGTTAGGGTTAGAGTGTGGATAAGGTTTAGGGTGAGGTTTAGGGTGAGGTTTAGTGTTAGTATTATAGTTACGGTTAGGTTGAGGTTTAGGGTGAGGTTTAGAGTTATGTTGTGGTTGATAGTGAGGGTTAGGGTTAGGTTGAGGGTTAGGGTTAGGGTGAGAGTTAGAGGTAGGATTACGGTGAAGGTGAGGGTGAGGGATAGGGTTTGGTTTAGGGTTAGGATGAGGGTTAGGGTGAGGGGTATAATTAGGTTTAGGGTTAGGATGAGAATTAGGGTGAGTTTGAGGGTGAGGAATAGCGTTCGGATTAGGTTTAGGGTTAGGGTTAGGCTGATTGTCAGGGTGAGTGTTAGGGTTAGGGTTAGGGTTAAGTTGAGGGGTAAGGTGAGGGGTAGATTTAGGATTAGTTTGAGAGTTACTGTTAGGATGAGGGTAAGGGTTAGTTTGAGGGTTAGGATGAGGTTGAGGGTTAGGGTGAGGTTTAGGGTTAGGGTGAGGGTTAGGGTTAGAGTTAGGATTAGGGTGAGGGCTAGGATGAGAGTCAGGGTTAGGTTGAGGTAAGGGTTAGGGTGAAGGTTAGGGTGAGGGAGAGGTTTAGGTTTAGGGTTAGGGTTAGGGTGAGGTTTAGACTTAGGGTGAGGGTTTGGCTTAGGGATACGTTTAGGTTGAGGGTTAAGGTTAGGGTGAGAGTTAGAGTTAGGGTTAAGGTGAGGGTGTAGAGTTAGGGTTAAGGTGAGGGTGTGGGTTAGGTTTAGAGTTAGAGTTAGGATGAGTGTAAGGTTTAGATTGAGGTTTAGGATGATGTGAGTGTTAGGCTTAGGGTGATGTTTAAGGTTAGGATTAGGGTTAGGGTGAGGGTTAGGGTGAGAGTTAGGGTTAGTTTTTGGGATAGGTTTAGGTTTATGGTTAGGGTTAGGGTAAGGGTTAGGGTGAGGGTTAGTGTTAGGGTGAGGGTTAGGATTACGGTTAGTGTGAGGATGATGATCAGGGTGAAGTTTAGGGCTATGATTAATTTTAGGGTTAGGGATAGTCTGAGGGTGAGGGTGAGGGTGAGGATGAGGGTGAGATTTTGGGTTAGGTAAGTGTTAGGGTTATGTTTAGGGTGAGGATTAGGATGAGTTTGAAGGTTAGAGGGAGGGTTAGCCTTAGGGAGAGGGTTAGGGTTAGGGTTAGGGTGAGGGTTAGGGTTAGGTTGATGTTTTGGGTGAGGGTGAGGTTTACCGTGAGGTGAGGTTTCGAGTGAAGGTGAGGGTTAGGGTGAGGATGAGGTTTAGGATTAGGGTTTGTGTGAGGATTAGGGTGAGGTTAAGGTTTAGGGTGAGGGTTAGGTTGAGGGTGAGGGTTAGGGTTCGTGTTAGGGTTAGGGTGAGGGTTAGGGTGAGGCTTAGGGTTAGGGTTAGGGTTAGGGTGAGGGTGAGGGTGATGGTGAGGGTTAGGGTTAGGTTCTGGTTTATGTTTAGGGTAGGGTTAGGATTAGAGTTAGGGTGAGGGTGAGGGTTAGGTTTAGGGTTATAGATAGGGATAGGGTGAGGGTTTGGGTGAAGGTTGGGTTGTGGGTGAGGTTTAGTGTAAATGTGAGGTTTAGGTTGACAGGGAGGGTTAGAGTGATGGCGAGGGTTAAGGTAAGGGTTATGGTGATGGTTAGGTTTAGTATTAGTGTTAGGCTGAGGGTCAGGTTGAGTGTTAGGGTTAGGGTTAGGATTAGGATGAGTGTTAGGTTTAGGCTTAGGGTTAGGATCAGGGTTAAGGTGAGGGTTAGGGTTAGGGTTAGGGTGTGGGTGAGCATGAGGGTGAGGGTGAGGGTTAGTGTTTGGGTAATTTTGAGGGTTAGGTTTATTGTGAGGGTTAGGGTGAGGATAAGTGTAAGGATTAGGTTGAGGGGTAGGATGAGGGGGAGGGTTAGGGTTAGGGTTAGGGTTAAGGTGAGGGTTAGCATGAGGGTTAGGTTTAAGGTTAGGGCTAGTTTAGGGTGAAGGTTAGGGTTAATGTTAGGATTAGGTTTAGGGTAAGGGATAGGGTTAGGGTGAGGGTCATGGTTAGGTTTAGGGTGAGGGTTAGGGTTAGGGTGAGGGATCGGGTTAGTTTTAGATTTAGAGTGAGGCGGAGTGTGAGGCTTAGGGTTAGGATTAGGGTTTGGGTTAGGGTGAGGTTGAGGGGAAGGCTTAGGTTTGGGATTAGTTTTTGGGTTAGGGTTAGGCTGAGCATGAGGGTAAGGTTTAGGGTTAGCGAGTGAGTTAGGGTTAGGGTTAGGTTTAGGTTGAGGGTTAGGGTGAGGGCTAGGTTTAGGGTTAGGGTGAGGGTGAGTTTGAGGTGAGGGTGAGGGTTAGGGTGAGGGTTAGGTTTAGGGTGAGGGTTAGGGTTAGTGTTAGGTTTAGGTTGAGGGTTAGGGTGAGGGGTAGGGTTAGGGTTAGTGTGAGCCTTAATGTTATTGTGAGGGATAGGGTTAGGTTTAGCATTAGGGTTACCGTGAGGGTAAGGGAAAGGGTGAGGGTGAGGGTGAGGGTGAGGGTTAGGGATAGGTTTAGGGGGATGGGTGAGTGTTAGGGTGAGGATGAGGGTTAGGGTTAGGGTTAGGGTTAGGGTGAGGGTCACGGTTAGGTTTAGGGTGAGGGTTATGTTTAGGGTGAGTGTTAGATTTAGGTTTAGGGTTAGGGTGAGGATGAGGGTGAGGCTGAGGGTAAGGCTTAGGGTTAAGATTAGTGTTTGGGTTAGGGTTAGGGTGAGGGTGAGGCTTAGGGTTCGATTAGAGTTTGGCTTAGGGTTAGGCTGAGCATGAGAGTGAGGGTTAGGATTAGCATGAGGGTCAGGGTTACAGTTAGGTTTAGGATGACGGTGAGGGTGAGGGTGAGGGTTAGGGTTTGGTTGATGGTTAGGGTTAGGGTGAGTGTTAGGGTGACGATGAGTTTGTGGGTATGGTTTAGGTTTAGTGTTTGAGTTAGGGCTTGGGTGAGTGTTAGGGTTAGAGTTAGGATTAGGGTGAGGGCTAGGGTGAGGGTGAGGGTTAGGGTGAGTGTGAGGGTGAGGGTTAGGGTGTTGGTTAGGGTTAGGTTCAGGCTCAGGGTTACCATAAGGGTGAGGTTTAGGGTTAGGTTTAGGGTTAGGTTGAGATTGAGGCTGAGACATAGGTTTAAGTTGAGGGTGAGGGTGAGTTTGAGGGTGAGGGTTATGGTCAGGATTAAGGTTATGGTGAGTGTTAGGGTTAGCGTTAGATTTAGGATGTGGGTTAGGGTGAGGGGTAGGGTTAGAGTTAGTGTGAGGGGTAGGGTTAGTGTGAGGGTTCGAGTTAGAATTAGGGTTATTCTGAGGGTAAGTGTAACGGTGAGGGTTAGAATGAGGGTGAGATTTAGGGTTAGGGTGAGGGGTAGGGTTTGGGGTAGGTTTTGGGTTAAGTTTATATTATGGTGAGGCTTAGGGTTAGGCTAAAGTTTAGTGTTAGGGTGAGGGTAAGGGTTAGTGTTATGGTTAGGGTTTGGTTGAGTGTTAGGGTGAGTGTTTGGGTTAGGCTTAAGGTTAGGGTGAGGTTGAGGGTTAGGTTGATGATTAGGGTTAGTGTTAGGGTTAGGTTTGGGGTTAGGCTGAGGGCTAGGGTTAGGGTGAGGTTTAGAGTGAGGGTGAGGGTGAGTGTTCGGCTGATAGTGAGGGTGAGGGTGAGGTTTAGTGTTTGGTTTAGGATTAGTGTGAGTGTTAGGGATAGACTTCGGGTTAGGATGAGGTTTAGGGTGAGGTGTAGGGTTAGGGTTAGGGTTAGGGTGAGTGTGAGGATTTGGGTTAGGTTTAGGATGAGGGTTAGTGTGAGGGGCAAGCTTAGTGTTATTGTGAGGGTAAGGGTTAGTGTGAGGGTTAGGGATAGGGTTAGGGTTAGGGCTAGGTTGAGGGTTAGGGTTAGGGTTAGTGTTCGGCTGAGGGCTGGGGTCTGTGTGAGATTTAGGGTGAGGGTGAGGGTGAAGGTGAGGGTGAGGTTGTCGCAGAAGATTAGGGTAGGGTGAGGGTTAGGGTGACGGTGAGGGCTAGGGTGAGGGTGAGGTTTAGGGTTAGGGTTAGGGTTAGGGTTAGCGTCAGGGTGGGGATTAGTGTTACGGTTAGGGTTAGGATGAGGGTTATGGTGAAGGGTAGTTTTAGGGATAGGGATAAGTTTAGAGTGAGGGTAACATTTAAGGTGAGGGTACGGGTTAGGGTTACGGTTAGGGTTAGGGTTAGGATGATGTTAATTGTTAGGTTGAGGGTTAGGATGAGGGTGAGGGTTAGGGTTAGGGTAAGGGTTAGGGTGATGTTTAAGGTTAAGGTTTGGGTTAGGGTTAGCGTTAATTTTAGGGTGACGGTTAGGGTGAGGGTAAGGGTTAAGTTGAGGATGCGGATTAGGGTTAGGGTTAGGGTTAGTGTGAGGGGTAGGGTTAGGGTCAGAGTGAGGGTTAGGTTTAGTGTGAGGTTTATGGTTAGGGATAGGGTTAGGGTGACGGTAAAGTTTAGGATGAGGGTAGAGTGAGATTGAGGTTTAGGGTTAGCATGAGTGTTAATGTGAGGGTTAGGGTGAGTGTTAGGGTTAGGGTTAGGGTTAGGGTGAGGGTGAGTTTGAGGGTGAGGGTTAGGGTTAGTGTTAGTGTGAGGGAGAGGGTGAGGGTTGGATTTAGGATAAGGGTAAGGGTTAAGGTTAGGGTGAGGGTAAAGTTTAGGGTGAGTGTGAGGGCTAGGGTGAGGGTTAGTGTGAGGATTAGTGTGAGGGATAGAGTTAGGGATATGGTGAGGGTTAAGGTTAGTCTGAGGGTTAGGATTAGGGTTAAGGTTAGGGTTAGGCTGAGGATAAGGTTTAGGGTGAGGATTAGGGTTAGGTGTGTGTTAGGGTTAGCGTTAGGGTTAGGGTAAGGTGTACGTTGAGGGTAAGGGTGAAGGTGAGTGTTAGGGTTAGGGTTAGGATGAGGGTAAGGGTGAGGGTTAAGTTGAGGATGAGGGTCAGGGTTAGGGTTTGGGTGAGAGTGAGGGTTACGGTTAGGGTTAGAGTTAGGGTGAGGATTAAGGTGAGGTTAAGGGTTAGGATGAGTGTGTGGGTGGCGGTAAGTGTTAGGGTAAGTGTGAGGGTAAGGGTTAGAGTGAGGTTTAGGGTAAGGGGAGCATTAGGGTTAGGGTGAAGGTGAAGTTTAGGGTTATTGTTAGGGTGAGGGTTAGGGTTAGTGTGAGGCTTAGGGTGAAGGTGAGTTTTACGGTTAGGGTTAGGGTGAGTATGAGGGTGAGGTTGAGGGTTAGGTTGACGGTGAGGGTGAGGGTTAGGTTGACGGTGAGGGTTAGGGTGAGGGTGAGAGTTACAATTAGGTTTAGGGTTAGGTTGAAATTTAGGGTTAGGATTAGGGTTAGGTTTAGTGTGAGGGTTAGGTTTAGGTTTAGGGTTAGGGTGAGTGTAAGGTTTAGGGAGAGTTTAGGGTGAGGGTGAGGGTTAGAGTTAGCCTTAGGGTTAGGGTGAGGATTAATGTTAGGGTGAGGGTGAGGTTGAGGGTAAAGTTTAGGGTTAGGTTTAGGGTGAGGGTGAGGGTTAGGGTGAGTGTTATGGTTAGTGTTACAGTTAGGGTGAGAGTGATGGTGAGGCTGAGGGTTATGCTGAGGTTGAGCGTGAAGGTGAGGGTTAGGTTTAGGTTAAGGGTTGGGGTGAGGGTGAGCGTTAAGGTTAGGATTAGGGTTAGGGTTAGGGTTAGGCTGAGGGTGAGGGTGAGGTTGAGGGTGAGGGTGAGGGTTAAGGTGAATGTTAGGGTTAGGTTAAGGGTTAGGGTGAGGTTTAGGATTAGTGTGAGGATTAGAGTTAGGGTTAGGGTTAGGTTTAGGTTTAGGGTGAGGGTTAGTGTTAGTGTGAGTGTTAGGGTTAGGGTTGGGCTTAGGGTTAGGGTGAGGGTAACGGTTAGGGTTAGGGTTAGGGTTGGGGTTAGGATTAGTTTGAGGGTTTGTGTTAGGGTTAGTTTAGGGTTATGGTTAGTGTAAGGGTTAGGGAGAGGTTTACGTTGAGGGTGAGGGTGAGGGTTAGAGTTAGCCTTAGGGTTAAGGTTAGGGTTAGGTTGAGGGTTAGGGTTTGTGTGAGGGTTAGGCTTAGGTTTGGGGTTAAGGTTAGCGTGAGGATCAGGGTTAGGGGGAGGGTTAGGGTTACGGTGAGGATTAGGGTTAAGGTGAGGTTAAAGGTTAGGGTTAGGGTTAGGGTGAGGTTTAGGGTTAGGATTAATGAGAGGTTAAGGTTTAGGGTTAGGGTTAGGGTGAGGTTTAGGGTTAGGATTAGGGTGAGGGTAAGGGTTATGGTGAGGGTTAGGTTTAGGGTGAGGTTAGGGTTAGGATTAGGGTGATGTTTAGAGTGAGAGTGTGGTTTAGGGTTAAAGTGAGTGTTCCGGTGAGGGTGAGGGTTAGGGTGAGAGTTAGGTTGACGGTGAGGGTTAGAGTGAGGGTGAGGGTTAGTGTTTGGGTTAGGGTGAGGGTGAGGGTTAGGTTTAGGGTTAGGGTGATTGTTAGGGTGAAGTTTAAGGTTAGGGTTAGGGTCAGGATTAGTGTGAGGGTTAGGGTTAGAGTTAGGACAGGTTTAGGGTTAGTGTAAGGGTTAGGGAGAGGTTTAGGGTGAGGCTGAAGGTTAGAGTTAGCCCTAGGTTTCCGATGATATTTAGGGTGAGGTTTAGGGTTAGGATTAGGATTAGGAGGAGGGTGAGGGTTAGGGTTAGGGTCAGGGTTAGGGTGAGTGTGAGAGTGAGGGTTGGGGTTCGGTTAGGGTTAGAGTTAGGGTGAGGTTTAGGGTTAGGTTTGCATAAGGGTTAGAGTTAGGGTGAGTGTGAGAGTGAGGGTTAGGGTTAGGATTAAAGTTAGAGTTAGGGTTAGGATTAGGGTTAGGGTGAGGCTTAGATTGAGTGTGAGGGTGAGAATGAGGGTGAGGGATTATGTTACGTTGAGGGTTAGGGTTAGGTTTAGAGTGAGGGTGAGGTTTAGGTTTAGGTTTAGGGTGAGGGTTAGGATGAGTGTTAGGGTGAGGTGTAGGATTACTGTTAATGTGAGGGTTAGATTTAGTGTGAGGGATAGGTTTAAGATTAGGTTTAGGTTTAGGGTGAGGGTAAGGGTTAGTGTGAGGATTAGGGTGAGTGTTAGGGTAAGGTTTAGGGTGAGGATTAGGGTGAGGGTTAGGGTTAGGTTTAGGGTTAGGTTGAGGGTTAGGGTGATGGTTAGTTTTAGGATTAGGGTTAGGGTGAAGGTGTGGGCGAAAGTAAGGGTAAGGGTGAGGGTTAGGGTGAGGGTTAGTGCTAAAATTAGGGTTAGGACTAGGGTGAGGGTTAGGGTCAGGGTGAGCTTTACGGTTAGGGTTAGGATGAGGGTGAGGGTTAGGGTTAGTGTTAGCAATAGGATGAGAGCTAGGGTGAGGGTGAGGTTTAGGGTTAGTTTTAGGGATTGGGTGAGAATTAACGTTAGGTTTAGTGTTAGGGTGAGGTTTAGGCTGAGGGGTAGGGTTAGGGTTAGGTGGAGGGTTTGGTTTAGTCTGAGTGAAAGGGTAAGGGTTAAGGTTACCCTTGCAGTGAGGGTAATGATTACAGTGAGGGATAGGGTGAGTGTGAGGTTTAGTGTTAGCATTTCGGTTAGGTGAGGGTTAGGGTGCGAGTGAGGGTTAGGGTTACGCTAAGGTTGAGGGTGAGTGTTAGGGTTAGCATTAGGGTGAGAATTATGGTTAGGGTGAGGGTTAGGGTTAGGTTTAAGGTGAGAGTGAGGGTGAGGATGAGGTTTAGGGTGAGGTTGAGGCTGAGGGTGAAGTTTAGGGTTAGGGTTAGTGTTAGGGTGAGGGTGAGGATGAGCGTTAGGGTTACGATTAAGGTGAGGTTTAGGGTTAGGCTGAGGGTGAGGGTGAGGGTGAGGGTGAGGGTGAGGGTAAGTGTTAGAGTGCGGGTTAGGATGAGAGTGAGGGTTAGGTTTAGCCTGAGTGTTAGGGTGAGGTTTAGGGTGAGGGTTAGTCTGAGGGGTAGGATTATGGTTAGGGGGAGGTATAGGTTTAGTCTGAGGTTTAGGATTAGGGTTAACGTTAGGGTTAGAGTGAGTGTGAGGGTGAGATTTAGGGTTACTTTGAGGTTTAAGGTTAGGTTTAGGGTTAGGGTGAGCGGTAGGGTTAGTGTGAGGTTTAGGATTAGGGTTGGGGTTAGGGTTAGGGTGAGTGTAAAGGTTAGGTTGAGTGTTAGGGTTAGGGTGAGGGTTAGGTTTAAGGGGAGAGTAAGGGTTAGGTTGAGGGTTAGGGTGACGGTTAGGGTTAGGGTGATATCTATGGTGAGGGTGAGGGTTAAGTTTAGGGTTAGGGTTAGCGTTAGCGTTAGGGTGATGGTTAGGGTGAGATTTAGGTTTAGGACTAGTGTTAGATTTAGGGTTAGGCTTAGGGTGAGTGAGGATGAGGTTGAGGGTGAGGGTTAGGGTTAGGTTTAGGGTGGGGGTTAGGGTTAGTGTGATGATTAAGGTGAGGGTGAGGGTGAGTGTTGGCGTGAGGGTGAGAATTAGGGTGTGGGTGAGGGTTATGGTTAGGATGAGGGTTAGGTTGCAATTTAGGGTTAGGGTAAGGGTCAGGATTAGTGTGAAGGTTATGGTTAGGGTTAGAGTGAGTGTAAGATTTAGGGAGAAGTTAAGGGTGAGGGTGAGGGTTTGAGTTAGCCTTAGGTTGAGGGTAAGTTTTAGGGTTAGCTTTAGGATTAGGGTTAGGATGAGGGTGAGGGCTAGGGTTAGGGTTAGGGTGAGTGTTAGGGTGAGGGTTAGGGTTAGGGTGAAGATTAGGGTCAAGGTGAGATTTAGGGTGAGGGTGTGTGTTAGCATTAGGGTTAGGGTTATGCTGAGGATGATGGTGAGGTTGAGGGTTAGAGTTAGGCTTAGGGTGATGGTTAGGTTTAGTGTGTGTGTTAGGGTGAGGGTTAGAGTGAGTGTGAGGGTTAGGGTAAGGGTGAGTGCTGGGGTTCAGTTTAGGGTTAGGGTGAGGGTGAGAGTGAGGGTAAGGGTGAGGGTGAGGTTGAGGTTGAGGTTGAGGGTGAGGGTGAGGTTTAGGGTTAGGTTGAGGGTTAGGGTGAGAGTGAGGGTGTGGGGTAGGGTTAGGATTAGGGTTAGGGTTAGTGTTAGGCTGAGGTTGAGGGTGAGGGTGAGGGTGAGGGTTAAGGTTAGGATTAGGGTTTAGGTTAGGGTTAGTGTGATGGTTAGGGTGAGAGTGAGTGTAAGGGTTAGGTTGAGAATTAGTGTGAGCATGAGGTTTAGGATTAGGGTTAGATTGAGGGTTAGCGTGAGGGTGAGTGTAAGGCTTAGTGTGAGAGTTATTGTGAGCGTGAGTTTTAGAGTTATGGTTAGGGTTAGAGTTAGGGTGAGGGTGAGTCTGAGGGTGAGGGTGAGTGTTAGGTTTAGGGTGAGTATTAGGGATAGGATTGGGGTTAGGGTGAGGGCTAGGGTGAAGGTGAGGATTAGGGTAAGTGTTAAGGTTAAGGTTAGAGTGAGAGGTTTAGTGTGAGGGTGTGTGTTAGGGTGTGGGTTAGCGTGAGGTTGAGGGTGAGGTTGAGGTTGAGGGTGAGGGTTATGGTGAGGGTTAAGGTTGGTTTGAGGGTCAGGGTTAGGGTTATGGTGAGGGTGAGTTTTAGGTTGAGTGTGAGGGTGAGTGTGAGGATGAGGGTTAGGGTTAGGGTTAGGATGAGGGTGAGAGTGAGGTTTAGGGTTAGGATTAGTGTTAGGTTTAGGGTTAGGCTGAGGGTGACGGTGAGTGTGAGCGTTAGGTTAAGGGTTCGGGTGATGGTTAGGTTTAGTGTGAGGGTTGGGTGAAAGGGAGGGTTAGGGTTAGGGTTAGGGTTAGTGTGAGGGTTAAGGTGAGGGTGAGGGTTAGTGTGAAGGAGAGGGTTAAGGTTACGTAGAGGATTAGGGTTATTATTAGGGTTAGGGTGAGGGCTAAGGTGAGGGTGAGGGTTAGGGTTAGGGTTAGGGTGAGGGTTAGGTTTAGGGTGAGGTTGAGGGTTAGCGTGAGCGGTATTGTTATGGTTAGTTTGAGTGTAAGGTTTAGTGAGAGGGTTTGGGTTAGGTTTAGGGTTATTTTTACGGTTAGGATTAGGTTTAGGGTGAGGGTGAGTTTGAGGGTGAGAGTTATGTTTAGTGTTAGGGTTAGGGTGAGGTTGAGGGTGAGGGTGAGGGTTAGGGTTAGGTTTTTGGGTTAGGGTTATGATTAGGCTGAGTGTGAGGGTCAGGGTGAGGATTTACCGCTAGTGTTAGGGTGAGGGTTAGGGTTAGGGTGAGGGTTAGGTTCAGGTTTAGGATGAGGCTTAGGTTGATGTGTAGGGTGAGGGTTAGGGTGAACATTAGGCTTAATTTGTGGGTTATGGTGAGGTTTAGGGTTAGGGTTTGGGTGAGGGTGAGGTTGGGGTTTAGGGTTAGTGTTAGGGTTAGGGTGAGGGTTAGGTTTAGGTTTAGGATGAGGCTTAGGTTGAGGTGTAGGTTGAGGGTTAGGGTGAGCATTATGTTTAATTTGTGGTGAGGTTTAGGGTTAGGGTTAAGATGAGTGTGAGGGTTAGGGTTAGGATTAATGTGAGGGGAAGATTTAGGGTGAGGGTTAGGGTTCGAGTGAGAGTAAGGGTTAGGGTGAGGGTGAGGGTTAGTGTTAGCATTAGGGTTAGGGTGAGGGTAGGGATCGGTTTAGGGTGAGGGTGAGGGTTATGGTGAGTGTGAGGGTTAGGTTTAGGTGAGGGTAAGGGTTAGGGTGAGAGTGAGCGTGAGGTTGAGTGTTTTAGTTAGGAAAGTGTTAGGGTTAGTGTTAGGGTGAGGATTAGGGTGAGGGTGAGGGTATAGTGACGGTTAGGTTTACGCAGAGGTTTACGGTTAGGAGTAAGGTGAGGGTTACGGTTAGGGTTATATTAAGGGTGGGGATGAGTGTTAGGATTCGGTTTCGGGTTCGGGTTCGGGTAGGGTTAAGGTTAGGATGAGGGTGAGGGTTAGGGTGAGGATTAGGGTGCGGGTTAGGGAGAGGGTGAGGGTGAGGGTGAGGTTTAGGGTTAGGGTTAGGGTGAGGGTGAGAGTGAGGTTTAGGGTTAGGATTAGGGTTAGGGTGAAAGTGAGGTTTAGGGTTAGAGATAGGGTTAGGGTTATGTTGAGGGTTAGGGTGAGGGTTAGGGTTAGTCTGAGGGTGAGGGTTAGGGTTAAGTGAGGATTAGTGTTAGGATTAGTTTTAGGGTGAGGGTGAGCATTAGGGTTAGGTTGAGGGTGAGGTTTAGGTTTAGGGTTATGGAGATGGTTAGGATGAGTGTGAGGCTTAGGCTTAGGGTTAGGGTGAGGGTTAGGCTGAGGGTGAGGGTTAGGGTGAGGGCTACAGTTAGGGTTAGTGTGTGAGAGTAAGGCTTAGTGAGAGGGTTAGGGTTAGGGTTAGGTTTAGGGTTTTTTATGGTTAGGGTTAGGTTTAGGGTTAGGGTGAGTGTGAGTGTGAGAGTTATGTTTAGTGTTAGGGTTCGTGTGAGGGTGAGGGTTAAGGTTAGGGTTAGGGTTAGGATTAGGTTGGGGGTTAGGTTTAGGGTGAGGGTCAGGTTTAGAGTTAGGATGAGTGTGAGGGTGAGGTTTAGGGTAAGGTTGAAGGTGAGTGTGAGGGTGAGGTTTAGGGTTAGGGTTAGTGTGAGCGTAAGGGTTATGTTGAGGGTTAGGGTTAGGGTGAGAATAAGGGTTAGGGTGGGGGTTAGTGTGAGGGTGAGTATTAGGGTTAACATTAGGGTTAGGGTCAGTTTTAGGGTGTGTGTGAGTATAGGGGTTAGTTGAGGGTAAGGGTTAGGATGAGGGTTAGGCTGCAGGTGAGGTTAAGGGATAGCATTAGGTTTAGGGTGAGGGTTAGGGTGAGGGTGAGGGTTAGGATGAGCATTAGGGTTAGGGTTAGGGTTAGGGTGAGGCTTAAGGTTAGGATTAGGGTGAGGGTGAGTGTTAGGGTAAGGGTGAGGGTTAGGTTTAGTGTGAGGGTTAGGGTTAGGTTTAGAATTAGGGTGAGCGTAAGGGTTAGGGTGAGTGTTAGGGTTAGAGTTAGGGTTAGGGTGAGGGTGAGGTTAAGCGTGAGCGTTAGTGTTAGGCTGTGGGTGAGGGTGAGCGTGAGGGTGAGGTTTAGGTTTAGTGTTAGGGTGAGGGTTAGGTTGAGGGTGAGGGTTAGGGTGTGGGTGAGTGTTGGGTTAGGGTGAGGATTATGGTTAGGATTAGGGTTAGGGTGAGGTCTAAGGTGAGGGTGAGGGTTAGGGTAAGTTTTAGGGTTAGGGTTAGATTGAGGATTAGGTTTAGCGTGAGGGTGTGTGTTCAGGTGTGGTTAAGGGTTCGGGTTAGGGTGAGGGTTAGGATTAGTGTGAGGGAAAGGATTAGTGTTATTTTTAGGGTTAAGGTTAGGTTGAGGGTGAGTGTGAGGGTTAGAGTTAGGTTTAGTTTAGGGTGAGGTTGAGTGTGAGGTTTAGGGTGAGGGTGAATGTTTTAGTTAGGAATGTGTTAGGGTTAGGTTTAGGGTGAGGATTATGGTGACTGTGAGGATTAGGGTGAAGGTTACGATTTGGGTGAGGTTTAGGATGAGAGTTCGGGATAGGATTTCGGTTAGGGTTAGGGTGAGGGTGAGTGTGAGGGTGAGGGTTAGGGTTAGGGTTAGGGTACTGTGAGGGTGAGGATTAGGGTTAGGATTAGAGTTAGGGTTAGGGTGACAGCTAGGTTGAGGGTGAGGCTTAGGGTTAGGGTGAGGTTGAGGGTGAGGGTTTTGATTAGTTAAGGGTTGGGTTAGGATTAGGGTTAGGGGTAGGGTGAGGTTTAGGGTGAGGTTTAGGTTTAGCGTTAGGGTGAGGGTGAAGTTTAGTGGGAGGGTTAGCTTGAGGGTAATTGTTAGGGTAAGGGTGATGTTAAGGATTGGGGTGAGTGTTAGGGTGATGGTGAGGGTTAGGTTGAGGGTAGTTTTAGTGTTAGTTTGAGCGTTAGGGTTAGGTTGAGGGTTCGGGTGAGGGTTAGGGTTAGGGATAGGTTTAGTGTGAGGGTGAGGGTTAGGGTTAGGATTAGGGTGAGGGTAAGTGTTAGGGTGAGGTTTAGGATGAGGGTGAGTGTTAGGTATAGGAAAGGTTTAGGGTGAAGGTGAGGGTGTGGGTTAGGGTTAGGGTGAAGGTTAGGGTGAGGGTTAGGGTTAGGGTGAGCATTATGGTTAGGTTTAGGGTTAGGGTGATGGTTAGGTTGAGGGTTAGTGTAAGGGTTAGGAAAAGTTTAGGGTGAGTGTGAGGGTGAGGGTTAGGGTTAGGGTGAGGGTTAGGGTTAGGGTTAGGATTATTGTGAGGGTGAGGGTTAGGGTTCTGGTGAGCGTTAAGGTTAGTGTTAGTGTTAGGGTGATGGTTAGGATTAGGGTTAGGTTAATGTGAGGGTGAGGGTTAGGGTTAGGATTAGGTTTAGGGCTAGGGTGACAGCTAGGTTGAGGGTGAGGTTCAGGGTGAGGGTGAGGTTGAGGGTGAGGGTTTTGGTTAGGTAAGGGTTGGGTTAGGTTTAGGATTATCGTTAGGGTTAGGGTGAGTTTTAGTGTGAGGGGTAGGCTTAGGGTTAGGGTGAGGGTGAGGTGTAGTGTGAGGTTTAGGCTGAGGGTAAAGTTTAGGGTAAGGTTGAGGTTAAGGGTTAGGGTGAGGGTGAGGGATAGGTTGAGGGATAGTTTTAGGGTTAGGTAGAGCGTTAGGTTTAGGTTGAGGGTTCGGGTTCAGGTTAGGGTTAGGGTTAGTTTTAGTGTGAGGGTGAGAGTTAGGGTTAGGATAAGGAAAGGTTTCGGGTGAGGGTGAGGGTTAGTCTTAGGGTGAGGGTTAGGGTGAGGGTTAGAGTTAGAGTGAGGTTGAGGGTGAGGGTTAGCGTTAGGGTTAGGGTTAGTGTGACGGTGAGGGTTAGAGTTAGGGTGATCCTTAGGGTTAGGGTGAGGGTTAGGGTGCAGGTTAGGATTAGGGTTAGGTTACTGTGAGGGTGAGGGTTAGGGTTAGGATTAGGGTGACAGCTTGGTTGAGGGTGAGGTTTAGAGTGAGGGTGTGGTTGAGCTTGAGGGTTTTGGTTAGGTAATTGTTGTTTTAGTATTAGGGTTATGGTTATGGTTAGGGTGAGGTTTCGTGTGAGGGCTAGGGTGAGGGTTAAGGTCAGGATAAGGGTGAGGTTAAGGGTTAGGTTTAGGGTTAGGGTGAGGGTGAGGGTTAGGTTGAGTGGTAGTTTTAGGGTTAGGTTGAGCGTTAGGGTTAGGTTTAGTGTGAGGGTGAGGGTTAGGGTTAGGTTTAGGGTGAGAGTAAGTGTTAGTGTGAGGGTTAGTGTGAGGGTTAGTGTTAGGGTTAGGAAGGGTTTAGGGTGAGGGTGAGGGTGAGGGTTGGTGTTAGGGTTAGGGTGAATGTGAGGGTGAGGGTGAGGGTTAGGCTTGGGATTAGGGTTAGTGTTAGTGTTAGGCTGTGGGTGAGGGTGAGGTCCAGGGTGAGGGTTAAGTTTAGTGTTAGGGTGTAGTTTAGGTTTGGTGTGATGGTTAGGTTGAGGGTGAGTGTAAGGGTCAGGGTGAGAGTTAGTGTGAGGGTGAGGTTTAGGGTTAGGGTTAGGGTGAGGGTTAGGTTGAGGGTGAGGGTTAGGGTTCGGGTGAGTGTTAGGGTTAGTGTGAGGATTAGGGTTAGGATTAGGGTTAAGGTGTGGGCTAAAGTGAGGGTGAGGGTTAGGGTACGTTTTAGGGTTTGGGTTAGATTGAGGCTTAGGGTTAGTGTGAGGTTGTGTGTTAGGGTGTGGTTTAGGGTTCGGATTAGGGTGAGGGTTAGGATTAGTCTGAGGGTAAGCGTTAGGGTTAGGTTTAGGTTGTGGGTGAGTGTGGGGTTAGAGTTAGGTTTAGGTTAGGGTGAGGTTGAGGGTGTGGCTTAGTGTAAGGTTGAGTGTTATTGTTAGGAAAGTGTTAGGGTTAGGATTATGGTGACGCTGAGGGTTAGGGTGAAGGTTAGGGATTGGGTGAGGGTTAGGGTGAGAGTTTGGGATAGGATTAGGGTTAGGGTTAGGGTGAGGTTCAGTGTCCGGGTGAGGGTTAGGGTTAGGGTTAGGGTGATGTTGAGGGTAAGGGTTAGGTTTAGGATTAGGGTTAGGGTTAGGGTTAGTGTGATGGTAAGGTTTAGGGTGAGGTTGAGGGTGAGCGTGAGGTTTAGAGTGAGGTTGAGGGCTAGGGTGAGGGTGAAGGTTAGGGTGAGGTTTAGGGTGAGGGATAGAGATAGGGTTAGGCTGAGGTTTAGAGTTAGTGTGAGGGATTGGATTAGGGTTAAGTTTAGGGTTAGGGTTAGGATAAGGGTTTGGGTGAGGGTTAGGGTGTGAGTTAGGGTTAGCGTCAGGGTTAGGGTAAGGGTTAGGTTGAAGGTAAATGTGAGGGTGAGGGTGAGGGTTAGGGTTAGGGGTAGTCATAGGGTGAGGGTTAGGGTTAGGGTTAGGGTGAGGGTGAGGGTTAGTGTGAGGGTTAAGGTTAGGGTTAGGGTTAGAATTAGGGTTAGGTTTAGGTTTAGGGTGAGGGTGACGGTTAGGGTTAGGGTTAGGTTTAGGGTGAGGGTTAGGGTGAGAGTTAAGGTTAGGGTGATTGTGAGGGTCTGGGTTAGGGTGAGGGTTAGCGTGAGGGTGAGGGTTAGATTGAGCCGTAGGTTTAGGGTTAGGGTGAGCATTAGGGTTAGGGTGAGGGTTAGGGTGAGTGTTAGGGTTAGGGTTAGGGTACTGTGAAGGTGACGGTTAGGATTATGATTAGGGTTAGGGTTGGGGTGACAGCTAGGTTGAGGGGGAGGTTTAGGGTGAGTGGGAGGTTGAGGGTGAAAGTTTTGGTTAGGTAAGGGTTGGGTTATGATTAGGGTTAGGGTGAGGTTTAGGGTGAGGGGTTAGGGTTAGGGTTAGGGTTCGTGTGAGGGTGAAGTTTCTTGTGAGGGTTAGGGTGAAGGTGAGGGTTAGGTTGAGAGGTAGTTTTAGGGTTAGGTTGAGCGTTAGGGTTAGGTTGAGGGTTCGGGTGAGGGTTAGGGTTAGGGTTAGATTTAGTGTGAGGGTGAAGTTTAGTGTTAGGATTAGGGTGAGGGTAAGTGTTAGGGTGTGGGTTAGGGTGAGTGTTAATGTTAGGTTTAGGAAAGTTTTAGGGTGAGGGTGAGGGTGATGATAAGGCTTAGGGTGAGGGTTAGGGTGAGGGTTAGGTTTAGGGTTAGGGATAGTGTTAGGGTGATGGTTAGGGTGAGGGTTAGTGTTAGGGTTAGGATAGGTTTAGGGTGAGGGTGAGGGTTAGGGTTAGCGTGAGTTTTAGGGTGAGGGTTAGGGTTAGGGTTAGGGTTAGTGTGAGGGTGAGGTTTAGGATTAGGGTGAGCTTTAGGGTTAGGGTGAGGGTTAGGGTGAGGTTTAGGGCTAGGGTTAGTTTACTGTGAGGGTGAGGGTTAGGGTTATGATTAGGGTAAGGATTAGGGTGACAGCTAGGTTGAGGGTGAGGGTGAGTTTGATGGTGAGGGTTTTGGTTAGGTAAGGGTTGGGTTAGGATTAGGGTTAGGGTTAGGGTTAGGGTGAGGTTTAGGTTGAGGGATAGGTTTAGGGTTAGGGTGAGGGTGAGGTTTAGTATGAGAGTTAGGGTGAGGGTTAAGGTTAGGGTGAGGGTGAGGTTAAGGGTTAGGGTGAGGTTTAGTGTGAGGGTGAGGCTAGGTTGAGGGGTAGTTTTAGGGTTACGTTGAGCGTTAGGGTTAGGTTTAGGATTCGGGTGAGGGTTAGGGTTAGGTTTAGGTTTAGTGTGAGTGTGAGGTTTAGGGTTAGGATTAGGGTGAGGGTAAGTGTTAAGGTGAGGGTTAGGGTGAGGGTTAGTGTTAGGGTTAGGAAAGGTTTAGGGTGAGGGTGGGGGTGAGGTTCATGGTTAGGGTGAGGGTGAGGGTTAGGGTGAGGGTTAGGGTTAGGTTTAGGGTTAGGGTGATATTTAGGCTGAGGGTTAGCGTTAGGGTTAGGGTTAGGGTTAGGGTTAGGGTTAGGTTGAGGGTTAGGGTTAAGGTTAGAGTTAGGTTGAGGGTAAGCATGAGGTTTAGGGTTAGGATTAGGGTTAGGGTTAGGGTTAGAGTTAGGTTTAGGATTAGGTTTAGGTTTAGTGTTAGGCTGAAGGTGAGGCTGAAGTTTAGGGTGAATTTTAGGGTTAGGGGTAGGGTGTGTATGTTAGGGTTAGTTTGAAGGTTAGGGTGAGTTCGAGTGTAAGGGTTAGGGTGAGAGTGTGAGCTTGAGGTTTAGGGTTAGGATTAGGGTGAGTGTTAGGGTGAGGGTGAGCGTTAGGGTGAGGGTGATTGTTAGTGGTAGGGTGAGGAATAGGGTTAGGGTGAAGTCTAGGGTGAGGGTGAGGTTTAGGGTTATGGTTATGGTGAGGTTCATTGTTTGCGTTAGGTTGAGGATTAGTGTTATAATGTGGGTTAGAGTTAGAATTAGCGTGAGGGTTATTTTTAGTGTGTGGGTTAGTTTAGGGTTATTTTTAGGGTTAGGGTTAGGGTGAGGGTGAGGGTGAGGGTGAAGGTTAGAGTTAGGGTTAGGTTAGGGTGAGGTTGAGGGTGAGGGTGAGTTTTAGGGTTAGAGTGAGGGATAGGTTGAGGTTGAGGTTTAGGGTGAGGGTGAGGGTGAGGTTGAGTGTTTTAGTTAGGAAAGTGTTCGGGCAAAGGTTAGGGTGAGAGTGAGTGTTAGGGTCAGGGTTAGTGTTATGCTGAGGGTTTCGGTAAGGGGTAGGGTGTGGGTTAGGGTTAGGGTGATGTTTGGGGTGAGGTTGAGGGTTAGGGTGAGGGTTCGGGTTCGGGTTAGGGTGAGGGTTAGGGTGTGGGTGAGGGTAAGGGTGAGGGTTAGGGTTTGTGTTAGGTAAGCTTTTGTGTTAGGATTAGGGTTAGGGTTAGCATTAGGGTGATGGTTATGGTGAGGAATAGGGTTAGGGTTAGGGTGAGGGTTAGGTTTAGTGTGAGGGTTAGGGTGAGGTTTAAGATTAGGATGAGTTTGAGGGTAAAGCTTAGGGTGAGGGTTAGGGTGATGGTGAGGTTTAGGGTTAGGGGTAGGTTTAGGGTTAGGGTGAGTGTTAGGGTTAGGGTGAGTGTTAGGATCAGGGTTAGTGTTAGGATTAGTGTGAGGACGAGGTTTAGGGACAGGATTAGGGTGAGGTTAAGGCTTAAGGTGAGGGTTATGATGAGGGTTAAGTTTAGGGTTAGGATGAGGTTTAGGGTCACGGTGAGGGATAGGGTTAGGGTTAGTGTGAGGGTTAGGGTTAGTGTGAGGTTTAGGATTAGAGTTAAGTTTAGGGTTAGGGTGTGCATTAAGGTGAGGGTCAGGGTTAGGGATAGTGTTAGGGTTAGGGTAAGGTTTAGGTTGAGGGTAAGGGTAAGGGTGAGGGTTAGGGTTTGGACTAGGTTTAGGGTGAGGGTTAGGGTTAGCGTGAGGGTGAGTGTTAGGGTGAGGGTTAAGGTTAGGGTTAGTGTTAGGATGAGGTTTAGGGTTAGGGTTAGGGTGAGGGTGAGCGTTAGGCTAAGCGTTACTGTTAAGGTTAGGTTTAGAATGAGGATAAGGGTGAGGTTAAGGGTTATGGTGAGTGTGAGGGTGAGGGTGAATTTTACGGTTAGTGTGAGGTAAGGGTTAGGGTGAGGGTTAGGGTGAGGGTTAGCATTAAGGTTAGGGAGAGGGTGAGGTTTAGGATTAGGATTAGGGTTAGGGTAAGGGCTAGGGTGAGGGTGAGGATTAGTGTTAGGGTTAGGGAGAACGTTAGGTTGAGGTTGAGGTTTAGGTTTAGGGATAGGTTGAGGTTTAGGATGACGGAGAGGGTTAGGGTGACAGTGAGGTTGAGCGTGAGTGTGAGAGTTAGCGAGAGGGTTAGAGTGACTGTCAGTGTTAGGTTTAGGTGAGTGTAAGGGTTAGGGTGAGTGTGGGTGAGGGTGAGGGTATGGGATAGCATTAGGGTTAGGGTTAGGGTGAGGGTAGGATTAGGTTTAGGGATAGGGTGAGGGCTAGGTTGAGGGTGAGGGTTACGGTAAGGGTTAGGGATAGGGTGAGGGTTAAGGTTAGGGTTAGGGTGAGGGTTAGGGTGAAGAGTAGGGTTAGGGTTAAAGTGAGGGTTAGGTTTAGTGTGAGGGTTAGGGTTAGGGTTAGATATAGGGTTAGGTTGAGATTAAGGGGTAGCGTGAGATTTAGGGACAGGGTGAGTTTTAGGGTTAGCATTAAGGTTCGGGTCAGTGTTAGGGTGTGTGTTAGGATTAGGGTTAGGGTTAGGGTGAGGGTAATGGTTAGGGTAAGGGTCAGGGTTAGGTTTAGTGTGAGGGTTAGGTTTACGGTTAGAGTTAGGGTAAGGTAAGGGTTAGGGTGCGGCTTATGGTGAGCATGAGGTTTAGGGCTAGCATGAGTTTTAGGATGAGGGTCAGTGTGAGGGTAAGGGTTAGGTTTAGGGTGAGGGTATGGGTTAGGGTTAGGATTAGGGTGAGGGAGAGGTTTAGGGTGAGGGTGAGGGTGAGGGTTAGGTTTGGGGTGAGGGTGAGGGTGAGGGTGAGGATTAGGTTTAGGGTGAGGGTTTGGTTTTGGGTGAGTGTTAGGGTTAGGATTAGATTAGGATGTGGGTGAGGGTGAGGGTTAGGGTGAGAGTGAGTTTGAGGGTTAGGGTGAGGGTGAGGGTGAGGGTTAGGGTTAGTTTTAGTTTTACGGTGAGGGTGAGGGTTAGGGTTAGGATTAGGGTTAGGGTTATTGTTAGTCTGAGGGCGAGGCTGTGGGTGAGGTTGAGGGTTAGAGTTAGGGTTAGGTTGTAGGTAAGTGTTAGTGTGTGGGTTAGGGTGAGTGTGAGGGTTAGGGTTAGCGTTAGGCTTAGGGTAAGGTTTACGTTGAGGTTAAGGGTAAGTGTGAAGGTTAGGGTTACGAGTAGGGTTAGGGTGTGGGTGCGGGTTAAGGTGAGGGTTAATATTAGGGTTAGGTTTAGGATGAGGGTTAGGATAAGGTTAATGTGACGGTGAGGGTTAGGCTAAGCGTTAGGCTTAGGGTTATGTTTAGGGTTATGGTGTGGGTTAGCGTTAGGTTAAGAATAGGGGAGTGTTAGCATGATGCTTAGGGTTAGGGTTAGTGTGAGGGTAAGGGTTAGGGTGAGTGTTAGGGTGAGGGTGAGCATTAGGGTTAGGGTTAGGGTGAGATTTAGGGTTAGGTTTAGGGTTAGGCTGACGGCTATGTTGAGGGTGAGGGTTAGGGTTAGCGTTAGGGAGAAGGTTAGGGTGAGGGTGAGGGTTAGGGTTATGGCTAGTGTGAAGGTTAGGATGACGGTAAGGGTTAGTGTAAGGGTGTGGGTTAGGGTTAGGCTGAGTGTGAGGTTGTGGGTGAGGGTAAGGATTAGGGTGAGGATTAAGGTGAGGGTGAGGGTAAGGGTTAGGGTGAGAATTATGGTGAGGGGGAAGGTTAGGGAGAGGGTGATGGTTAGGGTTAGTGTTAGGCTGAGTGTGAGGGTAAAGATTAGAGTTAGAGTTAGGGTGAGGGTTAGGGTTAGTGTGAAGGTTAGGGTGAGGGTGAGGATAAGGATTTGGTGAGAGTTAAGTTGTGGGTGAGGGTTAGGGTTAGGGTTAGGGTGAGCATGAGGGTGAGGGTGAGGTTTAGGTTGAGGTGTAGGGTTAGGGATATTGTTAGGGTTAGTTTGAGGGTGTGGGTTCGGGTTAAAATTAGGGTGAGGGTTAGGGTTAGAATGAGGGTTTGGGTTAGGGTTAGGAAAGGGTTGTGGTGAGGGTGAGGGTTAGGGTTTGGTTTAGGATGAGGGTTAGGGTGAGGGTGAGCGTGAGGTTTAGGGTTCGGGTTAAGGTGTGGGTGAGGGTGAGTGTGAGGGTTAGGGTTTTGGTTAGCTAATGCTTAGTGTTAGGATTAGATTTAGAGTTATTTTTAGGCTGAGGGTTAGTGTGAGGGGTATGATTAGTGTTAGGGTTAGTGTGAGGGTGAGGTTTACGGTTAGGATTAGGGTGAGGGTAAGGGTTAGTGTGAGGGTTAGGGTGAGGGTTAGGTTTAGGGTTAGGATGAGGTTTAGGGTGAGGGTGAGGGATAGGGTTAGGGTTAGGGTGAGGTTTAGGGTTAGGTTTAGGATTAGGGTGAGGGTGAGGGTTAGGGTTAAGATTAGGATTAGGGTTAGTGTTATCCTGACGGTGAGGCTGAGGGTTAGGGTGAAAGTTAGGGTTAGGTTTAGGGTGTAGGTTAGCGTTAGTGTGAGGGTTAGTGTGAGTTTGAGAGTAAGGGTTAGGGTGAGAGTTACTGTGAGCTTGAGGTTTAGTGTTAGGGTTAGGGTGAGCGTTAGGGTGAGGGTGAGGGTTAGGGTGAGGGTGATTGTTAGGGTTAGGGTGAGGATTAGCGTTAGGATTAGGGTTAGGGTGAAGTTGAGGGTGAGGGTGAGGGTTAGGGTAAGAGTTATGGTTAGGGTTAAGGTTAGGGTGAGGGTTAGGGTTAGGTTAAAGTTTATGGTGAGTGTAACAGTGAGGGTGAGGTTTACAGTTAGTGTGAGGTTAAGGGTTAGTTTCAGGTTTAGGGTGAGGGTGAGCATTAGGTTTAGGGTGAGGGTGAGGTTTAGGGTTAGCGTTAGGGTTAGGGTTTGGGTGAGGGTGAGGGTGAGGGTTAGCGTTAGGGTTAGTGTTAGGGGGAAGGCTAGGGTGAGGGTTAGGTTTAGGGTGAGGATTAGGGAGACAGTGAAGGTTAGGGTGAGGGTAAGGTTTAGGGTTAGGTTAGTGTTAGGCTGAGGTTGAGGTTGAGGGTTAGAGTTAGGGTTAGGGTTATGGTTAGTGTGAGGTTTAGTTTGAGGGTGACCGTAAGGTTAGGGTGAGAATTAAGGTGAGGTTGAGGGTTATGGTTAGGGTTAGGGTTAGAGTTAGGGTGAGGACTCGGTTGATGGTGAGGGTTAGGGTGAGGGTGAGGCTGAGGGTGAGGGTTTTGCTTAGGTAAGTGTTTGGTTTAGGTTTAGGTTTAGGGTTAGAGTGAGGGTTAGGGTGAAATGTAGGTTTAGGGTTAGCTTGACCATTAAGGTTAGGGTGATGGTTAGGGTGAGGGGTAGGGTTAGGGTTAGGGTTAGTGTGAGTGTGAGGGTTATGGTTATGGTTAGGATTAGGGTGAGGTTAAGGGTTAGGGTTAGGGTTAGGTTGAGTTTTAGGATTAGGGTTAGGGTGAGAGTGAGGGTTAGGGTGTGGGTGAGTGTGAGGGTGTGGGTTAGGGTTTTGGTGAGGTAAGTGTTAGGGTTAGGATTAGGGTTAGGGTTAGTGTGAGGGTAAGGGTTGAGGGTGAAGGTTAGGGTGAGGGTTAGGGTGAGGGGTAGGTTTAGGATTAGTGTGAGCATTAGGGTTAGGGTGAGGGTTAGGGTGATGTTAGGGTTAAGGTTATTGTGAGGGTGAGGTTTAGGTTTAGGGTTAAGCTGAGGGTAAGGGTTAGGGTGAGGGTTAGGGTGAGGGTGAGTTTTAGCGTTAGCGTTAGGGTTAGGATAAGGCTTAGGTTGAGGGTAAGGGTGACGGTGAGGGTTAGGTTTAGGAATAAGGTTAATGTGATGGTGAATGTTAGGGTGAGGGTTAGGTTTAACGTTAGGTTTAGGATGAGGGTTAGGGTTAGGGTTAGGTTGAGGATGAGGGTTAGGGTAAGGGTTAGGGTTAGGGTTAGCATTAGGGAGAGTGTTAGGGTGAGGTTAAGTGTTAGGGTGAGTGTTAGGGTGAGAGTGAGGCTAAGGGTTAGTGTAAGGGTAACGGTTAGGGTCAGGGTTAGGTTGAGGGTGAGGTTTAGGTTTAGGGTTAGGTTTAGGGTGAGGGCTAGGGTGAGGGTGAGGTTTATGGTTAGGTTTAGGGAGAAGGTTAGGGTGAGGCTGAGGGTTAGGGTTAGCTTGAGGTTGACAGTGAGGTTTTGTGTTAGAGTCAGGATTAGGGTGAGGGTGAGGGTTACGGTGAGTGTGAGGGTTTCGCTTAGGGTTAGGGTTAGGCTGAGGGTGAGGGTGAGGTTGAGGGTTAGAGCTAGGGTTAGGGTGAGGGTTATTTTTAGTGTGAGGGTTAGGGTTAGGGTTTTTTTTTAGGGTTAGTGTGAGGGTGAGGGTGAGGTTTAGGGTACGGATTAGGGTTAGTTTTAGGGTTAGGCTGAGGGTGAGGGTGTGGGTTAGGCTTACGGTTAGGGTTAGGGTTAGTGTTAGAGTGAGGGCTAGGGTGAGGATGAGTGTCAGGTTTAGGGTGAGGGTGAGGTTGAGGGTGAGGGTGAGGGTGAGGTTTAGGGTTAGGTTTAGGGTTTGGGTGAGGGTGAGGTTTAGGGTTACGATTAGGGTTAGGGCTAGTGTTAGGCTGAGGGTGAGGCTGAGAGTGAGGGTGAAGTGTAGGGTTATGGTTAGGGTGGAGGTTAGGGTTAGTGTGAGGGTTAGTGTGAGTGTGAGTGTAAGGGTTAGGATGAGGGTTAGTGTGAGCGTACATTTTAGGGTTAGTGTTAGGGTGAGCGTTAGGGTGAGGGTGAGGGTTAGGGTGAAGTTGATTGTTAGGGTTAGGATGGGGATTAGTTTTAGGATTAGTGTTAGGGTTAGGGCTGGGGTGAGGTTGAGGTTTAGGGTTAGAGTTAGGGTTAGGGTGAGGGTTAGGGTTAGGTTGAGGGTGAGTGTTACTGTGTGGCTTAGTGTTAGCATTAGGGAAAGGGATATTTTCAGTTTGAGTGTTAGGGTTAAGGTTATTTTTAGTGTTAGGTTTAGGGTGAGGGTTAGGGTTAGGGTTAGGTTATGGTGAGGGTGAGGGTGATGGTGAGGGTGAGGGTTAGGATTAGTGTTAGGGTTAGGGTAAGGCTGAGGGTGAGGGTGAAAGTGAGGTTTAGGGTTAGGATTAGGGTTAGAGTTAGGGCTAGGGTGAGGGTGAGGGTTAGGTGAGTGTGAGCATGAGGGTGAGTCTTTTAGTTAGGAAAGTGTTACGGCTAGGGTTAGTGTGAGGATTAGGGTGAAGGTGAGGGTTAGTGTGAGGGTTAGGGTTAGGCTGAGGGTTAGGGTTAGGGTAGGGTGAGGGTTAGGGTTAGGGTGATATTTAGGGTGAGGTTGAGGGTGAGGGTTAGGGTTTTTGTTAGGTAAAGTTTTGGGTTGGGATTAGGGTTACGGTTAGCGTTAGGGTGAGGTTTATGGTGAGGAGTAGGGTTAGGGTTAGGGTGAGGATTATGTTGGGTGTGAGGGTTAAGGTGAGGGTTAAGGTTAGGATGAGGGTAAGGGTTAGGGTGAGGGTTAGGGTTTGGTTGAGTGTTAGGGTGAGGGTTAGGTTTAGGGTTAGTGTGAGGATGAGGTTCAAGGATAGGATTAGGGTGAGGTTAAGGTTTAGGTTGAGGGTTAGGGTGAGGGTAAGGGTTAGAGTTAATTGAGGTTTAGGATCAGGATGAGAGATAAGGTTAGTGTGAAGGTTAGGATTATGGTTAAGGTTAGGGTTAGGGTGAGGATAAGGGCTAGGTTGAGGGTGAGGTTTAGGGTGTGGGTGAAGGTTAGGATTAGGGAGAAGGTAAGTGTTAGGTTGAGGTTTATGGTCAGGGTGAGGATTAGGGTTAGCATTAGGGTTAGCGTGAGTGTAGGGTTAAGGTTAGGGTGAGGGTTAGGGTGAGGGTGATGGTTAGGTTTAGAGTGAGGGTAAGGATTAGGGTAAGGGTTAGAGTGAGGGTTATGTTTAGGGTTATGGTTAGGGATAGGGTTATTGTTAGTGTTAGGGTTAGGGTTAGGGTGAGGATGAGCGGGACGGTTAGGGTTAGTTTTACAGTGAGACTGAGGGTGGGGGTTAGGGTTAGTATTAGGGTTAGGTTTAGGTTTAGGGTGAGGTTGAGGGTTAGGGTGAGGGTGAGGTTTAAGGTTAGGTTTAGATGAGGGTGAGGGTTACTGTTAGAGTTGGTTCATGTGAGGTGTAGGGTGAAAGTTAGGGTTAGGGTTAGGGTTAGGTTTAGAGTTAGTCTGAGGGTTAGCGTAACTGTGAGGGTGACAGTGAGGGATAGGGTTAGGGTTAGTGTGATGGTGAGGGTGAGGATTAGGTTTAGGATTAGGGTTAGGGTTTGGGTTAGGCTTACGTTGAGGATGAGGGTGAGGGTGAAGGTTAGGGTTAGGGTTAGTGTGAGGTTTAGAGTTAGGGTTAGGCTTCGGGTTAGCGTTAGGATGATGGTTAGGGTGAGGTTGAGGGTTAGGGTGAGCGTGAGGGTGAGGGTGAGGGTGAGGGTTAGGTTGTGGGTGAGGCTTAGGGTTAGGGTGAGTGTTAGGGTGAAGGTGAGTGTTAGGGTGAGGGTGAGGGTTAGGGTTAGCGTTAGCATGAGGGTGAGGGTGAGGCTTAGGGTTAGGGTGACGGTTAGGGTTAGGGTTAGGGTGACGATTAGTTTGGTGGTTAGGTTTAGGGTGATGGTAAGATTTAGGGTGAGTTTTAGGGTGAGGGTGAGGGTTAGGGTGAGGTGTAGGGTCAGAGTTAGGGTGAGGGTTAGGTTTAGTGTGAGCGTTAGTGTGAGGTATAAGGTGAGAGTTAGGGTTAGGTTTAGGGTTAGGGTGAGGGTGAGGGCTAGGGTAGGATTAGGGTTATGGTTAAGGTTTGGGTTAGGTTGAGGATTAGGGTGAGTGTTAAGGTTAGTGTGAGAGTTATGGTGAGGTTTAGCGTGAGGGTTAGGTTCAGGGTTAGGGTGAGGATGAGGGTTAGGCTTAGGGTTAGGGTGACAGATAGGGTGAGGGTGAGGTTTAGGGTTGGGATTAGGGTGAGGGTGAGGGTGAAGTTAGGGATAGGGTGAGGGTTAGGGTTAGGGTTAGTGTGAGGTTTAGCCTTAGGGTTAGGGTGAGGGTGAGGGTGAGGGTGAGGTTTAGGTTTAGGGTTATTGTTAGGGTTAGGGTGAGGGGTGGGTGAGGGTTTGCCTTCGGTAATGGTTAGGGTTAGGATTAGGGTGAGGATTATGGTAAGAGTGAGGTTTAGGGTGAGGATTAAGGTGTGGGTAAGGGTTAGGGTTAGGGTTCAGTTAGGGTGATGTTTAGGGTGAGGGTGAGGTTTAGGATGAGGGTGAGGTTTTCGGTGATGGTGAGGCTTAGGGTGTGGGTGAGGGTTAGGGTGTGGGTGATGGTTAAGTTTAGGGTGAGGGTTAGGATGTCGATGAGGGTTAGGCTGAGGGTGAGGGTTAGAGTTAGGGTTAATTTTAGGGTGAGGGTCAGGGTTAGGGTTAGGGTTAGTGTAAGGGTCAGAGTGAGGGGTAGGTTTAGGGTTGGGGTGAGAGTTAGGTTTAGTGTTAGGGTTAGTGTGAGGGTTAGGGATAGGATGAGGCTTAGTGTAAGGGGTAGTGTGAGGGTGAGGATTAGGGTGATGGTAAGGATTAGGGTTAAAGTGAGGTTTAAGGTGAGGATAACGGTTAGGGTGAGTGTTAGCGTTACCTTTAGGGTTAGGGTGAGGTTTAGGGTTCGGGTTAGGGTTCGGGTTAGGGTTCGGGTTATGTTAAGGTTGAGGGTTAGGGTTAGGGTTAAGGCGAGGGTTAGGGTTAGGTTTAGGTTTAGGGTTAGTTTAGGGTTAGGGTGAGGGTGAGGGCGATGCTGAGGGTAAGGTTTAGGATTAGGGTTAGGGTTAGGGTTAAGCTAAGGGTTAGGGTGAGGGTGAGGGTGAGGGTTAGGGTTAGGGTTAGGGTGAAGGTTAGCGTTAGGTTGGTGTTTAGGGTGAGGGTCAGGGATCGCATGAGGTTTCAGGTTAGGGTTTGGGTGAGCGTTAGGGTGTTGGTGAGGCTTATGGTTAGTGTGAGCATGAGTGCTAGTGTGAGGGTGAGGGTTAGTGTGAGGGTGAGGGTGAGGATTAGGATGAAGTTTAGGGTTACGGTAAGGGTGAGGGTGAGGATTAATATGATGTTTAGTGTGAGGGTGTGGGTTAGGGTGAGTTTGAATGTTCGAGTGAGGGTGAGGGTTAAGGTGTGGGTGAGGGTTCGGGTTAGGGTGCGGGTTAGTGTGATGGTGAGGGTTACAGTGAGGTTGAGGTTTAGAGTTATGGTTAGGAATCAGGTTAGGCTGAGACTAAGGGTTAAGGTGAGGGTGAGGGTTAGGGTTAGAGTTAGTGTGAGGGTTATAGTTCGGGTGAGGGTGAGGGTTAGGGTTAGGGTTAGGTTGAGGCTTAGGGTAAGGGGTCTGGTTAGGGTTAGGTTTAGGGTTAGGCTTAGTGTGAGGGTTAGGGTGAGGTTTAGTGTTATGGTGAGGGTAAGGGTTTGGGTGAGGGTTAGGGGGAGGGGTAGGGTTAGGGTGAGTGGTAGGGTTAGGGTGAGTGTTACGGTTAGTGTGAAGGTTAGGGTGAGGGTTAGGGTGAGGCATAGGGTTAGGGTTAGGGTGAGGGTGAGGGTGAGGGTTTAGAGTTAGGGTGTGGCTGAGGGTTAGGATTAGGTTGAGGGTTAGGGTGAGGGTGAGGATCAGGTTGAGGTTTAGGGATAGGGTGAGGGTGAGGTTTAGGGTTAGGGTTAGGATTAGGGTGAGGGTTTCGGTTAGCATTAGGGTTAGGGTGAGGTTTAGTTTGAGAGGAGTTAGGGTTAGGGTTAGGGTTATTGTGGGGGTTAGGGTGAGTGTTTGGTTTAGGATTACGGTGAGGGTAAGGGTTAGAGTGAGGTTTAGGTTGAGGTTGAGGGTTAGGGTTAAGTTTAAGGTGAGGGGTAGGTGGAGAGTTAGGTTTAGGTTTAGGGTTAGGGTTATTGTGAGGGTTAGGGTGAGCATGAGGTTAAGGGTTAGGTTGAGGGTAGGGGGAGGGGGAAGGTTAGGGTTAGAGTAAGGGTTATGTTGAAAGTTAGGGTGATGGTTAGATTTAGGGTTAGGTTTAGGATTAGGGAGATGGTTAGGTTTATTGTGAGGGGTAGGGTTAGGTTTAGGGTTAGGATTAGGGTTAATTTAAGGGTTAAGGTGAAGTTTAGGGTCAGAGTGAGGGTTAGGTTTAGCGTGAGTGTTAGGTGGAGGGTTAGCGTGAATGTTAGGGTTAGAGTTAGATTGAGGGTAAGGGTTAGGGTAAGGGATAGGGTGAGGGAGGTTAAGCTTACGGTTAGTGTTAGGGTTAGGATTAGAGTAAGGGTGAGGGTGAGGGTTAGAGTTAGGGTGAGGGTTAGGGGGAGGTTGAGGGTTAGCGTCAGGTTTAGGGTTAAGGTAAGTGTGAGGGTGAGGGTGAGGGTGGGGGTTAAGTTTTAGGGTTAGGGTTAGGGTGAGGGGAGGGTGATGGTTTCCATTAGGTAAGGGTTATGGTTAGGTTAGGGTGAGGGTGAGGGTTAGGTTGAGGGTGAGATTTCGGGTGAGGGTGAGGGTTAGAGTGTGGATGAGGGTTATGGTTAGGGTGAGGGTTAAGGTGATAGTGAGGGTTAGGTTGAGGGTGAAGGTTAGTAGTAGGGTTAGGGTGAGGGTGAGGGTTAGGCTTAGGGTTACTGTTAGGGTCAAGGTTAGGGTGAGGGGTAGGGTTAGTGTTAGGGTGTGGGTTAGGTTTAGTGGGAGGGTTAGGGTGAGGTTTAGGGTTAGGGTTCAGATGAAGGTAAGGGTTAGTGTTAGGGTTAGGGCGAGGTTTAGGTTTAGGGTGAGGTTTAGGGTTAGGGTGAGGTTTAGGGTGAGTGAGAGGGTGATGGTGAGGGTTACATTAGGTTTAGGTGATGGTGAGGGTAAGGTTTAGGATTAAGCTTACGCTTAGAATGAGGGTGGTGGTGAGGGTGAGCATTAAGGGTTAGGGTTAGGGTTAGTGTGAAGGTTAGGGTGAGGGTTAGGGTGAGGGATAGGGTTAGGGTTAGGGTTAGCGTGACTTTGGGGGTGAGGGTTGGGGTTACAGTGAGGGTAAGGTTTAGGTTGAGGCTTAGGGTGAGGGTTAGCCTTAGGGTTAGGATGAGAGTTAGCATAACGCGTAGGGTTAGTTTTAGCGTGAGCGTTTATGTTAGGTTGAGGGTAAGGGTGAGGTTTAGCGTTAGAGTTAGGGTTAGGGTGATGGTGAGGGTTAGGGGTAACATTAGGGTGAGGGTAAGGGTGAGGTTGAGAGTTAGAGTGAGGGTGAGTTTTAGGATTAGAGAGAGGGTAAGTTTTAGGATGAACGTTAGGATGAGTGTGCGGGTTAGGTTAAGCTTTAGGGTTAGGTTGAGGATAGGGTTTGTTTAGGTTGAGGGGGAGTGGGAGGAGGAGGGTTAGGAGTAGGGTTAGGGTTAGGGTGAGGGTTAGGGATAGGGATAGGGTTAGGTTTATTTTTAGGGTGAGGCTGAGGGATAGGCTGTGGAGGAGGGGAAGGGTTAGAGGTAGGGTTAGGGTGAGGGTGAGGGTTAGGGATATGGATAGGGTTAGGTTTATTGTTAGGGTGAGGGTGAGGGATAGGGTGAGGGGTAGGGGGAGGGGTAGGGGTAGGGTTAGGGTGAGGGTGAGGTTTAGGGATAAGGATAGGGTTAGTTTTATTGTTAGGGTGAGGGTTAGAGATAGTGTGTTGGGGAGGGTTAGGGTTAGGGGTAGGGTTAGGGTGAGGGTGAGGGTTAGGTATACGGATAGGGTTAGGTTTTTTGTTAGGGTGCGGGTGAGGCATAGGGTGAGGGGGAGGGGGAGGGGGAGATTTAGGGTTAGGGTGAGGGTTAGGGTGAGGGTGAGGGTTAGGGTGAGGGTGAGGTTTAGCTTTAGGATTGGGATTAGGGTGAGTGTTTCTGTTAGGATTAGGGATCGGGTGAGGTTTAGGTTGAGGGTTAGGGTGATGGTTAGGTTTAGGGTTAGGGTTAGGGTGAGGGTAAGGGTTAGGGTGAGGATTAGGGTGAAGTTGAGTGTTAGAGTTAGGGTTAGGGTTAGGGAAAGGGGAGGGTTAAGGTTAGGGTTAGGGTTACATTCAGGTTTAGGGTGAGGGTTAGGTTGAGGGTGAGGGATAGCGTGTGGGTGAGGGTTAGGGTTAGGTTTAGGTTCAGGATTAAGGTGAGGGTGAGGTTGAGGGTTAGGTTGAGGGTTAGGGTTAGGTTTAGGGTTATGGTGAGGGTGAGGGTGGGGGTTAGGGTTAGGTTTAGGGTGAGGGGACGGTGATGGTTTCCGTTAGGAAAGTGTTACAGTTAGGTTTAGGGTGAGGGTGAGGTTTAGGGTGAGGGTTAGTGTTAGTGTTAGTCTTAGGCTTAGGGTGAGGGTGAGGGTGAGGGATAGGGTTACTGTTAGGGTTAGTGTTAGGGTCAGGGTTCGGGTGAGGGTTAGGCTGAGGGATCGGGTTAGGGTTAGGGTGAGGGATAGGGTGAGGGTGAAGGTGAGGGTTAGGGTGAGGGTGAGGGTGAGGATTAGGATGAGGGTGAGTGTTAGGGTTGGGTTTAGGGTGAGGGTTAGGGTGACGGTGAGGGTTAGAGTGAGGGTGAGGGTTAGGGTTAGGGTTAGGATAGGATTAGGGTGAGGGTTAGGCTTCAGGATAGGGTTAGGGTGAGGAGCAGGGTTAGGGTTAGGGTGAGGGTTACGGTTAGTGTGAGGGTTAGGGTTAGGGTGATGGTGAGAGTGAGCGTAAGGTTTAGGGTTAGGATTAGTGTGAGGGTGAAGGTTAGGTTTAGGATTAGGTTTAGGGTTAGGCTCAGGGTGAGGATGAGGGTGAGCGTTAGGGTTAGCATGAGTGTTAGAGTTAGGCTTAGGTTTAGGGTGAGGGTTAGGGTTAGGGTTAGGTGTAGGGTGAGGGTTAGGTTGAGGGGTAGATTGAGTGTTAGGCTGAGGGAGAGGGTGAGAGTGAACGTTAGAGTTAGGGTTAGGGAGAGGGTTAGGGTTAGTGTGAGGGTTAGGGTGAGGATTAGGGTTAGGATTAGGGTGATGGTGAGGGGTATTGTTAGGGTTAGGGTTAGGGTTAGGCTGAGGTTGAGTGTGAGGGTGAGTGTCAGGTTTAGGTTTAGGGTTAGGTTTAGGGTGAGGTTTATCTTTAGTTTAGGGTTAGGTAGAGGGTTAGGATGAGGGTTAGGGTTAGTGTGAGGGTTATTGTTAGGGTTAGGTGAGGGTAAGGCTTAGGGTGAGGTTTAGGGTGAGGGTAAGGGTTAGGGTGAAAGTTAGGGTGAGAGTGAGTGTTAGGACTAGCTTGAGTGTTAGGGTGAGGTTTAGGGTGAGAGTGAGTGTTAGGTTTAGGTTAGGGTTCGGGTGAGGGTAAGGGTTAGGGTGAGGGATAGGGTGAGTGTGAGGGTTAGGGTTTGGGTGAGGATTAGGGTGATTGTGAGGTTTAGTGTGATGGTTAGTGTTAGGGTGAGGGTTAGGGTTACGGTTAGGGTTAGAGTGATGTTTAGTGTGAGGGTGAGGGTTATGGTGAGGGTGAGGTTTCGGGTGAGTGTGAGGGAAAGGTTTAGGGTTAGGTTGAGGGTTAGGGTTAGTGTGAGGGTTAGGATAAGGGTTATGGTTAGGGTTAGGGTGTGGATAAGGTTTAGGGTGTGGGTTAGGGTGAGTGTGATTGTTAGGGTGAACGTTAGTGTTACGGTAAGGTTTAGGTTGAGGGTTAGGGTGAGAGTGAGGGTTAGGGTTAGGGTGAGGGTGAGGGATAGGATGAGGTTTCGGGCTAGGGTTAACATTAGGGTTAGGGTGAGTTTGAGGTTTAGGGTTAGGGTTAGGGTTAGGGTGAAGTCTAGTGTGAGGGTGAGGCTTAGGGTTAGGGTTAGTTTTAGGGTTAGTGTGAGGGTCAGGGTGAGGGTTAGCTTTAGGGTTAGGGTGAGGTTTAGGGTGACAGTGAGGATTAGGGTGACGGTGAGGGTTAGGTTTAGGGTGGGGGTGAGGGTGAGGTTGAGGGTGAGGCTGAGGGTTAGGGTTAGGGTGAGGGTGAGGGTTAGGCTGAGGGTATGGGTTAGGGTTAAGGTTAGGCTGAGGGAGAGGGTTAGGGTGAGTGTTAGAGTTAGAGTTAGTGTGAGGGGGAGGGTTAGGTTGAGAGTTAGGGTGAGTGTGAGTGTAAGGGATAGGGTGAGAGTTAAACTGAGAGTGAAGGTTAGGGTTAGGGTTAGGGTGAATGTGAGGGTTAGGTTTAGGTTTAGGGTTAGTGTTTGGGTGAGGGCTAAGTTGAGGTTGATTGTTTGGGTGAGGGTGATGGTTAGGATTAGGGTTAGGGTTTGGGTGAGGCTGAGGGTGAGACTAAGGGTGAGGGTGTGTCTGTGAGGGTTAGGGTTAGCTTTAGGGTTAGTTATAGGGTGAGGGTTAGGGTGATGGTAAGGGTTAGGATGAGGGTTAGGGTGAGGGTGAAGTTTAGGGTTAGGGTGAGGGTTAGGGTTAGTGTGAGGGTTAGGTTGAGGATAAGGGTTAGGATGAGGTATAGGGTGAGGTTGAGGGTTAGGGTTAGGGTTAGGGTAACGATTATGGTTCAGCTTAGGGTTAGTTTTAGGGTTAGGATGAGGGGTAGGTTGAGGGGTAGGGTTACTGTTAGGGTGAGGATTAGAGTCAGTGTGAGGGTTAGGGTTAGGGTAAGGGTTAGGTTTAGGTTGAGCGTAAGGGTTAGGTTGAGGTTTAGGGTGAGGGTGAGGGTTAGGGTTTGGGTTAGGGTGAGGGTTAGGTTTATTGTTAGGTTATGGTTAGGGTGAGGGCTAGGGTGAGTGTGCGCGTTAGGTTGAGAGTGACGGTGAGGGTGAGGATTTCGGTTAGGTAAGGGTCAAGGTTAGGGTTAGGGTGAAGATTACTGTGAGGCTGAGGGTTAGGATAAGCGTTAGAGTTAAAGTGAGGGTTAGGAATAGGGTTAGGGTGAGGGTTAGAGTTATAATGATGTTTAGGTCGAGGGTTAGGTTTAAGGTGAGTATGAGGTTTCGGGTGAGGGTGAGTCGTAGGGTGTGGGTTAGGGTTAGGGTTAGGGTGAGGGTTAAGGTGACAGTAAGGCTTTGGGTTAGTGTTAGGGTTAGGGTGAGGGTGAGGGTTATGGTTAGGGTTAGGATTAGGCTGAGCGGTAAGGTTAGGGTTAGGGTGTGGGTGAGGGTTAGTGGGAGGGTTATGGTTAGGGTGAGGGTAAGATTTAGGGTGAAAAATAGGGTGAGAGTTAGTGTTAGGAGTAGCGTGAGTGTTAGGGTGAGGGGTAGGGTGAGGATTAGGGTTAGGGTTAGGATTATGTGAGGGTGATGGTAAAGGTTAGGGTTAGGCTGAAGGTTAGGGTTACGGTGAGGGTGAGGGTTATTGTTAGGGTTACGGTTAGGATGAGGTTGAGGGTGAGGGTTAGGGTTATGGTTATGGTTATGGTTAGGTTGAGGGGATGGTGAGAGTTTCCGTTTAGTCAGGGTTAGGGTTAGGGTGAGGATTAAGGTGAGGGTGAGTTTTAAGGTGAGGGTTAGGTTTAGGGTTAGGGTTAGGGTTACGGTAAGGGTTAGGGTGATGTTTAGTGTGAGGGTGAGGGTTAGTGTGAGGGTGAGGTTTCAGGTAAGGGTGAGGGTTAGGTGTGGGTGAGGGTTAGGGTTAGGGTGAGCGTTAGGGTGACGGTGAGAGTTAGGGTGAGGGTGAAGTTTATTGTTAGGTTTAGGTTTAGGGTGAGGGTTAGGGTTAGGGTTAGCGTTAGGGTGATGGTTAGGGTGAGGGTTAGTGTTAGGGTTAATGTGGGGGTTAGGTTAAGTGTGATTGTTGGGGTGAGGGTTAGGGTTAGGATGAGGTTGAGTGTAAGGTTTAGGATATGGGTTAGGGTGAGGGTGAGGGTTAGGATGAGGTTTAGGATTAGGGTTAAATTTAGGGTTAGGTTGAGGATAAGGGTTAGGGTGAGGGTTAGGGTGCATGTGAGGGTTAAGTTTACCTTTAGGATCAGGGTGAGGTTTAGGGTGAGGTTTAGGGTTAGGTTGAGTGTGAGGGTGAGAGTAAGGGTTAGGGTTAGGGTGAAAGTTAAGGTGACGGTGAGGGTTAGAGTGAGGGTGAGGGTTAGTGTTAGGGCTAGTGTGAGGATTAGGATGAGGGTTAGAGTTAGGGTTAGGGTGAGGTTCAGGCTGAGGGTGAGGGTTAGGTTTAGGATTAGAGTTAGCATTAGGGTTAGGCTTAGGATGAGGGTGAGTGTGAGGGATAGGGTTAGTGTTAGGGTTAGCATTAGGGTTAGCGTTAGGGTGAGGGTTGGTTGAGAATTTCCGTCAGGTAAAGGTTATGGTGTGGGTTAGGGTTAGGGCTAGGGTTAGGGTTAGGGTCAGGGTTAGGCTGAGTGATAGGGTTAGGTTTTGGGTGAGGGATACGGTGAGGGTGAGTGTGAGGGTGAGGGTTAGGTTGAGGTTGAGGGTTAGGGTGAGGTTTTGGGTTAAGGTTGGGTTAGTTTTAGTGTGAGGATTAGGGTTAGGGTTTGGGTTAAAATTAGGTTGAATGTAAGGATTAGGGTGAGGTTTAGGGTGAGAGTGAGGGATAGGGTTAGCTTTAGGGTTTGGCTGAGGTTGAGGGTGAGTGTGAGGGTTAGGGTTAGGGATTGGTTTAGGGTCAGGTTTAGGATTACTGTTAGGGTTAGGGTGAGGTTTAGGGTTAGGGTTAAGTTTAGGTTAAGTTCACTGTTAGTGTTAGAGTTAGGGTAAGGTTGAGGTTAAGGGTGCAGGTTAGGGTAAGGGTTAGGTTGAGAATTAGGGTGAGGGTTAGGGTGAGGATTAGGGTTAGGATGAAGGATAGGGATAGGGTTAGGGTGAAGTTTAGGTTTAGTGTGAGGGTTAGGGTTAGGGTTAGGTGGAGGTTTAGGGTTTGTGTGATCTTTAGGTTGAGGGTGATGGTTTGTGTGAGTGTGAGGCTTCGGGTGAAGGTGAGGGTTAGTTTGTGGGCGAGGGGGAGGTTTACGGTGAGGATTAGGGTGACGGTGAGAGTTAGGGTGAGGGTGAGGGTTTAGGTTAGGTTTAGTGATAGGGTGAGGTGTAGGGTTAGGGTTAGTGTGAGGGTTAGGGTTAGGGTTTAGTTAGTATTTGTTTGATGATTAGGGTTAGGATTAAGGTTAGAGTTGGGTTTTGTGTAAACCTTAGGGCGAGGTTTAGGGTGAGGGTGAGGCTTAGGATTAGCGTTAGGGTTAGGGTGAGGTTTAGGGTGAGGTTGAGGGTTAGGGTTAGGAAAAGGATTAGTGTTACGGTTTGGGTTATTGTTAGGGTTAGGGTGAGGGTTAGGGTTTGGGTTAAGGTTAGGTTAAGGTTACTGATATGGTTAGAGTTAGGGTAAGAGTGAGGGTGAGGCTTAGGGTTAGGGTTATGGTGAGGGTTAGGTGAGGGTGAGGGTTAGGGTTTGGATTAAGGTTATGGTTAGGGTTAGGGTTAGGCTTAGGGTGAAGTTTAGGGTGAGGGTGAGTGTGAGGGTTAGGGTTAGTATGAGGGTTAGGGTGAGGGTGAGTGTAAGGGTTAGGGTGAGAGTTATTGTGAGGATGAGGTTTAAGGTTATGGTTAGAGTTAGGGTGAGGGTTAGGGTGAGTGTTAGGGTTAGGGTTAGGGTGAGGGTGAGGGTTGGGGTGAGTTTGAGGGTTAGGGATAAGGTGAGGATTAGTGTTAGGATTAGGGTTAGGGTGAGGGCTAGGGTGAGTGTGAGTGTTAGGTTTAGGGGTAGAGTTAGGGTGAGGGTTAGGCTTAGGGTGAGGATGAGTGTTAGGTTTAGTGTGAGGGTTAGGGTTAGGGTTAGGCTTAGGGTTAGGGTTAGGCTTAGGGTATGGGTGAGGGTGAGGATTAAGGTTAGGATTAGGGTTAGGGTTAGGTTTAGGCTGAGAGTGAGGGTGAGAGTGAGGGTAATGTTTATGGTTAGGGTTAGGGTGAGGGCTAGGGTGAGGGTGTGGGTTAGGGTTAGGGTGAGGGTGAGGGTGAGGGTTTTGGTTAGGTAAGGGTTAGGGTTAGGGTGAGGATTAGGGTGAGTTGAGGGTTAGGTTTACCGTGAGGTTAGGGGTAGGGTGAGGGTTATGGTTAGGGTGATGTTTAGGGTGAGGGTGAGGGTTAGGTTTAGGGTGAGAGTTAGGTTGACGGTGAGAGTTACGGTGAGGGTGAGGGTAAGGGTTATGTCTAGGGTTAGGGTTAGGCTGACTGTAAGTGTTAGGGTGAGGCTTAGTCTGAGGGTTAGGGTTAGGTTTAGGATGAGGGTTAGGGTGAGTGGAAGGGTTAGGGTTAGGGTTATGGTGAGGTTAAGGGTTAGGGTAAGGCTTAGGGTGAGGGTTAGGTTTAGGGTTATGGTGAGGAAAAGGGTTAGGGTGAGGGTTAGTGTTAGCGTGAGGGTTAGGTTGAGAGTGAATGTTAGGTTTAGGGTTAGGGTTAGGGTTAGGCTTAGGCTTAGGGTGAGGGTGAGTGTGAGGGTTAGGGTGAGGGTTAGGGTTAGGGTTATAGTGAGGACAAGTGTTATGTGATGTTTAGTGTGAGGGTGAGGGTTAGGGTGAGTGTGAGGGTTTGGGCGAGGGTGAGGTTTAGGGTGTGTGTGAAGGTTAGGGTTACGGTGAGGTTGAGGGTGATGGTGAGGGTTAGGGTGAGGGTGAGAGTGAGGGTTAGGATTAACGTTAGGGTGAGGTGTAGTGTTAGGATTACAGTTAGGGTGAGGGTTAGGTTTAGGATTACTGTGATGTTTAGGGTTAGGGTTAGTGTTAGAGTAAGATTGAGGGTAAGGGTTAGGGTGAGGTTTAGGGTGAGGGGGAAGGTTAGGTTTAGGGTGAGGGTTAGGGTTAGTGTAAGGGTTGGGGTTAGGACTAGGTTAGTGTTAGAGTAAGGGTTAAGGTGAGGGTTAGGTTGAGGGTGAGGGTTAGGGTTAGGTGTAGGGTTATGGTGAGGGTTAGGGTTTGTGTGAGGGTTAGGGTAGTTTTATGGTTAGGGTGAGGAAAAGAGTTAGGGTGAGAGTTAGTGTCAGGGTGAGGGGTAGGGTTAGAGTTAGCTTTAGGTTGAGGTGTAGGGTTAAGGTTAGTGTGAGGGTTAGGTTTAGGGTTTATTTAGTATTTGTGTGAGGATTAGGGTTAGGGTTAGGATTAGCGTTAGGTTTAGCATAAGGGTTAGGGTGAGGAAAAGGGTTAGGGTGAGGGTTAGTGTGAGGGTGAGAGTTAGGTTGAGAGTGAGGGTTAGGTTTAGGATTAGGGATAGGGTTAGGCTTAGGCTTAAGGTGAGTGTGAGTGTGAGGGTTAGGGTAAGGGTTAGCATGAGGGTTAGGGTTAGTGTGATGTTTAGGGTGAGGGTGAGGTTTTCGGGTGAGGGTGAGGGTTCTGGTTAGGGTGAGTGTTAGGTTGTGGGTGAAGGTTAGTGTTAGGGTGAGGGTGAGGGTGACAGTGAGGGTTAGGGTGAGGGTGAGAGTGAGGGTTAGGGTTAACGTTAGGGTGAGGGGTACGTTTAGGGTGAGAGTTAGGGTGAGGTTTATGGTGAGCTTTAGGCTTAGGGTTAGAGTTAGGATTAGTGTGAAGATTAGGATTAGGGTTAGGGTTAGAGTTAGGTTGAGGGTAAGGTTTAGGGTGAGGTTTAGGGTGAGGGTGAGGGTTAGGGTGAGTATGAGGGTTCAGGTGAGGGTGAGGGTTAGGGTGTGGGTGAAGCTTAGGGTTAAGGTGAGGGTGAGGGTGACGGTGAGGGTTAGGGTGAGGGTGGGAGTGAGGGTTAGGATTAACGATAGGGTGAGGGGTAGGGTTAGGATTACAGTTAGGGTGAGGGTTAGGTTGAGGTTTAATGTTAGGGTTAGAGTTAGGATTACTGTGATGATTAGGATTAGGGTTCGGGTTAGGGTTAGGGTTAGGTTAGGGTTAGACTAAGGGTTAAGTTGAAGGTTAGGTTGAGGGTGAGGATTAAGGTTAGGTTTAGGGTTATGGTGAGGGTTAGGGATTGTGTGAGGGTTAGGGTAGTTTTATGGTTAGGGTGAGGAAAAGAGTTAGGGTGAGGTTTAGCGTGAGGGTTTGTGTGACGGTGAGATGTAGGTTGAGGGTGAGGGTTAGGGTTAGAGTCAGCGTTAGGTTGATGTGTAGGGTTAAGGTTAGTGTGAGGGTTAGGGTTAGGGTTTAGTTACTATTTGTGTGAGGTATAGGGTTAGCGTTAGGGTTAGAGTTAGGTTTAGCGTAAGGCTTAGGGTGAGGTTTAGGGTGAGGGTGAGGGTTAGGGTGAGCATTAGGTTAGGGTGAGGATTAACGTTAGAGTTAGGGTGAGGGTTAGGTTTAGGGTGATGTTTAGGGTGAGGGTGAGGGTTACGGTGTGGGTGAGGGTGAGGGTGAGGTTGAGGTTTAGGGTGTGGGTATGGGTTAGGTTTAGTGTGAGAGATAGGAGGACAATGAGGGTTATGTTGAGGGTGAATGTTAGTTTTAGGTTTAGGGTTAGGGTTAGGGTGAGGGTAAGGGTTAGGTTGAGGCTTAGGCTGAGAGTTAGGGTTACGGTTAGGATCAGGGTTAGATTGAATGGGAGGGTTAGGGTTAGGGTCAGCGTGAGGGTAAGGGTTAGCGTGAGGCTTAGCGTGAGGGTTAGGGTGAGTAAAAGGGTTAGGGTGAAGGTTAGTGTAAAGGTGAGGGTTAGGTTGAGAGTGAGGGTTAGATTTAGGATTAGGGATAGGTTTAGTCTTAGGCTTAGGGTGAGGGTAAGTGTGAGGGTTAGGGTGAGAATTAGGGTAAAGGTTAGCGTGAGGGTAAGGGTTAGTGTGATATTTAGGGTGAGGGTGAGGTGTAGGGTGAGGGTTCGTGTTTGGGTTAGGGTGAGGGTTAGGTTGTGGGTGAACGTTACTATTAGGGTGAGGGTGAGGGTGACAGTGAGGGTTAGGGTGAGGGTGAGATTGAGGGTTAGGTTTAACGTTAGGGTGAGGGGTACGGTTAGGGTGAGAGTTAGGGTGAGGCTAATGGTGAGGTTTAGGCTTAGGGTTAGATTTAGGATTAGTGTGAAGATTAGGGTTAGGGTTTGGGTTTGAATTAGGTTGAGGGTAAGGATTAGGGTGAGGGGGAGGGTTAGGGTTAGCATCAGGTTTAGGGTGAGTTTTAGGGTGAGGGTGAGGGTTAGCGTTAGGGTTAGGGGTAGTGTTAGGGTTAGGGTGAGAGTAAGGGTTAGGGTTAGGGTTACGGTTATTGTTAGGGTTAGAGTTAGTGTGAGGGTTATGTTGAGGTTTTGGATTAGTGTTAGGTTCAGGTTTAGGATGAGGCTGAGGGGTAGGGTTAGTATTATGGTTATGGTTAGGGTTAGGCTGAGGATGAGGGTAGGGGTGAGGGTTAGGTTTAGGATTAGGTTTAGAGTTAGGGTTACCATGAGTAAAAGGTTTAGGTTGAAGGTTAGAGTGAGGGTGAATGTTAGGGTGAAGTTGAGGGTTAGGTTTAGGTTTATGATTAGAGTTAGGGTTAGGCTTAGGGTGAGGGTGTACGTTAGGGTGAGGGTGAGTGTTAGGGTGAGAGTGAGTGTTCGGGTGAGGGTGACGGTTAGGGTGTGGGTGAGGTTTAGAATTAGGGTGAGTGTTAGGGTGATGGTGAGGTTTTGGTTGATGGTGACGTTAAGGTTATGGTTAGGGTTATGGTTAGGGTGAGAGTAAGGGTTAGGATGAGTGTTAGGGTGATGGTGAGGGTTAGGGTTGGTGTTAGCGTGAGGGTTAGGTTTAGGTTGAGGGTTAGGTTTAGGGATAGGATTAGGGTGAGTGTAAGTGTTAGGGTTAGGGTTAGGGTTAGAGTTAGGTTGAGGGTGAGAGTGAGGGCTATGTTTAGGATTAGGGTTAGGGTTAGGGTGAGGCTGAGGTTGAGGGAGAGAGTACGGGTCAGGTTTAGGATTAGGGTTAGGGTTACGGTTAGTCTGAGTTTGAGGGTGAGGGTGAGGGTTAGGGTTAAGGTTAGGGTGAGGGTTAGAGTTAGGGTTAGGGTTAGGGTGGGGGTGAGGTTTAAGTTTAGTTTGATGTTTAGGGAGAGAGTGTGGGTTTGGGTGAAGGTGAGGGTCGGGTGAGGATGTGGGTGAGGGTTAGGGTTAGGGTGAGTGTTAGGGTTAGAGTTAGGGTGAGAGAAAAGGTAAAGGTGAGGTTTAGGGTGAAGGTTAGGTTTAGCATTAGGGATAGGGTGAGGATCACGGTCAGGGTTTGGTTAGTGTTAGGGTTAGGTGAGGCTGAGGGTTATGGTGAGGGTGAGGGTAAGGGTTAGGGTGAGGTTTAGGGATTGGTATAGGGTTAGGGTGACGGTGAGGGTGAACGTTAGAATTAGGGTTACGATTAGAGTTAGGGTGAGGGTGAGGGTGAGGGTGAGGGTTAGGGTTAACGTGAGGTTTAGAGTTAGGTTTAGGTTTAGAGTGAGGGTGAGTGTGAGGGTTAGGGTTAGGTTTAGGTTGAGGATTAGGGTTAGCATGAGGATTAGGGTTAGGTTTAGGGTTAGGGTGAGGGTGAGGTTGAGCATTAGGTTTAGGGTTAGTGTTAGCCTGAGGGTGAGGGTTAGGGTTAGGATTAGGTTTAGGGTTAGGCTGAGGCTGAGGGTGAGGGTGAGGGTTATGGTTAACATGTGGTTTAGAGTTAGGCTTAGGTTTAGAGTGAGGGTTTGGATTTGGGTAGGATGAGGGTGAGGTTTAGAGTGAGGTTTAGGTTTAGGGTTAGCACTAGGGTTAGGGGGAGTTTGAGGGTGAGGGTTAGGGTTAGGGTGAGGGTAAGGGTCAGGGTGAGGTGTAGGGTTAGTGTGAGAGTTATGGTTAGGGTTCGGATTAGGGTAAGGGTTAGGGTGAGGGTTAGGGTGAGTGTGAGGGTTAGGGTTAGCGTTAGGGTTAGGGTGAGCTTTAGGGTGAAAATTAGGTTTAGTGTTAGGATTAGGTGGAGGGTGAGGGTGAGGGTTAGGGTTAGGTTTAGGGTTAGGGTTAGGGTTAGTGTAAAGATTAGGGTTAGGTTTAGGGATAGGGTGAGGATGAGGGTCAGGATTAGGTTTAGGTTTAGTGTTAAGGTGAGGGTGAGGTTGAGCGTTAGATTTAGGGTTAGGTTTAGGGTGAGGGTGAGGGTTAGGGTTAGGTTTAGGGTTAGGGTTAGGCTGAGGGTGAGGGTGAGGGTGAGGGTTATGTTAAGCATGAGGGTTAGAGTTAGGCTTAGGGTTAGGGTGAGGGTTAGGGTTAGTGTTAGGTTTAGGCTGAGGGTTAGGGTGAGAGGAGCATTAGGCTGAGGTTTAGGGTTTCGCTGAGGTTGAGGGTTATTGTTAGGGTTAGGGTTAGGGTGAGGGTGAGGGTGAGGGTTAGGGTTAGGGTGAAGGTTAGGATTACGGTTAGGGTTAGGGTGAGGTTTAGGGTGAGGGTGAGGGTTAGGGTGAGTGTGAGGTTTCGGGTAGGTGTGGGGTTATGGTGAGGGTGAGGGTTTGGGTTAGGGTGAAGGTTAGAGAGACGATGAGAGTTAGGGTGAGGGTGATGTTTAGGGTTTGGTTTAGGTTTGTGGTGAGGGTTAAGGTAAGGGTTAGGGTTAGGGTCAGGGTTAGGTTGAAGGGTATGGCTAGGGTTAATGTGAGGGTTAGGTTTAGTGTGAGGGTTAGGGTGAGGGTTAGGGTCAGGATGAGGCTGAGGGTAAGGGTTAGGTTGAGAGTCAGGGTGAGGGTGAGGGTTATGGTAAGGTTTAGGATTAGGGTTAAATATAGGGTTAGGCTGAGGATAAGGGTTGGGGTGAGGGTTTTGGTGTGGGTGAGGTTTAAGTTTACCATTAGGATCAGGATGAGGGTTAGGGTGAGGGTTAGGGTTAGGGTGAGGGTTAGGGTTAGGGTTAGGTTGAGGATGAGGTTTAGGGTTAGTGTTAGGGCGAGGGTTAAGGTTAGGTTGAGGTTTAGGGTTATGTTTAGTGTTAGGGTGAGGGTGAGGGTTAGGGTTAAGGTTAGGGTGAGGGTTAGGGTGAGGGTGAGGGTGAGGGTTAGGTATAGCATTAGGGTTAGGGTTAGGGTTAGGGTTAGGGTTAAGGTGAGGGGAGGGTGAGAGTTTTGTTATATAAGGGTTATGATGTGGGTTAGTGTTAGTCTTAGGGTTAAGGTGAGGTTTAGGATGACGGATAGAGTTAAAGTTAGGGTTAGGGATAGGGTGAGGGTGAGGGTGAGGGTTAGGTTGAGGTTGAGGGTTAGGGATAGGGTTAGGGTGAGGAGCAGAGTTAGCCTTAAGGTGAGTGTTACAGTTAGTGTGAGGATTAGGGTTAGGTTTAGGGTTATGTTAAGGGTAAGGGATAGGGTAAGGGTTAGGGTGAGGGTGAGGGTTATGGTTAGGGTGAGGGCTAGGGTGAGGGTGATGGTTAGGGTTAGGGTTAGGGTTAGTATTTAGGTGAGGGTAAGGGCTAGGGTGAGGTTGAGGGTGAGGTTTAGGGTGAGGTTTAGGGTGAGGGTTTGGTTGAGGGTGAGGTTTAGGGTTTGGGTGAGGGTTAGGGTTAGTCTGACGGTTAGGGTTAGGGTTATGGTAAGGGTTAGGGTTAGGCTTAGGGTTAGGTTTAGGGTTAGGATGAGGGTTATGTTGAGGGGTATGGTTACTGTTAGGGTGAGATTTAGGGTCAGTGTGAGAGTTAGGGTTAGGTTAAGGGTTATTGTTAGGTTGAGGGTAAGTGTTAGGTGGAGGGTTAGGGTGAGGGTGAGGGTGAGGGTTAGCGTTAGTTTTAGGGTTTGGGTGAGGGTTAGGGTGAGGTTTAGGTTTAGTGTAAGGTTGAGGTTTAGGGTGAGTGTTAGGGTGAGGGTAAGGTTTAGGGTGATGGGTAGGGTGAAAGTGAGGGTTAGGGTTAGTGTGAGGGTGAGGGTTAGGGTTAGGGTTAGGGTGATTTTTAGTGTTAGGTTTAGGATTAGTGTTAGGGTGAGAGTTAGGGTTAGGATTAGGGTAATTGTTAGGGTTAGGGTGAGGGTGAGGGTGAGGGTTAGGGTAAGGGTTAGGGTGAGGGTGAGGGGTAGGTTTAGGATTAGTGTAATGGTTAGGCTAAGGGTGAGGGTGAGGGTGAGGGTTGGGTTTAGCCTGAGGGTTAGAGTTAGGTCTAGGATAAGCGTTAGGGTATGGGTTAGGTTTAGGGTGAGGGTTAGGGTAAGGGGTAGGATTAGGGTTAGCATGAGGGTTAGGGTTGTTGTTTGGGTTAGGGTTAGGGTTAGGATTAGTCTGAGGGTTAGGGTGAGGGTGAGTGATAGCGTTAGGGTTAAGGAGAGGGTTAGGGTTAGTGGGAGGGTTAGGGTGAGGTTTAGGGTGAGGATTAGGGTGACGGTGAGAGTTATTGTGAGGGTTAGGGTTTGGGTTAGGCTGAGGTTGAGGGTGAAGGTGAGGGTTTGGGTTAGGTTAGGGATAGGGTTAGGGTTAGGGTGAGGCCTAGGATGAGGGTGTGTGTTTGGGTGAGGGTGAGAGTGAGGATTTCGTTAGGTAAGTGTCAGGTTTAGGGTTAGTTTGAGGATTAGGGTGAGGGTTAGGGTTAGGGTGAGGGTGAGGGTTAGGTTTAGGGTTAAAGTTAGGTTTATGTGAGGATAAGGGTTAGGGTGCGGGTGAGGGTTAAGGTTACCGTTAGGATCAGGGTGAGTGTTAGGGTTAGGGTTAGGTTGAGGTTGAAGTTTAGGTTAGGGTCAGGGAGAGATTTAGGGTTAGGGTAAGGTTAATTGTTATGTTTACGGTTAGGGTGAGAGTGAGGGTGAGTGTGAGGGTGAGGGATAGGTTTAGTTAGGGTTATGGTTAGGGTGAGGGTTAGGCTGAGGTATAGGGTTAGGGTTAGGTTTAGGGATAGGGTGAGTGTGAGGATTAGTGTGAGGGTTAGGGTTACAGTTAGGGTGAGGGTAAGTGTTAGGGTGAGCGTTTGAGTTAGGGTTAGGTTGAGGTTTAGGGTGAGGGTGAATGTGAGGGTTAGGTTTAGGATGAGATTTAGGTTTAGGGTGAGGTCTAGGGTTAGGGTTAGTGTTAGGGTGAGAGCTAGGGTGAGGGTGAGGTTTAGGGTTAGGGTTAGTGATGGGTTGTGGATTAGGGTTAGGGTTAGGGTTAGGTTGAGGGTTAGGCTGAGGGGTAGGTTTTGGGTTAGGGGGAGGGTTAGGTTAGTGTGAGGTTAGGGTGAGGGTTAGGGTTATGGTGAGGGTGAGGGTAAGGGTTAGGGTGAGGGTGAGGTTTAGGGTTTGCGTTAGGGTTAGGGTTTGAGTTAGGGTAGGGTTAGGGTTAGGGTTAAGATTATGTTGAGGGTGAGGGTTATGGATAGGGTTAGTGTGAAGTTTATGTTTAGGGTTATGATTAGGTTTAGGGTTAGGGTGAGGGTTAGGTTAAGGGTGAGGTTGAGGTTGAGGGTTAGGGTTAGCATTAGGGTTAGGGTTAGGGTGAGGATGAGGTTTAGGGTGAGGTTGAGGGTTAAGGTTAGGGTTAGCATAAGGGTTAGTGTGAGTGTTAGGGTGAAGGTAGTGGTCAGGTTTAGGGTTAGGTTTAGGGTGAGGGTTTGTGTTAGGTTTAGGTTTAAGGTTAGGGTCTCGGACAGGGATAAGCTTAGGCTCAGGGTTAGGCTGATGGTGAGGGTTAGGGTTAGCATTAGGGTTAGGGTTAGGGTTAGGCAGAGGGTTAGGGTTAGGGTTAATGTTAGGGTGAGTTTGAGGGTGAGTGTTAGATTTAGTGTTAGGCTTATGGTTAAGGTGAGGGTTAGGGTTAGGGTTAGTTTGAGGGTTAGGGTTAGGGTTAGGGTGAGTGTTAGAGTGACGATGAGGATTAGGGTGAGGGTGAGGGTTAGGTTGAGGTTTGGAGTTTGGGTTAGGATAAGGGTTAGGTTTAGGTTTACAATAAGGATTAGTTTGAGTTTTAGGTTTAGGGTTAGGGTGAGGGTGAGGGCTAATTTTAGGGACAGGGTTAGGGTTAGGGATAGTGTGAGGATTAGGTTTCAGGTTAGTGTTAGGTTGAGGTTTAGACTGAGGTGTAGCGTTAGGGTTAGGGTGAGGGTTAGGTTTAGTGTGAGGGTTAGTGTTAGGGTTAGGGTTAGGTTGAGGGTAAGGGTTAGTGTGAGATTTAGGGTGAGAGTGAGGCTTAGTTTAGCATTAGGGTTAGGCAGAGGGTTAGGGTAAAGTTCAGTGTTTGGGTGAGTGTGAGGTTGAGGGTTAGGTTTACAGTGAGGTTTAGTGATAGGGTGAGGGTTAGGGTGAGGTTGAGGGTGAGGGGTAGGTTTAGGATTAGGGTTATGTTTAGGGTTAGGCTGAGGATGAGGGTGAGGGAAAGGGTGAGAGTTAGGTGTAGAGTTAGGGTAAGGGTTAGGGTGAGTGAGAGGCTTAGGGTTAGGGTTAGGATGAGGTTGATTGTTAGGGTGAGAGTGATGGTTAGGGTTACTATTAGGTTAGGGTGAGGGCCAGGGTAAAGTTGAGGTTTAGGGTTAGGGTTAGGTTTATAGTGAGGGTTAGGGTTAGGTTTAGGGTGAGGGTTAGTGTGAGGGGTAGGGTTAGGGTGAGGGTTAGGGTTAGGGTTCGGATTAGGGTGAGGGTAAGGGTGAGAGTGAGGGTTAGGTTTAGTGTAAGTGGTAAGGTGAGGGTTAGGGTTAAGGTTAGGTTAAAGGTTAGGGTGAGGGCAAGGGTTAGTGTTAGGTTGATCTTAGGGGTGAGGTTTAGGGTTAGGGTGAGGTTTAGGGTTATGGTTAGGGTTAGCGTGAGGGTTAGTGTTAGGTTTAGGGTTAGAATGAGGGTTCCTGTTAGGATTAGGGTGAGGTTTAGGGCTAGGTTTAGGGTGAGGGTTAGGGGTAGGGTGATGTTTAGGGTGAGAGTTAGGGTGATGGTGAGTGTTCAGGTGAGGGTGAGGGTGATGTATAGATTTAGGGTGAGGGTTAGAGTTTTAGGGTTAGGGTTAGGGTGAGGCATAGGGTTAGATTTAGGGTTAGTTTTAGGGTGAGGGTTAGGGTAAGGGTAAGTGTTAGGATGAGGGTTAGGGTGAGCCTGAGGTATTTAGGGTTAGGGTGAGGGTTAAGCTTAGTGTGAGGGTTTTGGTTTAGATTAGGGATAGGTTGTGGGTAAGGGTTAGGATGAGGGTTAGGGTTAGGGCAAAGGTTAGGGTGAGGGATAGGGTTAGGTTTAGGGTTAGGATGAGGGTTAGATTGAGGGGTAGGTTTAGTGAAAGTGTGAGGATTAGGGTTAGTGTTAGGTTTAGGGTGAGTGTTAGCCTGAGGGGTAAGTTTAGAGTTAGGGGTAGGGTTAGGTTTGTATGAGGTTTAGGGTGAGATTACGATGAGGGTTAGGGTGAGGGTAAGCGTTAGGGTGAGGGTTAGGTTGAGGGTAAATATTAGGTTGAGGGTTAGGGTGAGAGTGAGTGTTTGGGTTAGCGTCAGTGTTAGGTTGTGGGTTAGTGTTAGGGTTATTGTGAGGGTAAGGGTTAGGGTGAGTGTTAGCGTGAGGTTGAGGTTTAGGGTTAGGATTAGGGTTAGGGTTAGGGTTAGGCTGAGGGTGAGGATGAGGGTGAGGGTTAGGGTTAGAGTTAGGGTGAGGGTTAGGTTTAGTGTGAGTGTTAGGGTGAGTGTTAGGGTTAGGGGGAGAGTGTGAGGTTGACGTTTAGGGTTAGGGTTAGGGTTAGTGTTAAGGTGAGGGTTAGGGTGAGGGTTAGGGTTATGGTTAGGGTTAGTTTTAGGGTGAGGTTTAGGGTGTGTGTTAGGGATAGGGTTAGGGTTAGGGTGAGAGTTAGTGTGAAGGTGAGTGTAAGGGTGAGGGTGAGGTTTATGGTTAGGGTGAGGATTAAGGTTAAGATTAGGGTTAGGGTGAGGGTGAGGGTTAGTGTGTGGTGAGGATGAGGGTTAGGGTGAGGGTTAGGATGAGGGTGAGACTTAGGGTGAGGGTGAGGGTTAGGGTGAGGGTTAGCATTAGTGTGAGGTGTAGGGTTAGGTTTAGGTTGAGGGTTAGAGTGACGGTTAGGGTTCGGGTTGAGTTAGTATGAATGTGAGGATTAGGATTAGGTTTAGGTTCAGAGTTAGGTTGAGGGTAAGGGTTAGGGTGAGGTTTAGGGTAAGGGTGAGGTTTAGGGTTAGCGTTAGGTTTAGGCTGAATTTTAGGGTGAGGGTGAGGGTTAGGGTTAGGGATTGGTTTGGGGTTACGGTTAGGATTAGTTTTAGGGTTAGGGTGAGTTTTAGGTTTAGGGTTAAGGTTAGGTTAAGGTTACTGTTAGGGTTAGAGTTAGGGTAAGGTTGAGGGTGGGGTGAGGGTTAGGTTCAGGGTTACGGTGAGGGTTAGGGTGAGGGTTTGGGTGAGGGTGAGAGTTAGGGTTAGGATGAAGATTAGGGTTAGATTTAGGGTTAGGCTTAGGGTGAATTTTAGGGTGAGGGTGAGTGTGAGGGTTGGGGTTAGGGTTAGGGTGAGCATTAGGGTGATGGTGAGTGTTAGGTTGAGGGTGAGGGTTAGGGTTAGGTTTAGGTATAGGGTGAGGATTAGGGTGAGGGTTATGGTGAGGGTTAGGGTTAGGGTTAGAGTTAGGGTGAGGGCTAGGGTGAGGGTGAGGGTTAGGGTAAGTTTTAGTGATAGGGTGAGGATTAAGGTTAGGGTTAGTGTTAGGGTGAGTGTTAGCCTGAGGGGTAGTGTTAAGTTTAGGAGGAGGGTTAGGTTAGTTGAGGGTTAGGGTGAGGGTTAGGATTAGGGTTAGGTTGAGGGTAAGCGTTATTGTGAGGGTTAGGTTGAGGTTGAGGGTGAGGGTTAGGTTTATGATTAGGGTTAGGGTTAGGTTAATCTGAGGGTGAGGATGAGGGTTATGGTTAGGGTGAGGGTGAGGGTAAGGGTTAGTCTGAGGATTAGGGTGAGAGTGATGGTAAGGTTTAGAGTGAGTGTTAGGGTTAGGGTGAGGTTTGGGGTTACGGTTAGGGTTAGGGTGAGGGTTAGGGTGAGGTTTAGGTTTAGGGTTAGTGTGAGCGTTAAATTAGTGTGAGGGTTAGGGTTAGGTTTAGGGTTAGAGTGAGGGTAAGGGTTAGGGTGAGGGTTACGGTGAGAGTGAGGGGTAGAGTCAGCGTGTTAGAGTAAGGTTTAGGGTGACTGTTAGGGTTAGGGTGAGGGTTAGGTTTAGGGGTAGTGTTAGGTTGAGTGTTAGAGTTAGGGTGAGTTTTAGGGATATGGTAAGGGTTAGGGTAAGTTTGAGGTTGAGGGTTAGGATTAGGGTGAGGGTTAGATTTAGGCTGAGGGTGAGGGAGAGTGTTAGGTTTAGGATTAGGTTTATGGTTAGTGTGAGACTGAAGGTTAGGGTAAGGGTGAGGGTGAGGGTTAGGGTTAAGGTTAGGGTTAGGGTGAGGGTGAGGGTTATTGTTAGGTACAGGGTTACTGTTCGGGCTAGGGTGAGGGTGAGAGTTAGGGTTAGGTTTAGGGTGAGAGTTAGGTTGAGGGTGAGGTTTAGGGTTGGTGTTAGGTTGTCGGTTATGGTGAAGGTGAGGGTTAGGTTGAGGGTGAGTGTTAGGTTTAGGTTTAGGTATAGGGTGAGGATTAGCATTAGGTGGTGTGTTAGGGTTAATGTGAGGGTTAGGTTTAGTGTGAGGGTAAGGTTTAGGGTGAGAGTTAAGTTGAGTGTGAAGGTTAGGATTAGGGTTAGGGTGAGGGTGAGGGTGAGGGTTAGGTTTAGTTTTAGGGTTAGTGTTTGGGTGAGGGCTAGGTTGACGGTGAGGGTTAGGTTTAGTGTGAGGGTTAGGGTTAGGGTGAGGGTAAGGTTTAGGGTGAGAGTTATGGGAAGAGTGAGTGTTAGGGTTAGCGTGATTATTATGGTGTGGTTTAGACTCAGGGTTAGAGTGAGGGTGAGGATTAGGGTTAGCGTTAGGGTTAGGCTGAGGTTTAGGGTGAGGTTGAGGGTTAGGGTTAGGGATAGGGTTAGTGTTATGGTTAGGGTTTGGGTGAGGAAAATGGTTAGGCTGAGGGTTACGGTTACAGTGAGTTTGAGGGTGAGGGTGAGGGTTAGTTTGAGGGTTTGGGATATGGTAAGGGTGAGAGTAAGGGTTAGTGTGATATTTAGGGTGAGCGTGAGGTTTTGGGTGAGTTTGAGGGTTCAGGTGAAGGTGAGGGTTAGGGTTAAGGTTAGGGTGAGGGTTAGCGGACGGTGAGGGTTACGGTGAGGGTGAGGGTTAAGGTTAGGGTTAGCATTAGTGTGAGGGTTAGGGTTAGGGTTAGGGTTAGTGTGAGGGTTAGTGTGAGGGTTAGGGTTAGGGTTAGGTTTAAGGTTTGTGTGAGGTTTATAGTTAAGTTTAGGGTTAGAGTTAGGTTGAGGGTAAGGGTTATGGTGAGGGTTAGGTTTAGCGATGAGGTTAGTGTTAGGTTTAGGGTTTGGGTTATTGTTAGGCTTAGAGATAGGGTGAGGGTGAAGTTGACGGTTAGGTTTAGCGTTAGGTTTAGGGTGAGGGTGAGCGTGACGGTTAGGGTTAGGATTAGGTTCAGTGTTAGGTTTTTGCTGATTGTGAGGGTGAGGATGAGGGTGAGGGTTAGGGTTAGGTTTATCTTTAGCGTTAGGGTTAGGGTTAGGTTGAGGGTGAGGTTGAGGTTGAGGGTGAAGGTTAGGGTTAGGGTGGCGATGAGGGTAAGGGTGATGGTGAAGGTTAGGGTGAGGGTGAGGGTTAGGGTTATGGTAAGAATAAGGGTTAGTGTGAGGGTTAGGGTGATTGTGAGGGTTGGGGTTAAGATTAGCGTGAGAGTTAGGTTTACGGTGAGTGTTAGGGTTAGGGTTAGGGTTAGGTTGAGGGTTAGGTTTAGGGTGAGGTTTAGTTTTAGGGTTAGGGTTAGGGTCAGTGTGATTGTGAGGGTTGGAGTTAGGGTTAGTGTGAGGGGTAGGGAGAGGGGTAGGATTAGGGTTAGGGTTAGGGTTAGGGTGAGGATTAGGGTGAGCGTGAGGGTTAGCCTGAGATTTAGGGTTAGGGTGATTGTTTGGGTTTCGTTTAAGGTGACTGTTAGGGTTAGGGTGATGTTTACGGTGAGGGTGAGGGTTAGGGTGAGGGTGTGGTTTAGTGTAAGGGTGAGGGTAAGATTGTGGGTGATGTTTAGGGTTAGGGTGAGGGGTAGGTGAGGTGTAGGTTTGGGATTAAGGTGAGGGTTAAGGTTACAGATAGGGTTAGGCTTAGGGTTAGAGTTAGTGTGAGGATAATGGTTAGGGTCAGGATGAGGGAGATGGTGAGAGTTAGGGTTAGCGTTAGCCTTAGGGTGAGATTTAGGGTTAGAGTTAGGGTTATGGTGAGGGTGAGGGTGAGGGTTAGGGTTAGGGTTAGGCTGAGGGTGAGGGTGAGGGTTATGGTTAGGGTGATGTTTAGGGTTAGGGTGAGTTTGATGGTTCTGGTGAGGGCGAGGGTTAGGGTGTGGGTGAGGGTTAGGATTTCAGTTAGCTTTAGGGTGAAGGTTATGGTTTTGGTTAGGGGTAGGTTGAGGGTTAGGGTGAGGGTTATGGATAGGGTTAGTGTTAGTGTGAATATTAGGGTTAGGGTTAGTGTTAGGGTTTGGATGCGGGTAAGGTTTTGGGTGAGGTTTAGGGTGAGTGTGAAGGTTAGGATTAGCATTAGGGTTAGGGTCAGGGTTAGCGTTAGAGTTAGGTTTAATGTAAGGATTAGGGTTATGGTTAGGGTTAGAGTTAGGGTGAGGGTGAGCGTCAGGGTGAGGGTGAGGATTAGGGTTAGGGTTAGGGTGAGTGTTAGGGTTAAGGTTAGGGTCAGGGTGAGGGTGAGGGTTAAGATAAGGGTCATGTTTAGGGTGAGGGTGAGAGTGATGGTTAGGGTTAGGATGAGGGTTAGGGTTAGGGTTAGCCTGAGGGTGAGGTGAGGGCTAGGGTGAGGGTGAGGGTGAAGGCTAGCGTTAGGATTAGGGTTAGGGTTTGGGAGAGGCTGAGATTGAGGGTGAGGGTGAGGTTTAGGGTTAGGGTGAGCTTTAGTATTAGGGTTAGGGATAGGGGAAGGTTAGGGTAAGGGTTAGTTTGAGGGTTAGGGTTAGGGTGAAGGTTAGAATGAGGGTTAGGTTTAAGATGAGGTTTAGGGTGAGGGTGAGGGTTAGGTTTAGGGTGAGTGTTAGGTTTAGTGTGAGGATTAAGTTTAATAGGTTGAGGGTCAGGATTAGGTTGAGGGTGATGTTTAGGGTGAGGGTGAGGGTTTGGGTGAGGGTTTAGGTAAGGATTATGTTTAGGGTTAGGGTTAATGTGAGGGTTAGGGTTAGGGTTAAGGTTAGGGTGAGAGCAAGGTTTAGGGTGAGGGTTAGGTTGATGGTGAGGGTCACGGTTAGCGTTAGCGTGAGGGTTAGGTTTAGGGTGAGGGTTATTGTTAGGGTTAGGGTAAGGGTGAGGGTGAGCATTAGGGTTAGGGTTAAGGTTAGACTTAGGGTGAGGGTCAGGGCTAGGTTTAGGATTAGGATTAGGGTTAGGGTGAGGCTTAGAAGGAAGGTGAATGTTAGAAGGAGGGTGAATGTTAGGTTTAGGATGAGGTCTAGAGTTAGGGTTAGGGTTAGGGAGAGGATTAGGATGATGTGTAGGGTTAGGGTTAGGGTGAGGGTTAGGGTTAGTGTGAGGGTTAGAGTTAGGTTTAGGCTTAGGTTTTGGTTGAGGGTAAGGGTTAAATTGAGGGTTATGGGGAGGGTGAGGGTTAGGGTTAGGGTTAGGGTGAGGATTAGGTTGAGGTGTAGGTTTAGGTTTAGGGTGAGAGTTAGGGTGAAGTGTAGGGTTAGGGTAAGGCTGATGGTTAGGTTTAGAGTTAGTGTGATGGTTAGGTTTAGGGTTAGGCTTAGCCTGAGGGTAAGGGTTAGGTTGTGGTTTTGGTTGAGGGTGAGGGTTAGAGGTAGTGTTAGGGTTAAGGTGAGGGTTAGGGTTAGGGTTAGGGTTAGGGTTCGGGTTAGGGTGAAGGTTAGGTTTAGTGTGAGGATTAGGTTTAGGGTTAGGGTTAGGGTGAGGGTAAGGGTTAGGGTGACGGTTAGTGAGAGTGAGTTTTCAGGTTAGGATTAGGATTAGGGTGAGGTTGAGGGTGAGGGCTAGTGTTAGTGTGAGGGTAAGGGCAAGGGTGAGGGTTAGGGTTAGGGTTAGGTTTATGATGAAGGTGAGAGTGTGGGTGAGAGTTAGGGTTAGGTTAGGGTTAGATTGGGGTTAGGGTTATGTTTAGGGTGAGGGTGAGTGTGAGGGCGAGGGTTAGGGCTCTGATGAGGTTTAGGGTTAGGGTTAGGCTGAGGGTGAGGGTGAGGGCTATGGTGAGGGTGAGGGCTATGGTGAGGGTGAAGGTTAGGTGAGTGTGAGGGTGGGGTTGAGTGTGATTGTTTCGGTTAGGTAAGTGTTAGGGTTAGGCTTAGGGTGAGGATTAGGATGAGGGTGAGATTTAGCGTGAGAGATAGGGTTATGGTGAGAGTTTTTGTTAGGGTTAAGGTGAGGGTTAGGGTTAGGTTGATGTTTACGGTGAGGGTGATGGTTACGGTGAGGTTGTGGTTTCGTGTGAGTTTGAGGGTTAGTGTGTGGGTGAGGGTTAGGTTTAGGGTGATGGTTAGGGTGAGGGCTAGGTTTAGGATTAGGGTGAGGTTTAAGGTTAGTGTGAGGGTTTGGCTGAGGGTTTCGGTTAATGTGAGGATAAGTGTTAGGGTGAGGGTTAGCGGGATGGTGAGGGTTAGAGTGAGGGTGAGGTTTAGGCTTAGTGTTAGGGTGAGGTTTAGGGTTAATGTGAGGGTTAGTGTGAGGGTGAGGATAAGGGTTAGTTTGAGGGTTAAGATGAGTGGGAGGTTTAGTTAGAGGGTTAGTTTTAGGGTGAGGGTTAGGGTGAGGGGTAAGTTTAGGATTAGGGTGAGGTTTAAGGTTAGTGTGAGGGTTAGGCTGAGGGTTTCGGTTAATGTGAGGATAAGTGTTAGGGTGAGGATTGGGGGATGGTGAGGGTTAGGGTTAGCGTTAGGGGTAGGATGAGGGTTAGGGTTAGAGTTCGGCTTTCAGTAAGGGTGAGGGGAAGGTTAGTTTTAGGGTTAGTGTTAGGGTGAGGGTGAGGGTGAGGGTTAGGGTTAGGGTGATGTTTTGGGTGAGGGTGAAGGTTAGGGTGAGGGTGAGGGTTCTGGTGAGGGTGAGAGTTAGGGTGTGAATGAGGGGTAGGTTTAGAATGAGAGTTTGGTTGACTGTGACTGTTAGGGTGAGGGTAAGGTTTAGGGTTAGAGTTAGCATTAGCTTGAAGGTTAGGGTTAGTGTTAGGGTTATTGTGAGGGTTGGTGTGAGGGTTACGATTAGGGTTAATGTTAGTGTGACTATTAGGTTTAGGGTTAGGGTTAGGGTATGGATGAGGGTAAGGGTTAGGGTGAGGTTTAGGGTGAGGGTGTAGGTTAGGGTTCCGTTAGGGTTAAGGCGAGGTTTAGGGTGAGGTTTAGGGTTAGAATTAGGTTTAAAGTAAGGGTTAGGTTTAGGTTTAGAGTTAGGGTGAGGGTGTGGGAGAGTGTTAACGTGAGAGCGAGGGTTAGGTTTAGGGTTAGGGTGATTGTTAGGGTGAGGCTGATATTTAGTTTGAGGGTGAGGGTGAGGGTGAATGTTAGGCTTAGGGTGTGGATGAGGCTTAAGCTTAGCGTGAGTGTTAGGGTGACAGTGAGAGTTAGGGTGAGTGTTAGTGTGAGGTTTTAAGTGAGGGTTAGGATTAGGGTAAGACTTAGGGTTAATGTGAGGGATAGGGTTAGGGGTAGTGTGAGGGTTAGGGTAAGGGTGAGAGTTAGGGTTAGTGTTAGGGTGAGGGTGAGGATGAGGGTTAGTGTAATGGTTAGGTTTAGGGTGAGGGTGAAGGTGAGGTTTATGGTTAGTATAAGTGTTAAGGTTAGGGTTAAGCTGAGGGTGAGGGTGAGGGATGGTTTGAGGGTGACAGTTAGGGTGAGGGTTAGGGTGAGCTTGAGGGTGAGGATTTTTGTTATGTAATGGTTAGGATGAGGGTTAGGGTGAGGATTTGTTTGAGGGTGAGGGTGAGGGTTAGGTTTAGGATTTGGGTTAGCGTTAGGGTTAGGCTGAGGTTGAGGGTCAGGGCTAGGGTCAGAGTGAGGTTTAGGGTTAGGATTAGGGTTAGGGTTAAGGTTAGGCTGAGGGTGAGGGTGAGGGCTAGGGTGAGTGTGATGGTGAGGGCTAGCGTTAGGATTAGGGTTAGGGTTAGGGAGAGGCTGAGATTGAGGGTGAGGGTGAGGGATAGTGTTAGGGTGAGCTTCAGGATTAGGTTTAGGTATAGGGGAGGGTTAGGGTTAGGGATAGGTTGAGGGTTAGGGTTAGGGTTAGGTTTAGGTTGAGTTTTAGGGTTAAGATGACGGTTAGGGTGAGGGTGACGGTTAGGGTAAGGTTTAGGGTGAATGTTATATTTAGTGTGAGGGTTTGGTTTAGGGTTAAGTTTAGTATGAAGTTGAGGGTCAGGGTTAGGTTGAGGGTGATGTTTAGGGTGAGGGTGAGGGTTTGGGTGACGGTGAGGGTTAGGGTTTGGGGGAGGTTTAGGGTGAGGGTTAAGGTAAGGGTTAGGTTTAGGGTTAGGGTTAATGTGAGGGTTAGGGTTAGGGTTAGGGTGAGACCAAGTTTTAGGGTGAGGGTTAGGGTGATGGTGAGGGTCAGGGTTAGCGTTAGTGTGAGGGTTTGGTTTATGGTGAGGGTTAATGTTAGGGTTAGGATTAGGGTGAGGGTGAGGGTTTGGGTTAGGCTTAGGGTTAGAGTTAGGGTGAGGGTCAGGGCTGGGTTTAGGATTAGGTTTAAGGTTAGGGTGAGGCTGAGAATGAAGGTGAGGTTGAGGGTGAATATTAGGTTTAGGATGAGGTTTAGAGTTAGGGTTAAGGTTAGGGAGAGGATTGTGGGGAGGTGTAGGTTTAGTGTTAGGGTGAGGGTTAGGGTTAGTGTGAGGGTTAGAGTTAGGTTTAGGGTTAGAGTTAGGGTGAGGGTAAGGGTTCGGTTGAGGGTTAGGGGGAGGGGGAGGGTTAGGGTAAAGGTTAGGGTTAGGGTGAGTATTAGGGTGATGTTTAGGTATAGGCTTAGGGTGAGAGTTAGGGTTAGGGAAGCGTTAGGGTTAGTGTGAGGGTTAGGGTTAGGGTTAGGGTTAGGATTAGGCTGAGAGTAACTGTTAGGTTGAGATTTAGGGTGAGGGTGAGGTTTAGGGTTAGGGTTACTGTGAGAGTTAGCATGAGGGTCAGGGTGTGGGTTAGGGTTAGGGTGAGGGTTAGGTTGAGGGTTAGTGTTAAATGTTAGGGTTAGGTTTAGGGTGAGGTTAAGGTTTAGCTTGAGCGTTAAGCTTAGGGTTATGGTGAGGGGTAGGTTGAGAGTTAGGGTTAGGGTGAGGGTGTGGTTTAGGGAAAGAATTCGGGTTAGGGTTTGTGTTAGGGTTAGGCTGAGGTTTAGAGTGAGGGTGAGGGTTAAACTTAGGGTGAGGATTACGGTTAGTGTTAGTGTTAGGGTTAGTGTGGGTGTGAGGGTTAGGGTTAGGATTAGGTTGACCGATAGGGTTAGGTTTAGGGTGAGTGTGAGGGTTAGGTTTAGGGTTCATGTTCCGGTTAGGGTGAGGGTGAGGGAGAGCTTTATATATAGGATTAGGTTTAGGGTTAGTGTTAGGCTTAGAGTGAGTGTGAGGGTGATGGTTAGGGTTAGGTGAGGGTTAGGATTAGGGTTAGGTTTAGGGTTAGGGTGAGGTTTAGGGTGAGGGTGATGTTTACGGTGAAAGTTAGGGTGACGGTGAGGGTTAGGCTGAGGGTGAGGGTTAGGGTTAGGGTTAAGGTGAGGTTTAGGGTTAGTGTGAGGATTCGGAGTAGGGTAAGAGTTAGGGTGAGAGTAAGGGTTAGGGGGAGGCATAGGGGGAGGGGGAGGGTTGGAGTTAGGGTTAGGATTTAGTGAGGGTGAGGATGAAGTTTAGGGTTAGGCTGAAGGTTAGGTTTAGGGTTAGTGTGAGGGTGAGCGTTAGGGTTAGGGTTAGGGTGAGGGTGAGGGTGAGGGTGAGGGTTAGGGTTATGGATAGGGTTATGTTGAGGGGATGGTGAGAGTTTCCTTTAGGTAAGGGTTAGGGTTAGGGTTAGGGTGAGGATTAGGGTGAGGGTGAGTTTTAGTGTGAGGGTTAGGGTTAGGGTGAGGGTTAGGACTATGGTTAGGGTTAGGGTGATGCTTAGGGTGAGGCTGAGGGTTAGGGTGAGTGTGAGTTTTCGGGTGAGTGTGGTGTTATGGTGTGGGTGAGGGTTTGGGTTAGGGTGAAGGTTAGAGTGACGGTGAGGTTTAGGGTGAGGGTGAGGTTTAGGGTTTGGTTTAGGTTTGGGGTGAGGGTTAAGTTTAGGGTTAAGGTTAGTGTCAGGGTTAGGGTGAAGGATACGGCTAGGGTTAATATGAGGGTTAGGTTTAGTGTGAGGGTTAGGGTGAGGGTTAGGGTTAGGATGAGGCTGAGGATAAGGGTTAGGTTGAGGGTTAGGGTGAGGGTGAGGGTTAAGGTAATGTTTAGTATTAGGGTTAAATTTAGGGTTAGAGTGAGGATAAGGGTTAGGGTGATGATTTGGGTGCAGGTGAGGGTTAAGTTTAACGTTAGGATCAGGATGAGGGTAAGGGTGAGGTTTAGGGGTAGGCTTAGGTTGAGGTTGAGAGTTAGGGTTAGTGTTAGGGCGAGGGGTAGTGTTAGGTTGAGGTTTAGGGTTATGTTTAGTGTTAGGGTGAGGGTGAGGGTTAGGGTTAAAGTTAGGGTGACGATGAGGGTGAGAGTGAGGGTTAGGTATAGCATTAGGGTTAGGGTTTGGGTTAGGCTTACGGTGAGGGTGAGGGATGGGGTTAGTTAGGGTTAGTGTTAGGGTTAGGGTTAGGGTGAGGGGAGGGTGAGAGTTTTTGTTATATAAGGGTTTTGGTGTGGGTTAGTGTTAAGCTTAGGGTTAAGTTGAGGTTTAGGCTGACGGATATTGTTAAAGTTAGGGTGAGGGATAGGGTGAGGGTGAGGATGAGGGTTAGGTTGAGGTTGAGGGTGAGTGTTAGGGTGAGGGTTAGGGTTATGGTTAGGGTTAGGGTGAAGGTTAGGGTTAGTGTGAGGGTTAGGTTTAGGGTTAGGGTTAGAATGAGGTTAAGGTTTATTGTGAATGTTAGCATGTCGGTGAGGGTTAAAGTTAGGATCAGGATTAGGGTGAGGGTGAGGGTGAGGATTAGGGTTAGTGTGAGGGTAAGGGTAAGGGTGAGGGTTAGGGTTAGGGTTAGGGTGAGGGTGAGGGTGAGTGTGTGGGTGAGGGTTAGTGTTAGGGTTAGGGTTAGGGTGATGGTGAGTGTGTGGGTGAGGGTGAGGGCTAGGTTGAGGGTGAAGTTTAGGGGAGTGTGAGGGTGAGCTTGAGTGTGAGGGTATTGGTTAGTTAAGGGTTAGGGTTAGGGTTAGGGTGAGGATAAGGGTGAGGGTGATTTTTAGTATGAGAGTTAGGGTTAGGGTGAGGGTTTGAGTTTGGGTTAAGGTGAGGGTTAGGGTTAGGGTGATGTTTACCGTGAGGGTGAGGGTTAGGGTGAGGGTGAGGTTTCTTGTGTGGGTGAAGGTTAGGGTTTGGGTGAGGGTTAGGGTGAGAGTGAGGGGTAGGGTGAGGGGTAGGTTTAGGATTAGATTGAGGGTTAAGGTTAGTGTGGGTTAGGCTTAGTGTTACGGTTAGTGCGAGGATAAGTTTTATGGTGAGGGTTAGGGTTAGAATTAGCGTTAGGGTTAGGGTTAGCCTGAGGGTGAGGGTGAGGGCTAGGGTTAAAATTAGTTTTAGGGTTACGGAGAGGCTGAGAGTGAGGTTGAGGTTGAGGGTCAGGTTTAGGGTGAGTTTTAGGGTTAGGTTTAGACTTCGGGTTAGGTTGAGGGTTAGGGTTAGTGTTAGAATGAGGTTTAGGGTTAGGATGAGGGTTAAGGTGAGGGTGAGGGTGAGCGTTAGGATTAGGGTTAGGGTTAGGGTTAGGATGAGGGTTAGGTTGAGGGTTAGTCTTAGGGTTAGTGTTAGAATTAGGTTGAGGGTTAAGGGGAGGGTAAGGGTTAGGGTAAGGTTTAGCGTTAGGGTAAGGATTAGAGTAAGGTGTAGGTATAGGTTTAGCGTGAGAGTTACCTTGATGGGAAGGTTTCGGTTAGGGTGAGGGTTAGGGTTAGTGTGAGGGTTAGGGTTAGGGTTAGGATTAGGATGAGGGTAACTGTAAGGTTGAAATTTAGGTTGAGGGTGAGGGTTAGGGTTAGTGTTAGGGTTAGGGTGAGAGTTAGCATGAGGGTTAGGGTTAGGGTTAGGATTAGGGTGAGGGTTAGTTTGAGGGTTAGTGTTAGGGTTAGGGTGAGGGTGAAGGTTAGGGTGAGGGTAAGGGTTACCGTGATCGTTAGGGTTAGGGAGAGGTTGAGGGTTAGGTTGAGAGTTAGGGTTAGTGTTAGGGTGATGGTTAGGGTGATGGTTAGGGTGACGGTTAGGGTGAGAATTCGGGTTATGGTGTGTGTTAGGTTTAGGCTGAGGGTTAGGGTGAGGGTGAGAGTTATAGTTAGGGTGCGGATTAGGGTTAGGGTGAGGGTTAGGTTGAGGGTTAAGGTAAGGTTTAGGGTTACTGTTAGGTTTAGTTTTAGGGTTAGTGTGAGGTTTAGGGTTAGGGTTAGGGTTAGTGTGAGTGTAAGGTTTAGGGTGAAGTTTAGGGTGATATTGAGGTTCAGTGTTAGCGTTAGTGTGAGGGTTAGGTTTAATGTGAGGTTTAGTGTTAGGTTTAGGGTTAGGGTTATGGTTAGGGTTAGGGAGAGGCTGAGATTGAGGGTGAGGGTGAGGGCTAGGGTTAGGATTAGGGTTAGGGTTAGGGAGAAATTGAGAGTGAGGGTGAGGGTGAGGGTTAGGATTAGGATGAGATTTAGGGTTAGAATGAGGATTAGGGTGAGGGTGAGGTTTAGGGTTAGAATTAGGGTTAGAGTTAGGGTGAGGGTGAAGGCTAGGTTTAGGATTAGGTTTAGGGTTAGGGTGAGGCTGAGAATGAAGTTGAGGGTAAGGGTGAATAATAGGATAAGGATGAGTTTTAGAGTTAGGATTAGGGTTAGGGAGAGGATTAGGGTGAGGTGTACTTTTAGAGTTACATTATGGGTTAGGGTTAGTGTGAGGGTTAGAGTTAGGGTTAGGCTTAGGGTTAGCTTGAGGGTAAGGTTTAGGTTGAGGGGTAGGGGGAGGGTTAGTGCTAGGTTTAGTTTTAGGGTGAGGATTAGGGTGAGGTGTAGGTTTAGGATTAGGGTGAGATTTAGGGTGAGGGGTAGGGTTAGGGTTAGGCTGAGGGTAAGGGTTAGGTTGAGGTTTGGGGTGAGGGTGAGGGTTAGGGTTATGTTTAGGGTTAGGGTGATTATTTGGGTGAGGGTTAGGGTTATGGTTAGGGTTAGGGTGAAGGTTAGTGTTAGTGTGATGGTTAGGTTTATGGTTAGGGTGAGGGTGACTGTAAGGGTTAGGGTGAAGGTTAGAGTGAGGGTGAGGGTTAAGGTTAGGATAAGATTAAGGTGAGAGTGAGGGTGAGGGTTAGGGTCAGTGTGAGGTTAAAGGTAAGGGTGAGGGCGAAGTTTAGGGTTAGGGTTAAGGTGATGGTGAGTGTGTGGGTGAGGGTTAGTGTTAGGGTTAGGTTTAGGGTGATGGTGAGTGTGAGGGTGAGGGTTAGGGCTAGGATTGCTGTTAGGGTTAGGGTTAGGCTGAGGGTGAGGGTGAGGGCTAGGTTGAGGGGGAAGTTTAGGTGAGTGTGAGGGTGAGATTGAGAGTGAGGGTTTCGGTTAGGTAAGGGTTAGGTTTAGGGTTAGGGTGAGGATTAGGGTGTGGGTGAGATTTAGTGTGAGAATTATGGTTAGGGTGAGGGTTTGGGTTAGGGTTAAGGTGAGGTTTAGGATTAGGGTGATGCTTACGGTGAGGGTGAGGGTGAGGGTGAGGGTGAGGTTTCGTGTGAAGGTGAAGGTTAGGATTTGGGTGAGGGTTTGTGTTAGGGTGAGGGTTAGGGTGAGGTGTAGGTTTAGGATTAGGGTGATGGTTAAGGTTAGTGTGAGGGTTAGGCTTAGGGTTACTGTTAGTGTGAGGTTAAGGGTTAGGGTGAGGGTTAGGGTCAGGATTAGGTTTAGGGTTAGGATTAGCCTGAGGGTGAGGGTTAGGGCTAGGGTGAGGGTGAGGGTGAGGGCTAGGGTTAGGATTAGGGTTAGGGTTAGGGAGAGGCTGAGAGTGAGGGTGAGGGTGAGGGTTAGGGTGAGGGTGAGGTTAGCGTTAGGGTGAGTTTTAGGGTTAGGTTTAGGGTTAGGGTTAGGTTGAGGTTTAGTGTTAGGGTTAGTGTTAGGATGAGGTTTAGGGTTAGGATGAGGGGTAGGGGTAGGGGTAGGGGGAGGGTTAGGTTTATAGTTAGGTTGAGGGTGAGGGCTAGGTTTAGGATTAGGTTTAGGTTTAGGGTGAGGCTGAGAAGGAAGGTGAGGGTGAGGGTGAATGTTAGGTTTAGGATGAGGTTTAGATTTAGGGTTAGGTTTGGGAAGAGGATTCCGTGAGGTGTAGGGTTAGAATTAGGGTGAGGTGTAGGGTTAATGTGAGGGTTAGGCTTAGGGTTACGTTTAGTTTGAGGATAAGGGTTAGGGTGAGGGTTAGGGCGATTTTGAGGGTTAGGGTTAGCCTTAGGGTTAGGGTGAGGGTTAGGGTTAGAGTTAGGGTTAAGGTAAGGGTGAGTTTGAGGGCTAGGTTTAGGGTTAGTGTTAGGGTGATTGTGAGGGAGAGCGTTAAGTTTAGGTTTAGGTTTAGGGTTAGGGTTTTGCTTAGGGTGAGGGTGAGTGTTAGGGTTAGGGTTAGGGTGAGTGTTAGGTTTAGGGTGATCTTTAGGGTGAGGGTGAGGGTTCTGGTGAGGGTGAGGGTTCTGGTGAGGGTGAGGGTCAGGGTGTGGGTGTGGGGTAGGGTTAGGGTGAGGGTTTGGTTGACGTTGACTTTTAGGTTGAGGGTGAGGGTTAGGGTTAGAGTTAGCGTTAGGGTGAAGGTCAGGGTTAGTGTTAGGGTTAGGATGAGGGTTAGGTTGAGGGTTATGGTTTGGGTGAGTGTTATTGTGAGTATTAGGGTTAGGGTTTGGATAAGGGTAAGGGTTAGGGTGAGTTTTAGGGTGAGGGTGAAGGTTAGGGTTAACGTTATGGTTAGGGTGAATGTTAGGGTGAGGTTTAGGGTTAGATTTAGGTTTAAGTTAAGGGTTAGGGTTAGGGTTAGGTTTAGAGTTAGGGTGGGGTGAGGGAGAGGGTTAACGTGAGAGTGAGGGTTAGTTTTCGGGTTCAGGTGATGGTTAGGGTGAGGCTGATATTTAGGGTGAGGATTAGGGTTCGGGTGAGGGTTACAGTAAGGGTGTGGGTGAGGCTTAAGCTTAGAGTGAGTGTTATGGTAACGGTGAGAGTTATGGTGAGCGTGAGGGTTAGGGTGAGGTTTAAGACGAGGGTTAAGGTTAGGGTAAAGGTTAGGGTTAATGTGAGGGTTAGGGTTAGGGTTAGGGTGAGGATTAGGGTAAGGGTGAGATTTAGGGTTAGGGTTAGGGTAGGGGTGAGGGTGAGGGTAAGGATAAGGTTTAGGTTTAGAGTGACGGTGATGGTGAGGGTTAGGGTTAGGGTTAGTCGGAGGGTGAGGGTGAGGGTTAGGTTGAGGGTGAGAGTTAGGGTCAGGGTGAGGGTGAGCTTGAGGGTGAGGATTTCTGTAGGTAAGGGTTAGGATGAGGGTTAGGGTGAGGATTAAGTTGAGGATGATGTTGAGGCTTAGGGTTAGGATTAGGGTTATGGTTAGGGTTAGGCTGAAGTTGAGGGTCAGGTCTAGGGTGCGGGTGAGGGTTAGGGTTAGGATTAGGGTTAATTTTAGGGTTAGCCTGAGGGTGAGGTTGAGGGCTAGGTTGAGGGTGAGGCTGAGGGCTAGGGTTAGGATTATGGTTAGGGTTAGGGAGAGGCTGAGATTGAGGGTGAGGGTGAGGGTTAGGTTTAGGATGAGGTGTAGGGTTAGGTTTAGGTTGAGGTTTAGGGTTAGTGTTAGGATGAGGTTTAGGGTTAGGATGAGGGTTAGGGTGAGGGTGAGGGTTAGGGTTAGTATTAGGGTTAGGGGTAGAGTTAGGGTGAGGATTGGGCAAGGTTTAGGATTCGGGTTAGGGTTAGGGTGAGGCTGAGCAGGAAGGTGAGGGTGAATATTAGGTTTAGGATGAGGTTTAGAGTTAGCGTAAGGGTTAGGAAGAGGTTTAAGGTGAGGTGTAGGGTTAGGGTTAGTATGAGGGGTAAGATTAGTGTGAGGGTTAGAGTTAGTGTTAGGCTTAGGGTTAGGTTTAGGGTAAGGGTTAGGTTGAGGTTTACGGGGAGGGTAAGGTTTAGGGTTAGGGTTAGAGTGAGGATTAGGGTGAGATATAGGTTTAGGGTTACGGTGAGAGTTAGGGTGAGGCGTAGAGTTAGGGTTGGGGTTAGGTTAGGGTTAGGGTTAGTGTGAGGGTTAGGGTTAGGGTTAGGCTGAGGGTAAGGGTTAGGTTGAGGTTTAGCGTGAGGGTGAGGGTAAGGTTATGGTTAGGTTCAGGGTGAGGGTTTGGGTGAGGTTTAGGGTTAGGTTTAGGCTTAGGGTGAGCGTTAGCTTGAGGGATAGTGTTAGGGTTAGGCTTAGGGTGAGTTTTGGGGTGAGGGTAAGGTATAGGGTGAGCCTTAGGGTTAGGGTTAAGGTGAGAGTTAAGGTGAGGATTAGGGTTAGGGTTTGCATTAAGCTTAGGTTGAGGGTTAAGGGTGACAGTGAGTGTTAGGGTTACATTGAGGGTTACGGTTAGTGTTAGGGTTAGGGTTAGTGTGAGGGTGAGTGTTAGGGTTAGGGTTAGGTTGAGGGTTAGGGTTAGGGTGAGTGTTAGGGTTAGGCTGAGGGATAGGATGAGGGTGACGTTTAGGGTTAGGGTTAGGGTTACGGGTAGGGTGAGGGTGACTGAGAGCTTTAGGTTTAGGATTACTTTTAGGGTTAAGGTTAGGTTCGCATTATGGTTGGATTAAAGGTAAGGGTTAGGTTGAGGGTTAGGGTTAGGGTAAGGGTTAGGGTAAGTGTTTGGGTTACTGTTAGGGTTAGGGTTAGGTTGAGGGTTAGGGTGAGGATTACGGTTAGGGTCAGCGTTAGTGTTAGGGTGAGGTTTAGGTTGAGGGTGAGGATTAGGATTCGGGTTACGGTGAGCGTTAGGGTTAGCGTGAGCGTTAGTGTTAGGGTTAGGTTGAGGGGTAGGCTGAGATTTAGGGTTAGTGTTAGGGTTAGGGTTAGGGTGAGGGTTAGGGTGAGAATTTGGGTTATGTTTTTTGTTAGGGTTAGGCTGAGGTTTAGGGTGAGGGTGAGGGTTATAGTTAGGGTGAGGACTTTTAGCGTTAGGGTTAGGGTTAGTGTGAGGTTAAGTGTTAGGTTAGGGTTAGGTTGAAGGTTAGGGTTTGGGTTAGCGTGAGGGTGAGGGTTAGGGTTAGCGTACCATTTCCGGTTAGGGTGAGGGTGACGGAGAGCATTAGATATAGGATTAGGTTTCGGGTTAGTGTTAGGCTTAGAATGAGGGTGAGGTTGAGGTTTAGGTTTAGATGAGGGTTAGGATTAGAGTTAGGTTTAGGGTTAGGGTGAGGTTTAGGGTGAGGGTTCGTGTTAGGGTTAGGGTTAGGGTTAGTGTGAGCAATAGGGTTAGGGTTAGGGTTAGGGTGAGGTTAAGGGTTAGGGTGATGTTTAGGGTGAGGGATAGGGTTAGTGTTAGGGTTAGGCTGTGATTTAGGGTGAGGGTTAATGTTACTGTTAGGGTTAGGGTGAGGGTGACGGTTAGGGTGAGGGTTAGGGATAGGATTAGGGTTATGGTGAGGGCGAGGATGACGGTTAGGGTGAGGGTTAGTGTTAGGGTTTGGGTTACGGTGATGGCGAGGGTGACGGTTAGGGTTAGGGTTAGGGTTAGGTGAGGGTTAGTGTTAGGGTGAGGTTTAGGTTTAAGGTTAGGGTGAGCGTTAGTGTTAGTGTTAGTGTTAGGGTGAGGGTTAGGGTGAGGTTTAAGGTTAGTATTAGGGTTAGGGTTAAGGTTAGTGTGAGGTTAGGGTTAGGGTAAGGGTTAGGGTGAGCGTTAGTTTTATGGTTATGGTGAGGTTTAGGGGGAGGGTTACGGTTAGTGTTATGTTTAGGGTTAGTTTTAGGGTGAGGCTTTTGGTTAGGGTTAGTGATAGAGAGAGGATTTGGGTTAGGGTTAGGGTGAGGCTTAGGCTGAGGGGTAGGGTTAGGGTTAGGTCAGGCTTACGTTAGGGCTAGGGTTAGGGTTAGGGTGGTGAGGGTGAGGGTAAGGGTTAGGGTGAAGGTGAGGGTGAGGGTGAGGGTTTGTGTTAGGGTTAGGGCGATGGTGGACGTTAGTGTTAGGGTTAGGGTTAGGAGTATAGTTAGGTTGAGGGTGAGGGGGAATTTTAGGTTTAGGATTAGGGTTACAGTTAGGGTTAGGCTGACGTGAGGGTGAGGGTGAAGATTAGGGTTAGGGTGAGGGATAAGTTTAGGGTTAGGTTTAGGGTGATCATTAGGGTTATTGGAGGGTTTGTTTTAGGATTAGGGTGACGGGTAGGGTGAGTATTAGGTTTAAGGTTATGGTTAGGTTTAGGGTGAAGTTGAGGGGTATGGTGATGTTTAGGGTTAGGTTTAGGTTAGGGTTAGTGGAGGGTTAGGATGAGGGTTAGGTTGAGCGTTAGGGTTAGGGTTAGGGTGAGTATTAGTGTTAGGGTTAGGTTTAGGGTTAGGGTTAGGGTTAGGGTGAGGGTTAGTGTGAGGGTGAGTATTATGGTTAGAGTGAGTTTAGATTGATGGTGAGGGTAAGAGTTAGGGTTAAGGTTAGTGTTAGTGTGATGGTCTGGGGTAGGGTTGGGGTTAGGGTGATGGTTAGGGTTCAGGTTCGTGTTAGGGTTAGGGTTATGGTTAGTGTGAGCATTAGGGTTAGGGTTAGGGTTAGGGTTAGGGTGAGGGTAAGGGTTAGGTTGAGGTTTAGGGTGAGGTTTAGGGTTAGCCTTAGGGTTAGGGTGTGGGTTAGGCTGAGGGTTAAGTTTAATGTTAGGGTTAGAGTGAGCTTGACGGTTAGGGTTAGTGTTACGGTGAGGGTTAGGGTTACGGTTAGGGTTAGGGTGAGGGCGAGGGTGACGTTTATGTTTAGGGTTACGATTAGGTGAGGGTTAGTGTTAAGGTGAGGTTTAGGGTTATGGTTAGGGTTACGCTAAGGCTTAGGTTTAGTGTTAGTGTTAGGGTGAGGGTTAGGGTTACGTTAAGGGTTAAGGTGAGCGTTAGTGTTAGGGATAAGGTGAGGGGTAGGGTTAGAGGTAGGGTTAGTGTTAGGGTTAGGGTTAGGGTGAGGGTTACAGTTAGGGTAACGGTTAGGTTGAGCGATAGTTTTAGGGTTAGAGTGAGGTGTAGGGTGAGGCTTAGGGTTAGTGTTAGGGTTAGGGTTAGGTTTAGGGTTAGGGTTAGTGGTAGGCTTAGGGTTAGGGTGAGGGTGAGGGTTAGGGTTAGGCTTAGTGTGAGGGTTTGGTTTAGGGTTAGGTTTAGTATCAGGATGAGGTTCAGGGTTAGGGTAAGGGTTAGGGTTAGGTTGAGTGTGAGGGTGAGGTTTAGGATTAGGTTTTGGGTTAGGATTAGGCTTAGGGTGAGGGTTAGGTTTAGGGTGAGGTTTTGGTTTAGGGTTATGTTGAGGGTTATGTTGAGACTGATGTTTAGGGTGAGGGTGAGTGATCAGGTGATTGTGAGTGTTAGGGGGAGGGTTAGGGTTAGGGTGAGAGTAAGGTTTAGGGTGATGGTTAGGGTATTGGTGAGGGTCAGGTTTAGCGTTAGGGTGAGGGTTAGGTTTAAGGTGAGAGTTAGTGTTAGGGTTAGGGTTAGGGTGAGGGTGAGGGTTAGGCTTAGGGTTAAGTTTAGAGTTAGGGTGAGGTTGAGGGCTAGGTTTATGATTAGGGTTAGGGATAGGGTTAGGCTGAGAATTAAGGGGAGGGTGAGGATGAATGTTAGGTTTAGGATGAGGTTTAGAGTTAGGGTTAGGGTTATGGAGAGGATTAGGGTGAGGTGTAGGTTTAGGGTTAGGGTGAGGTTTAGGGTTAGTGTGAGGGTTAAAGTTAGGCTTTGGTTTATGGTTATGTTGAGTGTAAGGTTAGGTTGAGGGTTAAGGGGAGGGCTAGGTTTAGGGTTTGGTTTAGGGTGAGGATCAGGGTGAGGTGTAGGTTTAGGTTTAGGGTGAGAAATAGCCTGAGGGGTAGGGTTGGGGTTAGGGTTAGTGTGAGGGTTACGCTTAGTGTTAGGTTTAGGCTGAGAGTAAGGGTTAGGTTGAGGTTTGGGGTGAGGGTGAGGGTTAGGGTGAGGGTTAGGGTTAGGGTTATGGTTAGGTTTAGGGTTTAGGTTATCGTTAGTGTGAGGGCTAGGTTTAGGGTTAGGGTTAGGTTGCGGGTGAGGGTAAGGGTTAGGTTGAAGTTTAGCCTGAGTTTGAGAATTAAGGTTAGGATTAGGAATAGGGTGAGGGTGAGGGTGAGGGTTAGGGTTATTGTGAGGGTAAGGGTAAGGGTGAGGGTTAGGGTTAGGGTTAGGGTTAGGGTGAGGGTGAGTGTGTGGGTGAGGGTTAGGGTTAGGGATAGTGTTAGATTTAGGGTGAAGGTGAGTGGGAGGGTGAGGTTTAGGGCTAGGATTGGGGTTAGGGTTAGGTTTAGGCTGAGGGTGAGGATGAGGGCTAGGTTGAGGGTGAAGGTTACGTGAGTGTTAGGGTATGGTTGAGTGTGAGGGTTTCGGTTAGGTAAGGGTTAGGGTTAGGGTTAGGGTGAGTATTAGGGTGAGGGTGAGGTTTAGCCTGAGAGTTAGTGTTAGGGTGAGGGTTTGGGTTACGGTTAAGATGAGAGTTAGGTTTAGGGTGATGTTTACGGTGAGGGTGAGGTTTCGTGTGATGGTAAGCGTTAGGGTTTGGGTTAGTGAGACGATAAGGGTTAGGGTTATGGTGAGGGTTACGGTTAGCTTTAGGGTTAGGATGTGGGTTAGGGTTATAGTTAGGGTTAAGGTGAGGGTGAGGGTGAGGTTTAGTTTTAGGGTTAGGGTGAGTATTAAGGTAATTTTGAGAGTTAGGCTTAGGGTTACGGTTAGTGAGAGGATAAGGGGTAGGGTTATGGTGAGGGTTAGGGTTAGCAGTAGTGTTAGGGTGTTGGTTAGGGTTAGAGTTAGAGTTTTGGTGAGGGTGAGGGTGAGGGTTAGGTTTAGGGTTAGGGTTAGGTTGAGGGTGAGGGAGAGCTTTAGGTTTAGGATTAGGGTTAGGGTTAGGGTTAGGCTTAGGGTGAGGGTGAGTGTTAGGGTTAGGGTTAGGGTTAGGGTGAGGGTTAGGGTTAGGGTGATGTTTAGGGCGAGGTTGAGGATTAGGGTGTGGTTGAGGGGTAGGGTAAGGGTGAGGGTTTGGGTGATGGTGACGATTAGGGTGACGGTGAGGGTTAGGGTTAGAGTTAGCGTTAGGGTGAAGGTTAGGGTTAGGGTGAGGGTTAGGGTGAGGGTTAGGTTGAGAGTTTAGGTTAGGGTGAGTGATAATGTGAGGATTAGGGTTAGGGTTAGGTTTTGGATGAGGTTAAGTGTTAGGGTGAGGTTTATGGTGAGGGTGAAGTTTAGAGTTAGCGTTACAGTTAGGGTGAGGGTTAGGGTGAGGTTTAGGTTTAGAGTTAGGTTTAAGGTAAGGGTTAGGGTTAGGGTTAGGGTTAGAGTTAGGATGTGGGTCAGGGAGAGTGTTAACGTGAGAGTCAGGGTTAGCTTTAGGGTTCGGGTGATTGTTAGGGTTTGGGTGATGTTTAGGGTGAGGGTGAGGGTTTGGGTGAGGGTTACGGTTAGGGTGTGGGTGGGTGAGGCTTAAGCTTAGGGTGAGTGTTATGGTGACGGTGAGTGTTACGGTGAGGGTGAGGGTTAAGGTTAGGGTTAAGTTGAGAGTTAGGGTTATGGTTAAGGTTAGGGTGAGGATTAGGATAAGAGTGAGAGTTAGGGTTAGGGTTAGGGTGAGGGTTAGGGTGAGCGTGAGGGTTGGGGTTAGCATTAGCGTGAGGGTTACTGTTAGGGAGAGGTTTAAGATTAGGGTTAGGTTTAGGAATAGGTTGAGGGTTAGGGTTAGGATTAGTGTTAGGATGAGGGTTAGCGGGAGGGGTAGGGTTAAGGTTAGGGTTAGGGTTAGGGTTAGTGTGAGGGTTATGGTTAGGGTTAGCGTTAGGGTTGGGTTGAGGGTAATGGTTAGGCTGAGTGTTAGGGTTAGTGTTAGGGTTAGGGTGAGGGTGAGGGTTAGGGTTACAGTTAGAATGAGAGGTAGGGTGACGGTAATTATTAGGGTCAGGGTTAGAGTGAGGGTGAGGTTTAGGGTTAGGGTTAGGGTGAGATTTAGGGTTAGGTGAGTGTTAGGTTTAGAGTTAGGACTAGGGTGAGTGTGAGGGTTAGGGATAAGGTTAGGATTACAGTTAAGGTGAAGCTGAGGGAGAGCGTTAGGTTTAGGATTAGGGTTAGTGTAAGGATAAGGCTTAGGGTGAGCCTGAGGGTGAGGGTGAGTGTTAGGGTTAGGGTTAGGCTTAGGGTGATGTTTTGAGTGATGTTGAGGGTTAGGATGAGGGTGAGTGTTCGGGTGAGGGTGAGGGTTAGGGTGTCGGTGAGGGCTAGGTTTAGGGTGAGGGTTAGAGTTAGGGTTAGGGTGAGTGTGAGGATTAGGTTTAGGGTTAGTGTTAGGTTTAGGGTGACGGTGAGGTTTAGGGTGAGAATGAGAATTAGGCTGAGGTTAAGATAAGGGTTAGCGTTAGGTTTAGTGTGAGGGTCAGGGTTAGTGTTAGAGTTCAGGTGAGAGGAAGGGTTAGTGTGAGGGTTAGGATGAGGGTGCAGTTTAGGGTTAGCGTTAGCATGAGGGTTAGAGTTAGTGTGAGTGTTAGTGTTAGGATTAGGGTTTGGGTGAGCGTGAGTGTTAGGGTGAGGATTAGGGTTAGCGTTAGGTTTAGGGTGAGGGGTAGGATTAAAATTAGGGTTCGGGTGATGATGGGAGTGAGGGTGAGGGTGAGGGTGGGTGTTAGGGTGAGGTTTAGGGTTAGGTTTACGGTTAGGGTTAGGTTGAGCGCTAGGGTTAAGTTTAGGGTTAGGATGAGGGTTAGGGTGAGGAGTAGAGTTAGGGTGAGTTTTAGGGTTAGGGTTAGGGTTAGGGTGAGGGTGAGGGTTAGAGTAAGTGTTAGGGTGAGCGTTGGTTTTAGGGTTAGGGTGAGTGGTAGGGTGAGTGTTAGGGTTAGAATTAGGGTTAGGGTTAGGTTTACGATGAGGTTTAGGGTTAGGGTAAGGGTTAGAGTGAGCGTTAGTGTTAGTGTTAGGGTTAGGTGTAGGGTGAGGGTTAGGGTTAGTTTTAGGGTTAGGGTTAGGGTTAGGGTGAGAGTTTGGGTTAGTGTTACTGATAGGGTGAGGATTAGGGTTAGGGTTAGGCTGAGGGTTAGGCTGAGGGGTATTGTTAGGGTTAGGGACAGGGTTGGGTTAGTGTGAGGTTTAGGGTTAGGGTGAGGGTGAGGGTAAGGTTTAGGGTGTGGGCTAGGGTGAGGGTGAGGGTGAGGGTTAGTTTTAGGGTGATTGCTAGGATTTGGGTTAGGGTTAGGTTGAGGGTTAGGGTTCGGGTTATGGTTAGGATGAGTGTTAGGGAGAGGGGTAGCGTTAGGCTTAGGGTGAGGGTTAGGGTTATTGGAGGGTTAATGTTAGGGTTGGGGTGACGGATTCGGTGAGTATTAGGGTTAGGGTGAGGGTTAGGGTTAGGGTGAAGGTGAGGGCTATGGTGATGGTTAGTTTTAGTGTGACATGTAGGGTTAGTGGAGGGGTAGGGTTAGGGTTAGGTTGACGGTTAGGATTAGGGTTAGGGTTATGGTGAGGGTTAGGGTGAGGTTGTGGGTTAGGGTTAGGGTTAGGGTATGGGTTAGGGTTAGGGTTAGTGTAAGGAGAAGGCTTTAGGTTGAGATTTAGGGTTACGGTTATTTTTAGGGTTAAGTTGAGGGTGAGGGTTAAGATTAGTGTTAGGGTGAGGTTTAGGGTTAGGGTGAGGGTTAGGGTTAGAGTTAGCATTAGGGTGATGGTTAGGGTTAGTGTTAAGGTTAGGGTTACAGTTAAGTTGAGGCTGAGGGTGAGCGTTAGTTTTAGGATTAGGGTTAGGTTGAGGATTAGACTTAGGCTGAGCCTGAGGGTGAGGGTGAGTGTTAGGGTTTGGGTGAGTTTTAGGGTTAGGGTTAGGGTGAGGGTTAGGCTTAGGGTGATATTTTGGGTTAGGGTGAGGATTAGGGTGACGGTGAGTGTGAGGGTGAGTGTGAGGGTTAGGGTGTGTGTGAGGGGTAGGTTAAGAGTGAGGGTTTTAGTAACGGTGACGGTTAGGTTGAGAGTGAGGGATAGGGATAGGGTTAGTGTTATGGTGAAGGTTAGAGTTAGTGAAAGGGTTTGGGTGAGGTTTAGGGTGAGGGTTATGGTTAGTGTTAGTATTAGTGTGAGGATTAGGGTTAGTGTTAGTGTTAGGGTTAGGGTGAGAGTAAGGGTTAGGTTGAGGATGAAGGTTAGGGTTAGGGTGAGGATGAGGGTTAGGGTGAGGGTGAGGGTGAGGTTTAGGGTTAGGGTAAGGGTTAGTATGAGGGTGATATTTAGGGTGAGGTTGAGGGTTCGTGTGAGGTTTAGGTTTAGGTTGTGGGTGAGGCTTAGTATTAGGGTGAGGGTTAGGGTGACAGTGAGGGTTAGGGTGAGGGTGAGGATTAGGGTGAGGGTTAAGATGAGGGTTAGGGTTAGGGTTAGTGTGAGGTTTAGGGTTAGTGTCAGAATTCGGGTGAGAGTAAGGATTAGTGTGAGGTTTATGATGACGGTGAAGATTAGTGTTAGTGTTAGGGTTAGGGTGAGTGTTATGCTAGGGTTAGGGTGAGGGTGAGTGTTAGGGTTAGGGTTAGGGTTAGGTTTAGGTTTAGGTTGAGGGTGAGGGCTAGGATTAGTATTAGAGTTAGGGTGAGTATGAGAGTGAGGGTGAGTTTCAGGGTGATGGTTAGGTTTATGTTTAGGGTTAGGGTTAGGTTGAGCGCTAGGGTTAGGTTTAGATTTAGGATGAGGGTTAGGGTTAGTTTGAGGGTTGGGGAGAGGCTTAGGGTTAGGGTTAGGTTTCGGTTGAGGGTAAAGTTTAGGTTGAGTGTTAGGGTGAGGCTTAGGGTTACTGTTAGGGTTACAGTGAGGCTTAGGGTGAGGGATAGGGTTAGGGTTAGGGTTATGTTGAGGGGTAGGTAGGGTTAGTGTTAGTGTTAGTGTTAGGGTTTGGGTGAGGATTAGGTTTAGGGTTAGCATTAAGGTTTGGGTGAGGGTTGGGGTGAGGGTTAGGGTTAGGTTAGTTTTAGAGTGAGGTTGATGTTTAGTGTGGGAGTTAGGATTAGGGATAGGGTGAGGTTGAGTGTGAGGGTGAGGGTTAGGGTTAGGGTTAGGGTGAGGGTTAGGGTGAGGGTAATGGTTAGGTGAGCGTTAGTATTGGGGTTAGGGTGAGGGGAAGGCTGAGTTTGGGGTTAGGTTGAGGGTTAGGGTTAGTTTGAGGGTTATGGTTAGGGTTAGTGTTAGGGTGAAGGCTAGGTTGAGGGTGAAGTTTAGGGTTAGGCTTAGTCATATAGTGAGGATTAGGGTGAGAGTTAGGGTTAGGCTGATGGTTAAGATGAGGAGTAGGTTTAGGGAGGGGTGAGGGTTAGGTTAGTGCGAGGGTTAGGGTTAAGGTGAGAGTGAGGGTGAAGGTAAGGGTGAGGTTGAGTTTTAGGGTGAGGGTGAGGGTTAGGATTAGCATTAGGGTTAGGCTGAGTGTTAGGGTGAGGGTGAGGGTTAGGATTAGCATTAGGGTTAGGCTGAGTGTTAGGGTGAGGGTTAGGTTTAGGATCAGGGTGTAGTTTAGGGTTAGGCTTAGGGTGAGTGTGAGGGTGAGGGTGAGAGTTAGGGCGAGTGTTAGGTTTAGGGCTAGGGTGACGGTTAGGGTGAGTGTGAGGGTTCGGGAGAGTTATGAGGGTTAGTGTGTGGGTGAAGGTTAGGGTTAATGTGAGGGTTAAGTTTCGGGTGAGGGTGAGGGTTCTGTTTATGTTTAGGTTTAGGGTTAGGGTGAGAGTAAGGATTAGGGTGAGGGTTAAGGTGAGGATGAGGTTTAGGGTTAGCATTAACATGAGGAGTAGGTTTAGGGTGAGGTTTAGGATTAGGGTTAGGTTTAGGGTGAGGTTGAGGTTTAGGGTTAGGGTTAGGGTTAAGGTTATGGTAGGCGGAGGATGAGGGTGAGGGTGAGGGTAAGTGTTAGTTTTAGGATTAGGTTTAGGGTTAGGGTTAGGCTTAGTTTGAGGGTGAGTGTGAGGGTTAAGGTGAGGGTTAGGGTTAGGGTGAGGGTGAGGGTTAGGGTTAGTTTGATGTTTAGAGTGAGGGTGAGGGTTAGGGTGGGGGTGAGTGTGAGGGTTTGTGTGAGAGTGCTGGTTCGGGTGAGGGTGAGAGGGTGTGTGTGATGGTTAGTTTGAGTGTGAGGGTTCGGGAGAGTTATGAGGGTTAGTGTGTGGGTGAAGGTTAGGGTTAGGGTGAGGGTTAAGTTTAGGATGAGGGTTACATTTATGTTTAGGTTTAGGGATATTGTGAGAGTAAGCGTTAGGGCGAGGGTTAAGGTGAGGATGAGGTTTAGGTTTAGTATTAACGTCAGGGGTAGGTTTAGGGTGAGGTTTAGGATTAGGGTTAGGTTTAGGGTGAGGGTGAGGGTTAGGGTTAGGGTAGGCAGAGGATGAGGGTGAGGGTGAGGGTGAGTGTTAGGTTTAGGATTAGGTTTAGGGTTAGGGTTAGGCTTAGGGTGAGGGTGAGTGTGAGGTTTAAGGTGAGGGTTAGGTTAGGGTGAGGGTGAGGGTTAGGGTTAGTTTGATGTTTAGAGTGAGGGTGAGGGTCAGGGTGGGGGTGAGGGTGAGGGTTGGGGAGAGAGTGAGGGTTTGAGTGAGGGTGAGAGTTAGGGTGTGTGTGAGGGTTAGGGTTAGGGTGAAGGTTAGGTGACAGTGAGGGTTAGGATTAGGTTTAGGCTTAGCGTTAGGGTGATAGTTAGGGTGAGGTTTAGGGTGAAGTTTAGGGTTCAGGTTAGTGTTAGTGTTAGGGTTACTGTTAGGATTAGGGTTAGGGTTGGCGTTCTGGTTAGGGTGAGGGTGAGGGGGAGGGTAAGGGTAAGTGTGAGGGTTAGGTTGAGGGTGAGGGTTAGGTTTAGAGTTAGCTTTAGGGTGAAGGTTAGGTTTAGGGTTAGAGTTAGGTTGAGGGTTAGGGTGAGGGTTACCATTAGGTTTAGTGGTAGTGTGAGGATTAGGGTTAGTGTTAGGGTTAGGGTTTGATGAGGGTAAGGGTTAGGGTGAGGTTTAGGGTGAGGGTGAAGTTTTGGGTTAGCGTTAGCGGTAGGGTGAGGGTTAGGGTGAGATTTAGGATTAGAGTTATGTTTTATGTAAGGGTTAGGGTTAGGGTTAGGGTTAGAGTTAGGGTGAGGGTGAGGGAGAGGGTTAACGTGAGAATGAGGATTATGTTTAGGGTTCGGGTGATAGTTAGGATGAGGCTGAAATTTAGAGTGAGGGTTCGGGTTCGGGTGAGGGTTACTCTTAGGGTGTGGGTGAGGCTGAAGCTTAAGATGAGTGTTAGGGTGACCGTGTGAGTTAGGGTGAGGGTGAGGGTTAGGGGGAGGGTTAAGGTAAGTGTTAGGTTTAGGGTAAGGGTTAGGGTTAGTGTGAGGGTTAGGGTTAGGGTGAGGGTTAAGTTGAGTGTTAGGTTTAGGGTAAGGGTTAGGGTTAGTGTGAGGTTTAGGGTTAGGGTTAGGGTGACGGTTAGGTTAAGATTGAGATTTAGGGTCAGGGTTAGGATGAGGGTGAGGGTGAGGGTTAGGGTACGGGTTAGGTTTAGGGTGAGGGTGAGGATTAGGGTTTGGATTAGGGTTAGGGTTAGGGTTAGTTTGAGGGTGAGGCTGAGGGCTAGGTTGAATGTGAGAGTTAGGATGTGGGTGAAGTTGATCTTGAGGGTGGGATTTTCGGTTAGGTAAGGGTTAGGATGAGGGTTAGCGTGAGGATTAGGGTGAGGGTTAGTTTTAGGATTAGGGTTGGGGTTAGGGTTAGGCTGAGGGTGAGGTTCAGGGCTAGGGAGGGTTAGCATTAGGGTTAGGTTTAGGGTGATTGTTAGGTTTAGGGCGAGCGTTTGCTTTTGTTTTAGTTTTGGGAGGATAGGGTCAGGTTTAGGGTTAGGGTAATGGTTAGGGGTAGGGTGAGGTTGAGGGTGAGGTTTAGGATTAGTGTTAGGGTTAGGATTAGGATTAGGGTAAGGGTTAGGTTTAGAGTGAGAGTTAGGTTTAGGTTTAGGGTAAGGGTTAGGTTTAGGGTGAGAATTAGTGTGAGGTGTAGGTATAGGTTTAGGGTAAGAGTTAGGTTGAGGGGTAGGATTAGGGTTAGGGTGAGGTTTAGGGTTAGTGTGAGGGTTAGGGTTAGGGTTAGGATTAGGCTGAGGGTAACTGTTAGGTTAGGTTTAGGGTGAGGAATAGGTTTTGGGTTTGTGTTAGTGTTAGGGTGAGGTTTAGGGTGAGGGTGAGGGTTATAGTTAGGATGAGGGTTATGGTTAGTGTTAGGGTTAGGTTTAGTGTGAGGGTGAGTGTTAGTGTTAGGCTTAGAGTTAGGGCGAGGGTGAGGGTTAGGGTTATGTGAGAGTTAGGTTTAGGGTGAGGGTTAGGGTGAGGGTGATGTTTAGAGTGAGGGTGAGCGTGACAGAGAGGTTTAGGGTGAGGGTGAGGATTAGGGTGAGGGTTAAGGTTAGGGTTAAGGTTAGGGTTAGGGTTCGTGTGAGGATTAGGGTCAGGGTTAGAGTTAGGGTGAGAGTAAGGGTTAGGGTGAGGGTTAGGGTTAGTGTGAGGGTTAGTGTTAGGGTTAGGATTAGGCTGAGGGTAACTGTTAGGTTGAGGTTTAGGGTGAGGGTTAGGGTTAGGATTAGGGTTAGGGTTTGTGTTAGGCTTAGGTTGAGGTTTAGGGTGAGCGTGAGGATTATAGTTAGGGTGAGGGTTATGGTTAGTGTTAGGGTTAGGTTTAGTGTAAGGGAGAGTGTTAGTGTTAGGCATAGATTGAGGGCGAGGGTGAGGTTTAGGGTTAAGTGAGGGTTGGGTTAGGGTGAGGTTTGGGTGAGGGTGATGTTTACAGTGAGGGTGAGGGTGAGGGAGAGGTTTAGGGTGAGGGTGAGGGTTAGGGTGAGGGTTAAGTTGAGGGTTAGGGTTAGGGTTAGGGTTCGTGTGAGGATTAGGTTAGGGTTATAGTTAGGGTGAGAGTAAGGGTTATGGTGAGGGTTAGGGTGAGCCTGAGGGTTGGCGTTAGCGTTAGCGTGAGGTTTAGTGTTAGGGACAGTTTTATGGTTAGGGTTAGGGTTACGATTGAGGGTTAGGGTTAGAGTTAGGGTAAGCGTAAGGGTTAGGGTGAGGGTTAGGGTTAGTGTGAGGGTTAAGGTTAGGCTTAGCGTTCGGGTTGGGTTGAGGTTCAGGGTTAGGGTTAAGGTTAGGCTTAGGGTTAGCATGAGGGTTAGGGTGAGGGTTAGGTTTAGGGTGTGGGTTAGAGTGAGAGGTAGGGTGAGGGTAAGGATTAAGGTCAGGGTTGGGGTGAGAGTCAGGTTTAGGGTTTGGGTTAGGGTGAGGGGTAATGTAAGTGTTTGGGTTAGTGTTTGGTTTAGGGTTATGGTGAGGTTTAGGTTGAGGATTACGGTTAAGGTTAGCATTAGTGTTAGGGTGAGGTTTAGGGTGAGGGTCAAGGTTACGGTTCAGGATATGTTGAGGGTTAGGGTTAGTGAGAGGGTTAGGGTGAGGGTAAGGGTGAGGTTAAGGGTGAGGCTGAGGGTTAGGGTGAGGGTGAGGGTTAGGGTTAGTCTTAGGGTTAGTCTGAGGTTTAGGGTGAGAGTTAGGTTTAGGATTAGGGTTACAGTTAGGGTTAGGCTTAGGGTGAGGGTGAGGGTGAGAGTGAGGTTAGGGTGTGGGTAAGTGTTAGGTCTAGGGTGACAGATAGGGTTAATGTGATGTTTAGCGTGAGGGTAAAATTTAGGGTGAATGTGAGTGTTCGGGTGAGGGTGATGGTTAGGGTTAGGGTGAGGGTTAGGGTTAAGGTGAGTGTTAGTGTGAAGGTGAGGTTAGGGTTATGTTTAGGTTAAGGGTTAGTTTGAGAGTAAGGGTTAGGGTGAGTGTTAGAGTGCGGGTGAGGTTTAGCGTTAGCGTTAGCATGAGTGATAGGGTTAGGGTGAGGGTTAGGTTTACGGTTAGGTTTAGGGTTAGGGTGAGGGTTAGGCTGGGGGTAGGGTTAGGGTTAGGGTGAGTGTTAAGTTAGTGTGAGGATAAAGGTTAGGGTTAGGTTTACAGTTAGGTTGTAGCTGAAGGTGAGAGCTTGGGGGAGGATTAGGGTTGGGGTTAGGGTTAAAGTTAGGCTGAAGATGAGGGTGAGGTTGAGGGTGAGTGTTAGGTTAAGGATTGGGATTAGGGTTTGGGTTAGGCTTATGGTGAGGGTGAGGGTGAGGGTTAGGGTGAATGTTAGGGTTAGGGTTAGGTTTAGGGTTAGTGTGATGTTTATGGTGAGGGTGAGGGTTAGGGTGAGGGTGATGGTTAGGGTGAGAGTGAGGGTTCGGGTGATTGTGAGGGTTAGGGTGTGTGTGAGGGTTAGGGTTAGGGTGATGGTTAGGGTGAAGGTGACAGGGTAAGGATTAGGTTTAGCATTAGGGTGATGGTTAGGGTTAGGGTAAGGGAGATAGGGTTCGGATTCGGGTTAGGATTATGGTTAGGGTTAGTGTGAGGATTAGGGTTAGGGTTAGGATTAGGTTTAGAGTGATGGTGAGGGTTAGGGTTAGGGTTAGCGTGTGGGTTAGGGAGAGGGTGAGGGTGAGGGTGAGAGTTAAGGTTAATGATAGGGTGAGGATTAGGGTTATGGTTAGACTTAGCGTTAGGGTTAGGCTGAGGGTTAGAGTGAGAGTTAGGTTTAGGTTTAGGGTTACAGTTAGGGTTAGGGTTAGGATGAGGGTGAGGTTGAGGGTGAGTTTTAGGGTGAGGGAAAGGGATAAGGTTAGGGTGATGTTTAGGGTGAGGGTGTGGGTTAGGATAAGTGTGAGGGTTCGGGTGAGGATGAGGTTTAGGGTGTGGGTGAGAGTTAGTGTTAGGGTCAGTTTTAGGTTTACAGTGAGGGTTAGGGTGATGGTGAGGGTTAGGCATATATTTAGATTTAGGGTTATGGTGAGAGTAAGGGTTTGGTTGAGGGTTAGGTTGAGCTTGAGGGTTAGGGTTAGCGTTAGCGTGATGGTTAGTGTTAGGGTGAGGGCTAGGGTTAGACTGAGGGTTAGGGTTAGGGTTAGTGATAGGGTGAGGATTAGGGTTAGTGTTATGTTGAGGGTGAGGGTTAGGCTGAGGATTAGGGTTAGGGTTAAGGTGAGGGTTAGGTTATCATGAGGGTTAGGATTATGGTTATAGTGAGGGTGAGGTTAAGGTTTAGGGTGAGGGTTAGGTTGAGGGTGAGGGTGAGGTTTAGGGTTAGGGTTAGAGTTAGGGTGAGGGTGAAGGCTAAGTTTAGGATTCAGTTTAGGTTTAGGGTTAGGCTGAGTGTGAGTGTGAGGGTGAAGGTGAGTGATAGGTTTAGGATGAGGGTTAGGGTTAGATTTAGGCTTAGCATGAGGTGAGGGTGAAGGTTACGGTGAGGGCTAGGGTTAGGGTTAGGGTGAGGGTTAGGTTTAGTGTGATGTTTAGGGTGAGGGTGAGGGTTAGGTTGAGGATGAGGGTGAGGGTTAGGGTGAGAGTGAGGGTTCAGTTGAGGTTGAGGTTTAGGGTGTGTGTGAGGGTTAGAGTTAGCGTTAGGGTTAGGGTTAGTGTTAGGCTTAGATTGAGGGTGAAGGTCAGGGTTAGGGTTAGTTGAGGATTAGGGTTAGGCTTAGGGTGATGTTTAGGGTGACGGTGAGGGTTAGCGTGAGGGTGAGGGTGAGGAAATGGGTGAGGGTTAGGGTTAGGGTGAGGGTGAATGTTAGGTTGTGGGTGAGGGGTAGAGTTAGGGTTAAAGGTTGGGTGACATTGAGGGTTAGGATGAGTTTGAAGGTTAGGGTTACGGTTTGCGTTAGGGAGAAGGTTAGGGCTAGGTATCGGTTTAGGTTGAGGGTTAGGCTGAGGTGTACAGTTAGGATAAGTGGGAGGATTAGGGTTAGGGTTAGGTTTAGGTGTAGGGTGATTTTAAACGTTAGGGTGAAGTTTAGTGTTAGCCTTAGGGTTAGGGTGAGGGTTAGGTTTAGATTTAGGATTAAGGTAAGGGTTAGCGTTAGTGTTAGGCATACAGTTAGCGTGAGGTTGAGGGTGAAGTTTGGAGTGAGTGTGAGGGTTAGGTTTAGGGTTAGGGTGAGGTTTAGGGGGAGGGTGAGTGTTAGGGTGAGGGTTACGGTGAGGGTTAGCGTTAGGTATAGGTTTAGGATGAGGGTTAGCGTGAGGGGTAGTGTTAGGGTTAGGATGAGGTTTAGGGTTAGTGTGAGGGTTCAGGTTAGGGTTACGGTTAGGGTTGGTTTGACGTTAGGGTTAGGCTTAGGGTTAGAGTTAGGGTGAGGGTTAGGGTGAGGGGTAGGGTTAGGGTTAGTGTTAGAATGAGAGGTAGGGTGAGGGTAAGGATTAGGTTTAGGGTTAGGGTGAGGTTGAGGGTTAGATTTAGGGTGAGGGGTAGGGTAATGGATAGGGTTAGGGTTAGCTTTAGTGTTAGGGGGAAGTTTAGGGTGAGGGTTAGGGTGAGGGTTAGGGTGAGGGTTAGGGTTAGTGTGAGGGTTAGGGTTAGAGTTAGTGTGAGGGTCAGGTTCACGGTTAGGGTTAGGGTTAGGGTGAGGTTGAGGGTGATGATGAGGGTTAGGTTTAGGATTAGGTTTTGGGTTAGGATTAGGCTAAGGGTGAGGGTTAGTGTTAGGGTGAGGGCTAGGGTGAGGCTGAGGGTTAGGGTTAGGGACAGTGATACGGTGAGGATTAGGGTTAGAGTTATGTTTATGGTGAGATTTAGGCTGATGGGTAGGGTTAGGGTTAGGGTGAGGGTAAGGTTAGTGTGAGGGTTATTGTTAGGGTGAGGGTGAGGGTGAAATTTAGGGTGAGGGTGAGAGTTAGAGTTAGCATTAGGGTTAGGGTGAGAGTTTGGGTGAGTGTTAGGTTGAGGGTTAGTGTTAGGGTTAGTGTTAGGCTTAGGGTGAGGGTTAGGGTTAGGGTTAGGTGAAGGTTAGTTTTAGGGTTACGTTGAGGTTTAGTGTTACTGTGCTGTTTAGGGTGAGGGTGAGGGTTAGGATGAGGGTGAGGGTGAGGTTTAGGGTGAGAGTGAGGTTTCGGATGAGGGTGAGGGTTAGGGTTTGTGTAAGGGCTAGGGTTAGGGTGATGGTTAGGTTGACTGTGAGGGTAAGGGTTAGCGTTAGGGTTCGCGTTATGGTGATGGTTTGAGTTATGTTTAGGGTTAAGTTGATGTTTAGGTTTAGGGTTCATCTTAGGGTTAATTAAGTGTTAGTGTGAGGATTTGGGTTAGGTTTAGGGTTAGGGTGAGAGTAAGGCTTAGTCTGAAGTTTAGGGTGAGGGTTAGGGTTAGCGTTAGGTTTAGGTTGTTGGTTAGGGTGAGGGTTAAGATTACTGTTAGGGTTAGGGTGAGGGTGACGGTTACGGGGAGGGTTTCAGTGAGGGTTAGGGTTAGGGTTGGGTTAGGTGAGGGTTAGTGTTAGGTTGATGGTTAGGGTTAGGGTTAGGGTGAGGGTGATGTTGAGGATTAGTGTAAGGGTTATGGTGAGTGTTAGTGTTAGGTTTATGGTGAGGGTTAGGGTGAGGTTTAGGGTTAGTGTTAGGGTTAGGGTGAGTGTTAGTGTTAGGGTAAGGGTTAGGGCGAGCTTTAGTGTTTGGGTTAGGGTGAGGGGTAGGGTGAGGGGTAGGGTTAGTATTAGTTTTAGGGTTAGTGTTAGGGTGAGGGTTAGGGTGACGGTGAGGGTTAGGGTGAGGGTGAGGTTTAGGGTGACGGTTAAGGTCAGAGTAGGTTTAGGGTTAGTGTTAGTGTCAGGATTAGGGTTAGGGTTAGAGTTAGGGTGAGAGTAAGGGGTAGGGTGAGGGTTAGGGTGAGCGTGAGGTTTGGGGTTAGTGTTAGCATGATTGTTAGTGTTAGGGAGAAGTTTAGGTTTAGGGTTAGGATTAGGGTTAGGTTGAGGGTTAGGGTTAGGGTTAGGGTTAGGATGAGGGTTAGCGTGAGGGGTAGGGTTAGGGTTAGGGTGATGTTTATGTTTAGTGTGAGGATTAAGGTTAGGGTTAGGTTTAGGTTTGGGTTGGGGGACGGGTTAGGTTGAGGGTTAGGGTTAGGGTTAGGGTGAAGGTTATGGTTAGTGTGAGGATTAAGGTTAGGGTTAGGGTTAGGTTTGGGTTGGGGGACGGGTTAGGTTAAGGATTAGGGTCAAGGTTAGGGTGAGGGTGAGGGTTAGGGTTAGGGTGAGGGGTAGTGTAAGGGATAGGGTTATAGTAAGGGTTAGGGTTAGGGCAAGGGTTAGGGTGAAGATTATGGTTAGGGTTAGCGTTATTGTTGGGGTGAGGATTAGGGTGAGAGTGAGGGTTAGGGTTCGGGTTAGGGTTAGGGTCAGGGTCAGGGTCAGGGTTAGGTTTAGGGTGAGGGTGAGGGTGAGGGTGATGGTGAGGGTCATGTTTAGGATTAGGTTTTGGGTTAGGATTAGGCTAAGGTTGAGGGTTAGTGTTAGGGTGAGGTCTAGGGTGAGGGTGACATTTAGCCTTACAGTTAGTGATGCGGTGAGGATTAGGTTTAGAGTTAGGGTTATGGTGAGATTTAGGCTGTTGTGTAGGGTTAGTTTTAGGGTGAGGTAAGGTTAGTGTGAGGGTTAGGGTTAGGGTTAGGATGAGGGTGAGGCTTAGGGTGAGGGTGAGGGTTAGGGTTAGCATTAGGGTTAGGGTGAGAGTAGGGTGGTTGTTAGGTTTAGGTTTAGGGTTAGGGTTCTTGTTAGGCTTTGGGTGAGGGTTAGGGTGAGGGTTAGGGTTAGTGTTAGGTTGAGGTTTAGTGTTACTGTGATGTTTAGAACGAGGGTGAGGGTTAGGATGAGGGTGAGGGTGAGGGTTAGGGTGAGTGTGAGGTTTCGGATGAGGGTGAGTGTTAGGATTTGTGTGAGGGTTAGGGTTAATGTGATGGTTAGGTTGACAGTGAGGGTTAGGGTTAGGGTTAGGTTTACCGTTACGGTGATGGTTTGGGTTATGTTTAGGTTTAGGGTGATGGTTAGGGTTAGGGTTTGTGTGAGGGTTAGGGTAAAGGTTAGTGTGAGGATTAGGGTTAGGGTTAGGTTTAGGGTTAGGGTCAGGGTAAAGGTTAGGGTGAGGTTTAGGGTGAGGGTTAGGGTTAGAGTTAGGGTTAGGATGTGGGTTAGGGTGCGGGTTAAGGTTACTGTTAGGGTTAGCGGGAGAGTGACGTTTAGGTTGAGGGTTAGGGTGAGGGTTAGGGTTAGGGTTACAGTTAGGGTGAGGGTCAGGGTAATGTTTAGGGTTAGGGTTAGGTGAGGGTTAGTGTTAGGGTGATGGTTAGGGTTAGGGTTAGAGTTAAGTTGAGGGTGAGGATTAGGGTCAGGGTTAGATTGAGCGTTAGTGTTAGGGTTAGGGTGAAGGGTAGGATGTGGGTTAGTGTTAGTGTTAGGGTTAGTGTTAGGTTTAGGATGAGGGTTAGGGTTAGGGTAAGGTTTAGGGTGAGCTTTCGTGTTAGGGTTAGAGTGAGGGTTAGTTTGAGGATTAGGGTTAGGGTTAGTGTTAGGGTGAGGGCTAGGGTTAGGGTTAGGGTTAGGGTTAGGTTTAGGCTTAGAGTGAGGGTTAGGGTTCGGGTTAGGTTTAGGGTGAGGGTTCGGGTTAAGTTTAGGGTTAGGGTGAGGTTTTAGGTTAGGGTGAGGATTAGGGTTAGAGTTAGGATTAGAGTGAGGGTTAAGGTTAGGGTTAAGGTTAAGGTGAGGCTGAGGGACAGTGTTAGGTTTAGAATTAGGGTTAGGCTTAGGGTGAGCGTGAGGGAAACTGTGCATGTTAGTTTTAGGGTGAGGGTTAGGGTTAGGTTTAGGGTGAGGGTTATGATTAGGGTGATGTTTTTGGTGAGGGTTAGGGTTAGGATGAGGATTGGGGTTAGTGTGATATTTAGGGTGAGGGTGAGGGTTAAGGTGAGTGTGAGGGTGAGGGTTAGGGTGAGAGTGAGTGTTCAGTTGAGGGTGAGGGTTAGGGTGTGTGTGAGAGTTAGGGTTAGGGTGATGGTTAGGGTAACGGTGAGCGTTAAAGTTAGGATTAGGTTTAGCATTATGGTGATGGTTACGGTTAGGGTTAAGGTGATGGTTTGGTTCCGGTTAGGGTTGGGGTTAGGTTTAATGTGAGGATTAGGGTTAGGGTTAGGATTAGGGTGAGTTTGAGGTTAAGGGTGAGGGTGAGGCTTAGGGTGAGCTTAGGGTTAGACTGAGGGTTAGGGTGAGGGTTAGGTTTAGGATTTGGTTTATGGTTAGGATTAGCCTTAGGGTGAGGGTGAGGCTGAGGGTTCGGATGAGGGTAAGTGTAAGGGTTTGGGTGACCTTAGGGTTAGTGTGAAGATTAGGGTGAGGGAAAATGTTAGGGTGAGTGTGAGTGTACAGGTGAAGGTGAGGGTTAGGATGTGGGTGAGGTTAGGTTTAGGTTTAGGTTGAGTGTTAGGGTTAGGGTGAGGATTAGTGTGAGGGTGAGGGTTAGGGTTATGGGTAGGTTTAGGGTTAGGTTGAGAGTAAGGTTTCAAGGTGAGTGTGAGGGTTAGAGTTAGCGTTCACGTGAGGGTTAGGGTTAGGGTGAGGGCTACGTTTAGGTTTACAGTTAGGGTGAGGTTTAGGGTGAGGGGTAGGGTGAAGTTTAGGGTTAGGTTTAGGTCTAGGGTTAGTGGATAGTTAGGGTTAGGGTTAGTTTTACGGTTAGGGTTAGGGTTAGGGTGAGTGTTAAGGTGAGGGTTAGGGTGAGGGTTAGGGTTAATATTAAGGTGAGGGTAGGGTGACGGTGAGGGTTAGGGTTAGGTTTAGGGTGAGCGTAAGGGTGAGGTTTAAGTTTAGGGTTAGGGTAGGGTGAGGGTTAGGTTTAGAGTTAGGTTTAGGTTTAGGCTTAGGGTTAGGGGAAGTGTGAGGATTAGCATAAGGGTTAGGGTTAGGGGAGGTTAAAGATTAGGATGAGGTTTAGGGTGAGGGTTAGGGTTGGGGTTAGGGTTAGGGTGAGGATTTGGGTTAGTGTTAGGGTTAGGGTGAGGTTTACTTATAGGGTTAGTGATATGGTGAGGGTGAGGGTGAGGGGTTGGATTAGGTTAAGGTTAGAGTTAGGGTGAGCATGAGGGTGAGAGATATGTTTCGTATTAGGGTTAGTTTTAGGGTTAGTCTGAGGGTGAGGGTAATGGTGATGGTGAGGGTTAGGGTTAGGGCGAGGGTTAGGGTTTGGGTTAGGGTTAGGATGCGGGTTAGGCTGAGGGGTATGTTTAGGGTTAGGGTGAGGGTTAGGGCTAGTGTGAGGGTTAGGGTTAGGGTTAGGCTTAAGGTGAGGGAAAGGGTTAGGGTGAGGGTTAGTTTGAGTGTGAGGGTTAGTGTTAATGTTAGGGTTAGGGTGACGGTGAGGCTTAGGGTTTAGAATTAGGGTGAAGAGTATGGTTAGGGTTAGGCTTACGATTAGGGTGAGGGTAAAGTTGACCGTTTGGCTGAGGGGTAGCATTAGGTTTAGGGTAAGGGTGAGGGTGAGGGTTAGGTTTAGGATTAGGGTTGTGGTTAGTGTTAGGCTAAGGGTGACAGTGAGGGTGAGGGTTAGGGTGAGGGTAAGAGTTAGGGTTAGGGTGAAGGTTAGGGTTAGTGTGAAGTTTAGGTTGACGGTAAGTGTTAGGGTGAGCGTGAGGTTTCAGGTGAGGTTGAGGGTTAAGATGTGGGTGAGGGTTAGGGTTAGGGTGAGGGTTAGGTTTATGATTTTGTTTAGAATGAGACTGAGGGTTAGGGTTAGGGTTACGCTTACACTTAGGTTGAAGGTGAGGGTGAATCCAGGGTTAGGATTAGGGTAGGGTTAGGGTTAGTTGGAGGGTGAGGTTGAGTGTGACAGTGAGGGTGAGTGTTAGGTTTAGGATTAGGGTTAGGGTGAGGGTTAGACTTAGGGTGAGAGTGAGGGTGAGGTTGAAGTTTAGGCTGAGGGTTAGGGTTAGGGTTATTGTGAGGGTTAGGGATAGTGTGATGTTTAGTGTGAGGGTGAGTGTTAGGGTGACGGTGGGGCTAGGGTTTAGGGTGAGAATGAGGGTTCGGGTGAGGGTCAGGGTTAGGTTTTGGGTGAGGGTTAGATTTAGGGTGATGGTTAGTGTGACCGTGAGGGTTAGGGTTAGGGTTAGCGTTAGGGTGAGAGTTAGGCTTAGGGTTAGGGTTAGGGTGATGGTTAGGTTTCAGGTTCGGGTTCGGGTTAATGTTAGGGTTAGTGTGTGGATTAGGGTGAGGTTAAGTGTTAGGGTGAGGTTCAGGGTGAGGGTAGGTTTAGCATTATGGTTAGATTGTGGGTTAGGGTGAGGGTTAACGTTAGTGTTAGGGTTAGGGTGAGGGTGACGGTTAGGGTCAGGGTTACGATTAGGGTTAGGTTTAGGGTTAGTGTGAGCGTGAGGGTTAGGGTTAGGGTTAGCATGAGGGTTAGGGTTAGGCTGAGGGTGAGGGTTAAGTTTAGGGTTAGGGTGAGGTTGAGAGTGAGGGGTAGGTTTAGCGTTACAGTTAGGGTGAAGGTGAGGGAGAGAATTAGGTTTAGGATTAGGATTAGGGTAAGGCTTAGGTTGAGGGTGAGGGTGAGGGTGAGCCTGAGGGTTAGGGTTGGGGTTAGTGTTAAGGTGCATGTTAGGTTTAGGGTTAGGGTGAGGGCAAGTTTGAGGGTTAGGGTTAGAATTAGTTTTAGGGTAAGGTTTAGGGTTAGGGTTAGGGTATGTGTTAGGGTGAGGATTAGTGTGAGGGTTAGGGTTAGGGTGAGGGTGAGGTTTAGGGTGAGAGTTATGGTTAGGGTTAGGGTTAGGGTGAGGGTGAGGGATAGTGTTAGGGTTAGGTTTAGGGTGAGGGTGAGGGGTAGTGTTAGGGTTAGGGTTAGCGTGAGGGCAAGTGTTAGGGTGAGGGTAAGGGTTAGGGTTAATGTTCGGGTGAGGACTAAAGTGAGTGTGAGGGTTAGTGTTAGCGTTAAGGAGAGGGTGATGTTTAGGGTTAGGGTTAGGGTTCAGATGAGGGTTAGGCTGAGGGGTAGGGTTAGGGCTAGGGTGAGTGTTTGGTTAGTGTGAGGGTTAGGGTTAGGGTGAGGGTTATGTTTAGGATTAGGGTGAGGGTAAGGGTTAGGGTGAGGGTTAGGGTTAGAGTTAGGTTTAGGGTAAGGGTTAGGGTTAGGCTTAGGTTTAGGGGTAGGGTAATGCTGAGGGTGAGGGTGAGGGTTAGAGTTAGAATAAGGGTTATGGTTGGGGTTAGGCTGAGGGTGAGGGTGAGGGTGAGGGTTAGGGTTAGGAATAGTTTTATGGTTAGGGTTAGGCTGAGGGTGAGGGTTAGGGTTAGGTTTAGGGTTAGGTTTAGGGAAAGGGCTAGCCTGAGGGTGAGGTTTAGGGTGAGGGTGAGGGTGATGGTGAGGGATAGGGTGAGGCTTAGGTTTAGAGTAAGGGTTGGGTTTAGGATAAGGGTGAGGATTAGGGTTATTGTTTGGGTTAGGGTAAGGTTTAGTGTGAGGGTGAGGATTAGATTTAGCATTAGAGTTAGTTTTAGTGTTAGGATGAGGGTTAGGGTGAGGGTGAGGTTTAGGTTGAGTGTTAGAGTTAGGGTTAGGGTGAGGGTTAGGGTTAGTGTGATGTTTAGGGTGAGGGTGAGAGTTAGGTTGAGTATGAGGGTTCGGGTGAGTTTTCGGGTGAGGGTGAGGGTTCGTGTTAGGGTGAGGGTGAGTTTTAGGGTTAGGGTGAGGGTTAGGGTGAGGGTGTGGGTAGGTTTATGGTTATGGTTATGGTTAGGGTGACAGTACGTGTTAAGGTGAGGATTAGGATGAGGGTGAGCGTTAGGGTGAGGGTTAGGGTTAGGGTTAGGGTTAGGATGAGGGTGAGGGTTAGTGTGAGGGCTCGGGTTAGGCTTAGGCTTAGATTGAGGGTATGGGTTAGGGTTAGGTTTAGGCTGAGGGTGAGGTTAAGGTTGAAGGTGAGGGTTAATTTTAAGGTGAGGGTGAGGGATAGTGTTAGGGTTAGGGATAGAGCTAGGGTGAGGGTTAATTTTAGGGTTAGTGTTAGCCTGAGGGTTAAGCTGAGAGGTAGCTATAGGGTTAGGGTGAGGTTAGGGTTAGTGTGAGGGTTAGGATGTGGGTGAGGGTTAGGTCTATGATTAGGGTGAGGGTTAGGGTGAGGATTAGGGTGAGGGTGAAGGTGAGAGTTAGGATGAGGATGAGGGTTCGATTGAGGGTTAGGGTTTGGGTTAGGGTTAGGCTTAGTGTTAATTTGAATATTAGGGTTAGGGTTAGGGTTAGATTTAGGGTGAGGGTAAAGGTTAGGGTGAGGTTTAGGTTGAGATTTAGGGCTAGAGTTAGTGTTAGGTTGAGGGTTAGGGTGAGGAGTGGGGTTGGTGTTAGGGTTAGGGTGAGGGTCAGGGTTAGCGTTAGGGTTAGGGTGAGGGTTAGGGTTAGAGTGAGATTGAGGGATAGGGTTAGGATTAGGGTGAGGGAGAGGGTTAGGATTAGGGTTAGGTTTAGAGTTAGGGTCAGGGTGATGATGAGGGTGAGTGTTAGGGTTAGGATTAAGGTTAGGGTTAGGGTTATGCTGAGGTTGAGTTTAAGGTTTAGGGAGAGGTTAAGTGTTAGTTTCAGGATTAGGGTTAGGGTTAGGGTAAGGGTTAGTATGAGGATTAAGGTAGGGGCTAAGTTTAGGGTGAAGGTAAGTTTTAGGTTGAGGCTTGGTGTGAGGGTGAGAGTTAGGTTTAGGTTTAGGGTGAGGGTTAGGTTGAGGGTTAGGGTTAGGTTGAGGGTAAGGGTTATGGTGAGGGTTGGAGTAAGGGTAGGTTTAGGGTAAGGGTCAGGTTTAGGTTGAGGGTTAGGTTGCGGGTTAGGGTGAGGGTTAGGTTTAGGGTGAGGGTTAGGATTAGTGTGAGGGTTAGGGTTAGGGTGAGGGTTAGGGTGTGGATTAGGGTTAGGGTTAGGGATTTGGTGAGGATGAGGGTTAGGTTAAGGGTTAGGGTCATTGTGAGGGTTAGAGTTAGGGTTAAGGTGAGAGTTATGTTTAGTCTTAGGGTGAGGGTAAGAGTTAGGGTTAGGGTTATTGTGAGGGTTAGGTTGAGGGTTAGTGTAAGAGTTAGGTTTGTGGTAAAGGTTAGGGTTAGGATTAGGTTTATGATTAGGGTTAGGCTGAGGGTGAGAGTGAGGGTTAGGTTTAGGATAAGGGTTAGGGTTAGGGTTAGGCTGAGGGTCAGGGGGAGGGGGAGGGGGAGGGTTAGGGTTAGGTTTAGGGTTAGGGTGAGGGTTGGGTTTAGGGTAAGGGTGAGGGTTAGTGTTATTGTTAGGCCTGGGGTAAGGTTTAGTGTGAGGGTGAGGGTTAGATTTAGGATTAGGGTTAGGGTTAGGGTTAAGTTGAGGGTTAGGGTGAGGGTGAGTTTTAGAGTTAGGGATAGGGTGAGGGTTAGGGTTAGTGTGATGTTTAGGGTGAGGGTGATGCTTAGGGTGAGTATTAGGTTTCGGGTGAGGGTGAGGGTGAAGGGGAGGGTTAGGGTTAGGTTGAGGGTTAGGGTTAGGGTGAGGGTGTGGGTAGGGTTATGGTTATGGTTTGGGTTAGGGTGAGAGTAAGTGTTAGCGTGAGGGTTAGGATGAGGCTGAGCGTTCGGGTGAGGGTTAGGGTTAGGGTTAGGCTGAGGTTGAGGGTGAGTGTGAGGATTACGCTGAGAGTTAGTGTTCGTGTGATTTTTAGGGTGAGGGTGAAGATTAGGGTGAGGGTGAAAATGAGGGTTAGGATGAGGGTTCGGTTTCGGGTGAGGATTAGGGTTTGGGTTAGGTTTAGGGTTAGGGTTAATTTGAGTATTAGGGTCACGGATAGAGTTAGGTTTAGGGTGAGGGTAAGGGTTAGGGTGAGGTTTATGGTGAGATATAGGGTTAGCGTTAGGGTTAGGGTGAGGGTTAAGATGAGGATTGGGGTTGGTGTTAGGGTTAGGGTGAGGGTGAGGGTTAGGTTTAGGCTTACGTTGAGAGTTAGGGTTAGGATGAGGTTTAGGTATAGGGTTAGGGTTAGGGTGAGTGTGAAGGTTAGGATTAGGGTTAGGTTTAGAGTTAGGGTCAGGGTGATGGTGATGGTGAGGGTTAGGTATAGGATTAGGGTTAGGGCAAGGTTTAGGCTGACGTTGAGGTTAAGTGTTAGTTTCAGGGTTAGGGTTAGTGTGAGGATTAAGGTAGGTGTTAGGGTTAGGATGAAGGTAAGGTTTAGGGTGGGGCTTGGGGTGAGGGTGAGATTTAGGGTTAGGTTTCGAGTGGGGGTTAGGTTGAGGGTTAGGGTTAGGGTGAGGGTAAGGGTTATGGTGAGGGTTGGAGTGAGGGTAAGGGTTAGGGTTAGTGTGAGAGGTAGGTGGTGGGTTAGGTGAGGGTTAGGTTTTTGGTGAGGGTTAGTATTAGTGTGAGGGTTAGGGTTAGGGTGAGGGTTAGTGTGACTGTTAGGGTTAGGGTGTGGGTGAGGGTTAGGGTTAGGTTTAGGGTGAGGATGAGGGTTTCGTTAAGGGTGAGCGTTAGGGTGAGGTTTAGGGTGAGGGTTAGCTTAGTGTGGGGGTTAGATTTAGGGTTAAGTTGAGGGTAAGGGTTAGGGTTAGGGTGAGTGTGAGGGTTAGGGTTAGCATTTGGTTTACGGTGAGAATTAGGGTGAGAGTTAGGTTTAGGATTTCGGTTATGTTTAGGGTTAGGCTTAGGGTGAGGGTTAAGGTTAGGGTAAGGTTTAGGTTTAGGGTGAGGTTTAGGTATAGGCTTAGGTTTAGGGTGAGGGTGAGGTTGAGGTTGAGGGTGAGAGTAAGTTTTAGGGTGAGAGTTAGGGTGAGGTTTAGTGTTAGGGTTAGGGTTATGGTGAGGGTAAGGGTTAGGTTTTAGTGTTAGGGTGAGGTTTAGGGTGATGGTGAGGGATAGGGTGAGGGTGAGTGTTAGGGTTAGGGTTAGGGTATGGACTAGGGTGAGGGTGAGAGTTAGGGTTAGGTTTAGTGTGAGGGTTAGGTTGAGGGTGAGGTTTAGGGTTAGTGTTAGGGTGAGGGTCAGGCTGACTGTGTTGTTTAGGGTGAGGGTGAGGTTTAGGGTTAGGTTTAGGGATTGGGTGAGGTTTAGGTTTAGGGGGAGGTTTAGGATGGGGTGTAGGGTTAGGGTTAGGGTGAGGGTTAAGGTTAGTGTGAAGGTTAGGGTTAGGGTTAGGTTTACTGTAAAGGTTAGCTTGAGGGTTATGGTTTGTGTGAGCGATAGGGTTTGGTTGAGGAAAACGGTTAGGGTGAGGGATTGGGTGAGGGTGACGGTTAGAGTGTGGGTGAGGATCAGTGTGAGGATTAGGGTTAGGGTTAGGATTAGGGTTAGTGTGAGGGTTAGGGTGAGGGTTATGTTTAGGGTTACGGTTAGGGTTACGGTTAGGGTTACGGTGAGGGTAAGGGTTAGGGTGAGGTTTACGGTGAAGGTTACACTTAGGGTTAAGGTGAGGGTTACGGTGACAGGAAGGGTTAGATTTATGTTGAGCGTTAGAGTTAGGGTGAGGGTTATGGTGAGGGTTAGGGTTAAGATGAACTTGAGTGTTAAGTTTAGTGTGATATTTAGTGTGTGGGTTAGGGTTAGCGTTAGGGTGAGGTTTAGGGTGAGGGTAAGGGTTAGGGTGAGATTTAAGGTGAGGGTTAGAGTTAGGTTTAGGATGAGAGTTACAGTGATGGGAAGGGAGGATTATAGTGAGTGTTAGGGTTAGGGTGGGGCTTAGGGTGAGGATTATGGATAGGGTTAGGGTTAAGATGAGGGTGAGGGTTAGGGTTAGTGTGATATTTAGGGTAAAGGTGAGGGTTAGGGTGAGTGTGAGTGTTCAGCTTAGGGTGAGGTTTAGGATGTGGGTGAGGGTTAGTGTTAGGCAGACGGTGAGGGTTCGGGTGAGGGTGAGTGTTAGGGTTAGGGTTAGCTTTAGGGTGAGTGGTATGTTTAGGTTTAGGGTTACAGTGAGGGTTAGGGTGTGGTTTAGGGTTAGGGTTAGGCTTAGTGTTAGTGTAAGGTTTAGGCTTAGGTGTAGGGTTAGAGTTAGGTTGAGGTTAAGGTTTATGGTGAGGTTTAGGGTGAGCGTGAGGGTTAGGGTTAGCATTGGGGTTAGGGTGAGGTTTAATTTGAGGGTGAAGATGAGGGTTAGGGTTAGGCTGAGGGTTAGGGTTACAGTTAGGGTTAGTCTTAGGGTTAGGGTGAAGGTTAGGTTTAGGGTTATTGTTAGTTTTAGAGTTAGGGTAAAGGTGAGAGTGATGGTGAGGTTTAGGTTTAGAGTTAGGTTTAGGTTGAGGGTGAGTGTGAAGGTTAGGTTTAGGTTTAGGTTTTGGGTTAGTCTGAGTGTGAGGGAGTGGGTAAGGTTTAGGGTTAATATGATATTTAGGGTAGGGTGACAGTTAGACTGAGTGTGAGGCTTCAAGTGAGCATGCGAGTTAGGTTGTGGGTGAGGGTTAGGGTGACGGTGAGTGTTAGGGTGATGGTGAGGGTTAGGGTGAGGTTGAGGGTTAGGGTTATGGTTATGGTTAGTGTTAGTGTAAGAGAAATGGTTCGGGTGATGGTTAGGGTGAGGTTGAGGGTTAGGGTTAGCGTTAGCGTCAGGGTTAGGGTTAGGTTTTGTGTTAGGGTGAGGGTTAGGGTGAGGGTTATGTTTAGAGTTAGGGTGAGTGTTAGTGTGAGTAATAGGTTTAGGGCTAGGGTTAGGGTGAGGATGAGGGCTAGGGTTAGGATTAGAGTTAGGGTTAGGGTTAGGTTGAGGGTGCGGGTGAGGTTGAGGTTTAGGGTTAGGGTGAGGGTGAGGTTGGTTAGGGTTAGTGTTAGAGTTAGGCTGCGAGTAAGGGTTAGGGTGAGGGTAGAGTGAGGTGGAGGGTTAGGGTTAGCATTAACTTTCGCGTTAGCATGAGGGTTAGGCTGAGGGGTAGGGTTGGGGTTAGGATGAGGGTTAAGATTACAGTGTGGGTTAGGTTTAGGGTTAGGGTTAGGATGAGGGTTAGGCTGCGGGGTTAGGTTAGGTTAGGGTGAGGGTTAGGGTGAGGGTAAGGGTGAGATTAAGGGTTAGGGTAAGGGTTAGGGTGAGGGTTAAGGATAGGGTGAGGGTTATTGTTAGGGTTAGGGTTAGGGCTAGGTTTAGGATTAGGGTGAGGTTTAGGATTAGGGTTATGGTGAGGGTTAGGCTGAGGGTTAGGTTTTGGGTTAGGGTGAGGGTTATGGATAGTGTGTGGGTTAGTGTTCGGGTTAGGGTAAGAGTGAGGGTAAGGGTTAAGGTGAGGTTTCGATTAAGGGTTAGGGTGACGGTGAGTGTTAGGATGAGGGTGAGGGTTAGGGCTAGGTTTAGGGTGAGGGTAAGTTTTATTGTTAGGGTTAGAGTGAGGTTGAGGGTGACGGTTAGGGATAGGGTTAGGATTAGTGTTAGACTGAGGGTTAGGTCTAGGGTGAGGGTGAGGGTTATGGTTAGCTTTAGGGTGAGGGTTAGTGTTTGGGTTTGGGTTAGGGTGAGGGTTAGGGTGTGGGTTATGGTTAGGGTTAGTGTTAAGTTTAGATTTAGTGTGAGGATTAGGGCTAGGTTCAGGGTTAGGCTTAGGGTAAGGGTAAGGTATAGGTTGAGGTTTATGGTGAGGTTGAGGGTTAGGATTAGGGTAAGTGTTACAGTTAGGGTGAGGGTGAGGGTGAGAGCTAGGTTTAGGTTGCGGGGTAGGGTTAGGGTTAGGGTGAGAGTTAGGGTTAGTGTGAGGGTTAGGGTTAGGGTTTGGTTTAGGGTGAGGGTAAGGGTTAGGGTGAGGGTTAGTTTTTGTGTGAGCATTAGGGTTAGGGTTAGGGTTAGGGTGAGGAAAAGGTTTAGGGTGAGGGTTAGGGTTATTTTTAGGGTTAGAGTTAGGTTGAGGGTGAAGGTGAGAGTAAGGTTGAGGGTTTGATTTAGATTTAGGTTTAGGGTGACGGTGAGGGTGACGGTTAGGCTTAGGTTTAGTTTTAGGGTTGGGTTTAGGCTGAGGGTGAGTGTGAGGGTGAGTGTTAGGGTTAGTGTGATGTTTAGCAGGAGGGTGATGGTTAGGGTGAGAATGAGGGTTCGGGTGACGATGAATGTTAGGCTGATGGTGAGGGTTAGGGTTAGGGTGAGAGTTAGGGTTATGGTTAGGTTTAGAGTTATGGTGAGAGTAAGGGTTAGGGTGAGGGTTAGGGGGAGGTTGAGGGTTAGGGTTAGGATTAGCATGAGGTTTAGGGTTAGGGTGAGAGTTAGGGTAATGGTTAGGTTTAGAGTTATGGTGAGAGTAAGGTTTAGGGTGAGGTTGAGGGTTAGGGTTAGCGTTAGCATGAGGGTTAGGGTTAGGGTGAGTGTTAGGATTAGGGTTAGGGTTAGGTTGAGGGGGAAGTTTAGGGTTAGGGTGAGGTTTAGAGTTAGGGTGAGGGTGAGCATGAGGACTAGGCTTAGAATTAGGTTTAGGGTTAAGCTTAGGCTGAGGGTGAGGGTGAGTGTGAGGGTGAGGGTTACAGTAAAATTTAGGTTGAGGTTTAGCTTTAGGGTTAGTGTTAGGGTGAGGGTTAGGGTGAGGGTTATGGGTAGGGTTAGGGTTAGGGTTAGGGTTAGTGTGAGGATTAGGGTTAGGGTTACTGTTAGCATTAGGGAGAGGGTAAGTGTTAGGGTGAGGTTTAGGGTGAGGGTTAGTTAAGCGTTTTTGTTAGGGTGAGGGTGAGAGTTAGGGTGAGGTTTAGGTTTAGTGTTAGGGTTAGGGAGAGGGTGAAGATTAGGGTTAGGGTGAGTGTTAGAGTTAGGGTGAGGTTTTGGGATAGAGTTAAGATTAGGTAAGGGTGAGGGTGAGGGTTAGGATTAGGGTTAGTGTTATTGTTAGGGTGAGGGTGAGGGTGAGGACTAGGATTAGGTTTAGGTTTAGGGTTAGGGTTAGGCTGAGTGTGCGGCTGAGGGTGGGGGTGAGGGTTAGAGTTAGATTTAGGGTGAGGTTTAGCTTTAGGGTTAGTGTTAGGGTGAGGGTTAGGGTGAGGGTTATGGGTAGGGTTATGGTTAGGGTTAGGGTTAGTGTGAGGATTAGGGTTAGGGTTACTGTTAGGTTTAGGGAGAGGGTAAGTGTTAGGGTGAGCTTTAGGGTGAGGGTTAGTTTAGCGTTTTTGTTAGGGTGAGGGTGAGAGTTATGGTGAGGTTTAGGTTTAGTGTTAGGGTTAAGGAGAGGGTGAAGGTTAGGGTTAGGGTGAGTGTTAGAGTTAGGGTGAGGTTTTGGGATAGAGTTAAGGTTAGGGTAAGGGTGAGGGTGAGGGTTAGGATTGTTAGAGTTAGGATGAGGGTGAGGGTGAGTGTTAGGATTAGAATTAGGGTTAGGATTAGGTTTAGGCTGAGGGTGAGGCTTAGGTTTAGGGTGAGGGGTAGGTTTAGGTTTAAGGTGAGGGTTATGGTTTGTGTTAGTGTTAGGGTTAGGGTTAGGGTTAGGGTGAGGGTTATAGTTAGGGTTAGGGTAGGATGAGGGCAAGGGTTAGGGTGAGGGTTAGGGTGATGGTTAGCATAACTGTTAGGGTTAGGGTGAGTGTGAAGTTTAGGTTTAGGATTAGGGTGAGGACTACTGTGAGTGTGAGTTAGGGTTAGGGTTAGGGTGAGGGTTACGGATATGGTGAGGATTAGGGTTAGGGTTAGGGTTGCGGTGAGGGTTAAGGTGCGTGGTAATGTGAGGGTTAGGGTGAGAGTTAGGGTTAGTGTTAGGGTTACAGTTAGGGTTAGGTTTAGGGTTAGGGTAAGGCTTAGGGTGAGGGTTAGGGTTTGTGTGAGCATTAGGGTTAGGGTTAGGGTTAGGGTGAGGGTTAGGGTTATTGTTAGGGTTAGTGTTATGTTGAGTGTGAGGGTGAGGGTAAGGGTGAGGGTTTGTTTTAGTGTTAGGTTTAGGGTGAGAGTGAGGGTGACGGTTAGGGTTAGGTTTAGTTTTAGGTTTAGGTTTAGGCTGAGGGTGAGGGTTAGCGTTAGTGTGATGTTTAGGGTGAGGGTGAGGTTTAGGGTGAGAGTGAGGGTTTGGGTGATGGTGAGGGTTAGGTTGATGGTGAGGGTTAGGTTTAGGTTTAGTGTTACAATTAGGGTGAGGGTGAGGGTTAGGTTTAGGATTAGGATAAGGGTTAGGTTTAGGCTGAGGGTGCGGCTGAGTGTCTGGGTTAGCGTGAGGGGTAGGGTTAGGGTTAGAGTGAGGGTTTCGGTTTGGGTTAGGGTTAGGGTTAGGTTTAGGGTTAGGGTGAATGTTATAATTAGCGTTAGGATTAGGATGAGGTAGAGTTTAGGATGAGGTTTAGGGTGATGGTTAGCATAACTGTTAGGGTTAGGCTGAGGGTTAGGGTTAGGATTAGGGTGAGGGCTACTGTGAGGATTAGAGTTAGGGTGAGGTTTAGGGCTTGGGTTAGGTTGACGGTGACGGTGAGAGTTAGGGTGAGGTTAAGGGTTAGGTTTAGGGTTAGGGATAGGGTGAGGATTAGGGTTAGGTTTAGGGTTAGGCTGAGGGTTAGGGTGCGGGATAGGGTTAGGGTTAGGGTAAGAGTTAGGGTTAGTGTGAGGGTTAGGGTTAGGTTTAGGTTTAGGGTGAGGGTAAGGCGTAAAGCTTTGGGTGAGGTTTAGGGTTTGTGTGAGCATTAGGGTTACTGTTAGGGTTAGGGTGAGGGAAAGGGTTAGGGTGAGGGTTAGGGTTATTGTTAGGGTTAGTGTTAGAGTGAGTGTGAGGGAGAGGGTAAGGTTGAGGGTTTGTTTTAGTGTTAGGTTTAGGGTGAGGGTGAAGGTGATGGTTAGGGTTAGGTTTAGTTTTAGGCTGAGGGTGAGGGTGAGGGTGAGGATGAGGGTTAGCGTTAGTGCGATGTTTAGGGTGAGGTTGAGGTTTTGGGTGAGATTGAGGGTTCTGGTAACGGTGAGGGTTAGGTTGATGGTGAGGGTTAGGGTAAGGGTGAGGGTTAGGGTTAGGGTTATGGTGAGAGTAAGGGTTAGGATGAGGGTTAAGGTGTGGGTGAGGGTTAGGGTTAGCCTTAGCATGAGGATTAGGGTTAGGGTGAGTGTTAGGGTTAGGTTTAGGTTGAGGGTGAGGGTTAGGGTTAGGTTTAGGGTTAGAGATAGGGTGAGGGTGAGGGTGCGGGCAAGGTTTAGGATTAGGTTTAGGGTTAGGGTTAGGCTGAGAGTGAGAGTCAGAGTGAGTGTTTCGGTTAGCTTTAGGTTGAGGTTTAGGGTTTGGGTTACGGTTAGGGTGAGGGTTAGGGTGCGGGATAGGGTTAGGGTTAGGGTGAGAGTTAGCGATAGTGTGAGGATTAGGGTTAGGTTTAGGTTTAGGGTGAGGGTAAGGCTTAGGGTGAGGATTAGGGTTTGTGTGAACATTAGGGTTAAGGTTAGAGTTAGGGTGTGGGAAAGGGTTAGGGTGAGGGTTAGGGTTATTGTTAGGGTTAGTGTTAGGGTGAGTGTGAGGGAGAGGGTAAGGGTGAGGGTTTGTTTTAGTGTTAGGTTTAGGGTGCGGGTTAGGGTGACGGTTAGGGTTAGGTTTAGTTTTAGGCTGCGGGTGAGTGTGAGGATGAGGGTGAGGGTTAGTGTTAGTGTGATGTTTATTGTGAGGTTGAGGTTTTGGGTGAGAGTGAGGGTTCTGGTTACGGTGAGCGTTAGGTTGATGGTGAGGTTTAGGGTTAGGGTTATGGTTAGGGTTAGGGTTATGGTGAGAGTAAGGGTTAGGGTGAGGGTTAAGGTGAGGTTGAGGGTTAGGGTTAGCATTAGCATGAGAGTTAGGGTTAGGGTGAGTGTTAGGGTTAGGTTTAGTTTGAGGGTGAGGGTTAGGGTTAGGTTTAGGGTTAGAGTTAGTGTGAGGGTGAGGGCCAGGGTTAGAATTAGGTTTAGGGTTAGGGTTAGGCTGAGGGTGAGAGTGAGATTGAGTGCTACGGTTAGATTTAGGGGGAAGTTTAGGGTTAGGGTTACGTTTAGGTTGAGGGTTAGGGTGAGGTTTATGAGTAGGGTTAGAGTTAGGGTTAGGGGTATTGTGAGGAATAGGGTTAGGGTTAGGGTGAGGCTTAGGGTTAGGGTGAGTTTTGGGAATAGGGTTATGTTTAGGGTGAAGTTGAGAGTGAGGGTTAGGATTAGGGTTAGTGTTAGAGTTAGGGTGAGGGTGAGGGTAAGTGTTAGGGTTAGGGTAAGGATTAGAGTAGGGTTAGGGTTAGGCTGAGTGTGAGGGTAAGTGTGAGGCTGAGGGTTAGGGTTAGGATGAGGGTTAGGGTTTGGGTTAGGGTTAGGGTTAGGGTTAGGTTGAGGTTTCGGTTTAGGGTTATAATTAGGATGAGAGATAGGCTGAGGGGTCGGGTTAGGGTTAGGGAGAGAGTTAGGGTTAGTGTGAGGGTTAAGGTAAGGGTTAGGTTGAGGGTAAGGGTTAGGGTGAGGTTAGGGTGAGGGTTAGGGTGAGGGTTAGGTTTAGGGTTAGGTTTAGGATTACGGTGAGGCTTCAGGTTATGTTTATGGTGAGGGTTAGTGTGTGGGTTTGTGTTGGGTTGAGGGTTAGTGTGAGGGTGAGGGGGAGTGTTAGAGTTAGGTTTATTTTTAATGTTACAATGAGGGTGAGACTGAGGTTTATGGTAAGTTTTAGGGTTAGGGTGAGGGCTACTATGAGGGTTTGGGTGAGGACGAGGCTGAGGGTGAGGTTTTCGTTTAGGTAAGGGTTAAGGTTAGATTTAGGGTGAGGAATAGGTTGAGGGTGAGGGTTAGTGTGCGGGTTAGGTTTAGGGTGAGGTTTAGTGTTAGGGTTAGTGTTAGGGTGATGTTTAGGGTGAGCATGAGGGTTAGGGTGAGGGTGAGAGTGAGGGTGAGAGTCCGGGTGATGTGAGGTTTAGTGTGACTGTGAGGGTTAGGGTGAGGGTGAGGGTTAGGATTAAGTTTAGGTTTAGGTTTAGGGTGAGGGTTAGGATGAGTGCTAGGTCGAGGGTTAGGGTTAGGGTTAGGATGAGGGTTAGTGTGAGGGTGAGGGTTAGGTTTAGGGTGAGGGTTACAGTTAGGGTGAGGTTTAGCGTGAGATTGAGGGTTAGGGTTAGGGTTAGGGTTAGGTTGAGGGTAGGGTGAGGGTTAGGTTATGGGTTACGGTTAGTGTTAGGTTGAAGGTTAGGGTGAGGTTAGGGTTAGGGTTAGGGTTAGTTTTAGTGTGAGGATGAGGGTTAGGTTGAGGATTAGGTTGAGGGTGAGGGTTAGGATTAGCTTTAGGGTTAGGGTTAGGGATAGGGTGAGGATTAGGGTTAGTGTGAGGGTTAGGGTGAGGTTTATGTTGAGGGTGAGGTTTAGGGTTAGCCTTAGCGTCACGGTGAGCGTTAGGGTGAGTGTTAGGGATAGGGTGAGGGTTAGGATTATGTTTAGGTTGAGGATTAGTTTTAGTGTGATGTTTATGGTGAGGGTGAGTGTTAGTGTGAGGGTGAGGATGATGGTTAGGGTTAGGGTTAGGGTTAGGTTTAGGGTGAGAGTGAGAGTGAGGGTGAGGTTTAGCATTAGTGTTAGGGTGAGGATTAGGGTTAGGGTTAGGGTTATGGTGAGGGTAAGTCTTAGGGTGATGTTGAGTTTTAGGGTTACTGTAAGGGTAAGGGTGAGGGTTGGTGTGAGTGTAAGAATTAGGGTTAGGGTGAGGGTTATTTTTAGGGTTAAGGTGGGGGTTAAATTTAGGGTGTGGTCTAGGGTGAGGGTGAGTGTTAGGGTTAGGGTTAGTGTGAGGGGTAGGGTTAGTGTTAGGGTGAGGTTTAGGGTTAGTATGAGGGTTAGGGTTAGGTTTAGGATTAGGGTTAGTGTGAGGATAAGGGTTAGGGTGAGGGTTAGGTTGAGGTTGAAGTTTAGGGTTAGCGTTAGGGTTGGGGTTATCGTTAGTGTTATGGTGAGGGTTAGGGTGTGTGTTAGGGTTAGGGTGGGGTTTAGGTTGAGGGTGAGCCTTAGGTTTAGGTTTAGGGTGAGGGTTAGGGTGAGTTTTAGAGTGGGGGTTAGTGTTAGGGTGAGGGTTAGGTTTAGGATTAGGGTTACGGTGAGTTTTAGGGTTAGGATTATGGTTAGGGTAAGGGTTAGGGTTAGGATTAAGGTTAGATTGAGGGTTAGGGTTATTGTTAGGGTTAGGGTTATGGTGAGGGTGAGGGTGAGGGTTGGCGTTAGGGTTAGGGTTAGTTTCAGGTTGATGGTGGGAGTGAAGGGTAAGTTTAGGATTAGGGTTATGGTTAGGCTGAGGGGAAGGCAGAGGATGAGGGTGAGATTTAGGGTTAAGGTTAGGTTTAGAGTTACGGTGAGGGCTAGGGTGAGGGTGAGGGTTAGGTTGAGGGTTATTGTTAGAGTGAGGGTTAGGGTGAGGCTAAGTGTTAGGGTTCGGGTGAGGGTTCGGGTGACGGTGAGTGTGAGGGTGAGGGTGAGGTTTAGGGTGTGACTTAGGTTTCAGGTTAGGGTGAGGGTTACGGTGAGGTTTAGGGTTATGGTTAGGGTTAGGTTGAAGGTGAGGGTTAGGGTTAGGTTTAGGGTTAGGTTGAGGGTTAGGGTTAGGTTTAGGGCTAGGGTGAAGGGTAGAGTTAGGGTTAGGGTGAGGGTTAGGGTTAGTTTGAGGGTTTCGGTTAGAGTTAGGTTTAGGGTGAGGGTTAGGTTTAGGGTTAGGGTGAGAGTTAGGTTTAGGTACTGTTTAGCGTGAGGGTGAGTGTTAGGGTGAGGGTTAGGGTTAGGGTGATGTTTAGAGTTAGGTGAGGGTTAGGGTTAAGGTGTGGGTTAGGGTTAAGTTTAGGTTTCGGGTGAGGGTGAGGTAGGTTGGGGGTTAAGGTTAGGGTGAGGTCTAGGGTGAGGGTGAGGGTTAGGGTGAGGGTTAGTGTGAGGGTTAGGGTTAAGGTTAGGGATAGGGTTAGTGTTAGGTTTAGGTTTAGTGTGAGGATAAGGGTTAGGGTGAGGGTTAGGTTGAGTTTGAGGGTTAGAGTTAGGGTTAGGGTTAGTGTGAGGGTTAGGTTTAGGATTAAGGTTTGGGTTTTGGTTAGGGTTATTTTTAGGGTTAGTGTTAGGGTTTGGGTGAGAGTGAGGGTGAGGTTTCGTGTTAGGGTTAGGGTTAGGGTTAGGGTGAGGGTGGGGGTGAGGGTTAGGTTTAGGATTTGGGTTAGGTTTAGGCTGAGGGGGAGGGGGAGGTTTTGGGTTAGGGTGATGTTTTGGGTTAGGGTTAGGTTTAGGGTTACAGTGAGGGCTAGATTGAGGGTGAGGGTTAGATTGAGGGTGAGGTTGAGGGTGAGGCTGAGGGTGAGGGTTAGGTTTAGGTTGAGGGTTAGGATTAGGGTTAGGGATAGGTTTAGGGTGAGGGTTAGGATAAGTGTTAGATTTGGGTGCGGGTTAGGGAGAGTGTTAGGTTTATTGTTAGTGTTAGGGTGAGGGTTAGGTTTAGGGTTTGTGTTAGGGTAAAGTTTAGGGTTATGGTGAGGGTTAGGGTAAAGGTTAGGGATAGGGTGAGTGTGAGGATGAGGGTCAGGGTTAGGGTTAGGGTGATGGTTAGGGTTAGGGTGAGGGTTAGGGTAAGGGTTAAGGTTAGGGTGAGGGTTAGGGTTTGATTTAGGGTGAGTGTTAGGGTTAGGTTTAGGGTTAGGGTAAGGGTTAGGGTTAAGGTGAGGGTTAGGGTTAAAGTTAGGGTTAGGGTGAGGGTGAGGGTAAGGGCGAGGGTGAGGGTTAATTTTAGGGTTAGGGTGTGTGTAAGGGTTAGGGTGAGATTTAGTGTTAGGGTTAGGGTGAGGGTGTGGGTAAGGATGAGGTTTAGGCTTAGGGTTAAGTTTATGTGATGAATTAGAAAAATTAAGGCTGCATCCATTTTACAATTTACTAACTGCTGACTCTGCTTCTGTAAACTTGCTTGCTTGAGCTGACACCAACCCCCACCCCCTGGAAATAAGGAATTGGGTAAAGTCCAGGTGTCGGCCCCAGGACAAGGTCAGTGGTCGTAGATAAAGAACAGACGGTACGTGTTCCTCAGTTCCCATTTAGAAATTCCCCAGACAGGACCTTGAGATAACGACCACCTGGCAAGACCACAAGCTAAGCCAAATGTCAACCAATCATAGGCCTGTAACCATGTAAACCCCCTTTAAACCAACCATGGGCCAGTCATTTTACGAAGAGTGTTACAAAATTTCCTGCGTGGCAAAGTGATTGTTGGCGTATATGATGACCTTTAAATGGACCAATCATGGGATGCTTTGTGTTATGCATTAATCTTATGGTTTTTGCGTTTAAAAGAAGGCTTGTAACCGCTGCTCGGAGCTCCCTGTCTGCTCGGGACAGAGAGTCCGTTTGCACAAACGTCAAATAAACTCCTCTTGCTTATTGCATCTCCCGGCCTAGAGTCTGAGTTTCTGGGGCGCCCTCCCGTTGACGAAAGTATCCCAGGAGTCTGGGTCTTTCATTTGGTACGTTGGCCGGGAACCAGGCTCCCCCAAAGCCCAGATACCAGGACTGGCAGGAGGTAAGATAGAGCTCTTGTCTTTCGTGTTTGTCGTGTTCATTTTATGTTTTGGGGATCCAAAAGTGCCTGTATAGGACGTGTGTGGTTGACCAGAGGGAAAAGCAGACTTGCCCACTACCCTGGTCCCTCCCTGGGCTTCTACCCCAGGTGCGTGAATTTGTGGTGGACTAGAGGGAAAAGCAGGCCTGCCCAGTACCTTAGTCCTGCCCTGCAGTCCAACTCCAGGGTTGCGAGGAGGGGGAACGAGATCCGAGTGTCTCTGTGTTAGGGGGAGTTAAGGCACGGACGGCCTCTCCCTTCTGAAGTTTCTCTCCTCATTTGTGCTCACTCGGGGACCGTGCGGCGTTTTTCTAGTCTTGTCTGTGTCTGTCTGACGTTAATTGTCTTTGGTGTTTGTTTTATGACTTTCCAGGAAATGTGTCAACAAGCGAGTCCACTCCTAGGACACCTGAGACCTTGTCCTAGTTCGTTTAAAAACAAAAACCGCTGGTTCTGCTTTTGTAACTTGCTTGTTTGTCAATTATGAAGCTGCCACTGACCACCTGCGAGTGGCCTCAGTTAGATCTCAGCTTCGGGCCTTGGCTCGGGGGGGGGGGTCTAAACGTGGGGGAGAACCTGTCAGTCTGAGGGGATGGCCGCTAGGGACTTCTTTCCCTTGCCACAAGATGACTGGCAATTCTCCTCCGCCTTGGAAGGCCCCTGGGTCAACGTCTGCAGGAATCTAAGAGAAAAATCCTCTGGAGGTGAGTAGGGGTGTTGAGTCCCCTGGTAATTGAATGGTGGTGAGATGTCGCCCCATTCACTGAGACCTGATTTTGTCTTTGTGGCCAGTTGTTTGTCTTGTTTACTTTAGTGTGTGTGCTTGTTTTGTGTTTTCTGGGGTAGGGAAGTTCTGGGTGAGTGTGGCAGGCTCACCTATCAGACTCTGGATTCAGCTTGCTGAATGAGAACAGCACAGAGTTCCGGTAGGGATAAACTGGGGCCCATTAGTCCCTAACTCAGCCTTCAGTTCTTGTCTAGTTCTGTTTTAGAATTGGTACCAGTTTTAAATGTGGATCCTTGGTTTTTGTGTTTATCTGTGTTTTTGTTATATATTTGAACATCTCTGGGGAAATAACAGTTCCAGCGGGTCTTGGTCACAGACCTGCTATGCCCACCCCACCCCCCCTGAGGCATGGAAGGTTACTGGGCTAGTTTGGTTCCCTTCAAGCCTCAGGCTGCATTTTCTCCTTGTGGAGGCTGCCAGCAGGGAGGGTGTAGAAGGCTGTGTGCCTAGTTTGGACTTTTTCAGCTAGTCCTGACAATGTAACAATTTGTAAAGTGCTCTTGTCTATCTGTGTGAGGGTTTTGTGTGTGTCTGTGAACGTGTTCAAAGATAAGAATTGTCAGCATGCTGTAACAATTGGGTGAGTTTAAATTTAAAATTTAAAAGCTTATGAGGTTTGGACATTACCAAAAATTCTAAAAAAATCTTCACATTGTTTTAAATGGCTTTTTAAAGATTTTTTTTAACTTGCAAATTAAAAAATCTGGTATTATAAAAAACTAATGTTTTAAATGCATAAACTGTATATACTGAAATCACATTATCTAGCTTAACAAAATGCATTGGCTGTTTGGGATCTGGTTCCCGTGGCTAAAATTTGGGATAAATATTAAAAATTTAAATGTAAAGGTTAGTTTAACACTGTCAAAGATGTTACCTGTTCTGTCTGTCTAAAAACTGTGTATTTCATTCAAGAACCAAGAAAAGAGACGGGGAAAAACTTAGAAGCCAACAGAAGACCTATGTTTAGGGATAAGGGGTGAACAAGCAGAAGTGCAGTTCAGCTAGTCATGCATGGTGGGACAGGTCCTGGGAAGAGTCCATGCATGGTGAAAGAGGGCAAGCTGGCACAAACGCAGTTCATCTAACCCTAAAGAGTCGGATTGGGTGCGTACCCATTCCATAGAAGGGGCTGAGTGGCCCATCTTTGTTCTTTCTTTTCCCTGCAGATAGACACTAAAAACATGATGGTTAAAATGAGTGATGTGATGATCTGATTAGTATTGCTAAAACTTCCCCTTGGATGTGTTAACATTAAAATTAGAAAGGCCTTAAAAAAAGGGTTAAAAAGTTATTTATATAATGTGACTTGCTTTTAATGTTTTACAATTAGGATGTTTTTAAAAGTCAGAAAGACACTAAGTCTAGCTTTTTGGTTCAGTTATGATGATTGTTATTTTCGCATTAAGGAAAAATTGTCATTTGAGTTTAAAAATCTTAATGTGTGTCTGTTTTAAAACAAGCAACTAAGAGGCAATGAGTGACACTTGGCCTCAAGATTTCAAGGGATCTTTTCAAAATGCAAATAAGAGGTTTTAAAAAAAATTAGGAATGGATTTTTGGATATAAAGTTTAAATGTAAAATTGTTCTTAACATTGGCTTCAGTGTACACAAAGGAAAAAATTAGGATTACCAAAATAATTGCTATTCCAGTTTGCTCTTATAGGTTGTTTTTTTTTAAGTTTCCAGCAAGCCCAGAGCAAAGCACAGAGGATTCTTAAAAGTTTGTCAAAAGTAACTTTGACTCTTAATAAGTTTCAGGTAAGAGCATGCTTAAAAGCTACTTCTATGTTGACCACCTTGTTGCTTATAATTGGAGTAAAATGGCCTTTTATAAGACTCACTGATCTGCAAACTGGTTCAAAGCTAGGCCTGGCACAAAAAGGTTCCTGTGAGACTGTCACCTCTATTCAGCCAGCAGAGTACTAGCCCTGGACTGAAGAGTCAGGGGACAGTACTCAAGCCCCAAGCTCGAGACTCACAGTGGCAGAGTACTAGCCCTGGACTGAAGAGTTAGGGGACAGCATTCAAGCCCCGAGTCTGGGACTCAAAGTGGCAGAGTGCTAGCCTTGAGCTGTAGAGCTGAGGGACAGTGCTCAAGCCCCGAGTTCAAGTCCAGCGACCAGCTAAAGGGAAATGTCAATCAGGCATTTTTCCCAATGTGAAGAAGACACTCCTGGGACAAAAGCAATGGAGGAGCATCCAGAGGCAGTAAGCCACTGCTTGGATGGCAGAAATGTCAGATCCTAGAGTCACTTGTGCATGGCACTTCAAAACTGGTCAGAGCCGGGAGGTCATAAAAAGAATTTATATGCATGCCAAATGTCCATGACTATCTACCTTGTAAGGGACAGGAACTTGCCCGTCCTCTGTGATAGTAAAAGCCAATGTTATAAAATGTGGGGGGATATTTTAAATCTCAACCCCTTTATGTGCCAAAAGCTCTAATTGAGCTGACACTAGTTACATGAAGTTCATCTGCTCAGGAAAACGTTTGTAAACCTGAGAGTGTGTTTCTATTTGATATCTGTCTAAAGGCCTGCAAAGGTAACTTAGGCATTTTTTGGGATCATTAGAGATCACATTCCTAAGCCATCTAGAAAGATGCTTTTGCAAACCAGAGTGCTAAACAAGTTACACTGCTGTAGCCGGAAAAAAAGGTCTGTGCAGTTGTCAAAAGATAAATATTGTTCTAAATGACATCTAACCCTGATGGCCTCTTTGTAAAATAGGCTAAGGTTATAGGTTCCTGGCTAGGTAAGATCAACAAGTTACAGAAGATGGACCTTCCCCATTCTACCCCCATTTTAAGATCAAGGGTCCAGAGTCAGTTTTGGAGAAATGAGGCAAAATAGATAAAATAATTTTTTAAAAAAGGCATAAAAATAGTGTTAACAGTTGTCGGTGTACAAGGTGTAAATACTGCATCTGTCAGAGATGGCTACAAGACTAAGCCTTCTGAGCCTTCTGTGTCTATTTACAAAAATATCTGGTTAGAAAAAAGTTGTGATTTTGGTAAATTGTCCTGGACTATTGTTTAAAGATCTTAAAAATCAGCAGGATCAAAGCCTGCCAAGCATATGTAATGTATTTTTAACCAGTCTGTGTAGGAATTTACAGCTGAGTATGAGGTGTGAAACTCCCTTGGAGCCACTGAGAGATCCTGCTGCTGCTGCTGCTGCTGCTGCTGCTGCTGCTGCTGCTGCTGCTGCTGCTGCTGCATACCCTAATGGGTAAAGTTCAAAGACGGCTTGACAGCCACCTGGAGAAACTCCTGCCTGATTCCATCACCTGAGTCTGCTTCCTGGTTGACTGCTGCTAAATCTAAGATCTTCTGGGACATTCTTTTGGGTGATATCCAGAAACCCTCTCTTCCCACAGTGGGTATTGAGGACAAGGATATCACTGGCTGGCTTGTCTTAGGCACTTCAGTGCATAGTGACTGAAAATCCACTCTATGGTCACAGCCTAGTTTAGCTCTGGTAATAACCTGAGTGTGTTATCAATGAAAATGGTAAAGGAGAGGGGGGTAGTAAAGAAAGCCTTGGAAAAGGAATTATAAAGGAGAGGGGGGTAGTAAAGAAAGCCTTGGGAAGGGAATTGGGGAAAAATTGGTATCCCCTTTAGATAAGAAAGGATTTAAAAAGTAAGGATTGTCTTTAATTGTTTGGAAAAGGGAAAGAAGACAAACCTCAGAAAGTTTAAGTATGTAGCAAATGGTATGTGTATGTCACAAATGGTATGAGTATGTCTTAAAATTGGAGCTTACAAGTACAACTGGTATAAAATTAAGTTAACTGTGATACACAGAGGCAGGACTGGTAAAAAGAAAATGTAAGGGGCTCTGGTACTGTTGCTTTTGTTACAATTGGACCTTGTATACTCAACAGACTGATGTCTTTTCTAAAAGAGAAAAATCAGCGCAGTCCATCTATTAGTTCTGAGGTCTCAATACCAAGCACTGAGAACAACTGACACCCCACAAAATAATATACAGACACCCTAAATTTTAGATTAAAATTACTCCAGAGAAGAAGCGGGGAATGAAGAATCAGAAAAATTAGGGCTGCGTCCATTTTACAATTTACTAACTGCTGACTCTGCTTCTGTAAACTTGCTTGCTTGAGCTAACACCAACCGCCACCCCCTGGAAATAAGGAATTGGGTAAAGTCCAGGTGTCGGCCCCAGGACAAGGTCAGTGGTCGTAGATAAAGAACAGACAGTACGTGTTCCTCAGTTCCCATTTAGAAATTTCCCAGACAGGACCTTGAGATAACGACCACCTGGCAAGACCACAAGCTAAGCCAAATGTCAACCAATCTTAGGCCTGTAACCATGTAAACCCCCTTTAAACCAACCATGGGCCAGTCATTTTACGAAGAGTGTTACAAAATTTCCTGCGTGGCAAAGTGATTGTTGGCGTATATGATGACCTTTAAATGGACCAATCATGGGATGCTTTGTGTTATGCATTAATCTTGTGGTTTTTGCGTTTAAAAGAAGGCTTGTAACCGCTGCTCAGGGCTCCCTGTCTGCTCGGGACAGAGAGTCCGTTTGCACAAACGTCAAATAAACTCCTCTTGCTTATTGCATCTCCCGGCCTAGAGTCTGAGTTTCTGGGGCGCCCTCCCGTTGACGAAAGTATCCCAGGAATCTGGGGTCTTTCATTGGTTAGTGTGAGGGTGAGGTTGAGGGTTAGGGTTAGGATTAGGTTTAGTTTTAGGGTTAGGCTGAGAGAGAGGGTGAGGGTGAGGCTGAGGGTGAGGTTTATGTTTAGGGTTTGGGTTAGGGTGAGGGCTAGTGCATGGGTGAGGGTGAGGGTTTCGGGTTGGTAAGTGTTAAGGTTAGGGTGAGGATTACGGTGAGGTTGACGGTTAGTGTGAGTTAGGGTTAGGGTGAGGGTTAGGGTGACTGTGAGGGTTAGGGTGAGGTTAAGGGTGAGGGTAAGGGTTAGGGTAAGTGTTAGGGTGCAGGTGAGGGTTAGGGTTAGCATTAGGGTTAGGGTCAGGGTGAGGGTTAGGGTGAGGTTTAGGGATAGGGATAGGGTTAGGCTTAGGGTTAGGGTTAGAGTTAGGGTGAGGGTTAGGCTGAGGGGTAGGGTAAGGGTTAGGGTGAGGGTTAGGTTTAGTGTGAGGATTAGAGTTAGGTTTAGAGTTAGGGTGAGGGTAAGGATTAGGTTGTGGGTTAGGGTGAGTGTGAGGGTTAGGTTTAGCATTAGGGTTAGTGTTAGGGTGAGGGTTAGGATTAGGGTCAGGGTTAGGGTGAGGGTGAGGGTGAGGATTAGGGTTACTCTTAGTTTGAGGGTTTGGGTTAGGGTTTGGGTTAGGGTGAGGGTGAGGGTGACGTGAAGGTTTCGGTTAGGTAAGGGTTATGTTTAGTTTAGGGTGCGGATTAGGTTGAGTGTGAGGTTTAGATTGAGGGTTAAGTTTAGGGTGAGGGTTAGGTTTAGGCCTAAGGTGAGGGTTAGGTTTAGTGTGATGTTTAGTGTAAGGGTGAGGGTTAAGGTGAGGGAAAGGATTAGGGTTAGAATTAGGGATAGGGTGAGGATTAGTGTTAGTGTGAGTGTTAGGGTTAGGGTTAGGGTTACTGTGAGCATAAGGGTTAGGGTGAGGGTTATGGTGAGTGTGGGGTTAGGGTTAGCCTTAGGGCTATGGTGAGCGTTAGGGTGAGAGTTAGGGTTAGGGTGACGGTTAGGCTTATATTTAGGTTGAGAATTAGGTTTAGTGTGATGTTTATGGTGAGGGTGAATGTTAGTGTGAGGGTGAGGATGAGGGTTAGGGTTAGGTTTAGGTTTAGGTTTAGGGTGAGAGTGAGGGTGAGGGTGAGTGTAAGGGTTAGTGTTAGTGTGAAGATTAGGGTTACAGTTAGGGTTATGGTGAGGGTAAGTCTTAGGGTTCGGTTTAGGGTGAGGTTGAGGTTTAGGTTAGCGTTAGGGTAAGGGTGAGGGTTGGTGTGAGGGTTAGAGTTAGGGTTAGGGTGAGGGTTATGGTTAGCGTTAGGTTGAGTGTAAGAATTAGGGTGAGGGTTCGGTGAGGTTGAGGGTTAGGGTTATCATTAGGGTTAGGGTGAGGTTAGGGTTAGGGTGTGTTTATTGTGAGGGTGAGTGTTAGGATGAGGGGGAGGTTGAGGGTTAGGTGTAGGGTTAGGGTTAGGTTTAGGGTTAGGGTGAGAGTCAGGGTGAGGGAGAGGGTTAGGGTTCGGATGCGGGTGAGGCTGAGCGTTACTCTTAGGGTTAGGGTGAGGGTTAAGGTTAGGTTGAGGGCTCGGGTGAGGGTGAGTGTTAGGGTTTTGGTTAGGTAAGGATTAGGGTTAGGGTTATGGTGAGGATTAGCATGATGGTGAGGTTTACGTTGAGGGTTAGGGTTATGGTGAGGGTTAGGGTGAGGGTTTGGGTGAGGGTTAGGGTGAGGGTTAGGGTTAGGGTTAGGGTTAGGGTTAGGGTGAAGGTTAGGGTTAGGGTTAGGTTTAGGGTGAGGGTGAGGGTTAGTGTTAGGGTTAGGGTGAGGTTAAGTTTAGGGTGTGGGTTAGGGTGATGGTGAGGGTTATGGTGAGCGTGAGGGTGAGGGTTTCTGTTAGGTAAGTTTTAGGGTTAGGGTTATGGTGAGGATTAGGGTGAGGGTGAGGGTTAGGTTGAGTGTTAGGGTAAGGGTGAGGGTTAGGGTAAGGTTTAGGGTGAGGGGTAGGGTTAGTGTGATGTTTAGGGTGAGGTTGAGTTTTAGGTTTAGGGTGAGGGTTCGGGTTAGGTTTCGGGTTAGGGTTAGGGTGTATTTTTGGTGAGGATGAGTGTTAGGGTGAGGGTGAGGTTGAGGGTTAGGTTTAGGGTTAGATTTAGGGAGAGAGTGAGGATGAGGGTGAGGTTTAGTTTTCGGGTGAGGGTGAGGTTGAGTGTGAGGGTTAGGGTGAGGGTGAGGGTTTCGGTTAGGTAAGTTTTAGGGTTCGGTTATGGTGAGGATTATGGTGAGATTAAGGGTTAGCCTGAGGGTTACGGTTAGGGTGAGGGTTAGGATGAGGGTTAGTGTAAGAGTTAGGGTTAGGGTTAGGGTGTGGGTTAGGGTTATTGTGAGGGTTAGGGTTAGGGTTAGGTTTACGGTTAGGGTGAGGATAAGGGTTAGGGTGAGGGTTAGTTTGAGGGTGAAGGTTAGGGTTAGCTTTAGGTTTACAGTTCGTATTAGGGTTCGGATGAGATTTAGGGTTAGGATGAGGGTTAGGTGGAGCGTGAGGTTTAGGTTCACGGTTAGGGTTAGGGTTAGGATTTGGGTGAGGGTTAGGGTCAGGGTTCGGTTTAGGGTTAGGGTGAGGGATAGTGTTAGGTTTAGGGTGAGGGTTAAAGTTAAGGTGAGGACTAGGGAGAGTGTGAGGATTAGGGTGAGGGTAAGGGTGAGTGTTTCCGTTAGGTAAGGTTTAGGGTTTGGGTTATGGTGAGGATTAGGGTAAGGGTGAGTGTTAGGTTGGGGGTTAGGTTAAGGGTGAGGGTGAGGGTTAGGGTTAGGGTTAGGGTGAGGGTTAGTGTTAGGTTGAGGGTTAGGATTAAGTTTACGGTTAGGGTTAGGGTTAGTGTGAGTGGTAGGTTTTGGTAGGGTGAGGTTTAGTGTTATGGTTAGCGTTAGGGTGCGGGTGAGGGTGATGTTGAGTGTTAGGTTTAGGATTTTGTTTATAGTTATGTGTGTGTTAGGTTTAGTGTGAGGGTTAGGGATAAGTTTCGGGTAGGGAAAGTGTGAGGATAAGGGTTAGGGTGAGGGTTAGTTTGAGGGTGAAGTTAAGGGTTAGCGTTATGGTTGGAATTAGCGTTAGGGTTAGGGAGAGGGTTAGGGTGAGTGTTAGGGTTAGGGTGAAGTTTAGCTTGAGGGTGACTGTTATGGTTAGGTTTAGGGTGATGGTTAGGTTTAGGGTTAGGTTTAGGTTGAGGGTTAGGGTTAGGGTTAGAGTGAGGGTTAGTGTTAGTGTGAGGGTTAGGGTTAGGATTAGAGTTACAGTGAGTTTTATGGTTAGGGTTATGGTTAGGGTAAGGGTTAGGGTTAGGATTAAGGTTAGATTTAGGGTTTTGGTTATTGTTAGGATTAGGAGTAGGTTTAGGGTGAGGGTGAGGGTGAGGGTGGGCATTAGGGTTAGGGTTAGGTTTAGGGTGAAGATGGGGGTGAGGGGTAGATTTAGGATTAGGGTTATGGTTAGGCTGAGGGTGACGCAGAGTGTGAGGGTTAGGTTTAGGTTTAGAGTTATGGTGAGGGCTAGGGTGAGGGTGAGGGTGAGGTTGAGGGTTAGGTTTAGGGTGAGGGTTAGTGTTAGAGTTAGAGTGACGGTTATTGTTAGGTTGATGTTTAGGGTGATGCTGAGTGTTAGGGTTTGGGTGAGTGTTCAGGTGAGGGTGAGTGTGAGGGTGAGGGTGAGGTTTAGGGTGTGGCTTAGGGTTAGGTTTTGGGTGATGGTTGGGGTGAGATTTAGGGTTAGGGTCAGGGTTAGGTTGAAGTTGAGGGTGAGGGTTAGGGTTAGGGTAAGGTTGAGGTTTAGGATTATGTTGAGGGCTAGGGTGAGGGTGAGGGTTAGGTTGAGGGCTCGGGTTAGGGTAAGGTTTAGAGTTAGTGTTAGGGTAAGGGTTAGGGTGAGGGCTAGAGTTTGGGTTAGGTTGAGGGTTACAGTTAGTGTGAGGGTTTGGGTTAGAGTTAGGGTTAGTGTGAGGTTAAACTTTACGGTGAGGGTTAGGGTGAGGGTGAGGGTTAGGTTTATCGTTAGGGTTAGGGTGAGGGTTAGGGTGAGGGTTAGGGTTAGGGTGATGTTTAGGGTGAGGAGAGGGTTAGGGTGAGGATGAGGGTGAGGTTTAGAATTATGGTTAGCGTTAGGGTGCGGGTGAGGGTGATGTTGAGTATTAGGTTTAGGATTTTGTTTATAGTTAGGTGAGTGTTAGGGTGATGGTAAGTATTCGGGTGAGGGTGAATTTTAGGATGTGGTTGAGGGTTAGGTTTAGGGTGAGGATTAGGGTTAGGGTTTGGGTTATGGTGAGGGTAAGTATTAGGGTGTGGTTTAAGGTGAGGTTGAGGTTTTGTTTTAGCGTTTGTTTTAGGGTGAGTGTTAATGTGAGGGTTAGGGTTAGGTTTAGGTTTAGGGTGATGGTGAGGTTTAGAGTTAGGGTTAGGTGGAGGGTTAGGTTTAGGATTAGGGTGATGGTAAGGGTTAGGTTGAGGGTTAGGGTGAGTTTGAGTGTTAGGGTTAGCATTATTGTTAGGGTGAGAGTGAGGGTTAGGGTGAGGGTTAGGGATAGGGTTTTGGATAGGGTGAGGATTAATGTTAGTTTGAGGGTTAGGGTTATATTTAGTGTGAGGATAAGGGTTAGGGGGAGGGTTAGGGTGAGGGTGAGTGTGAGGGTTTCAGTTACGTAAGGGTTAGGGTTAAGGTTATGGTGAGGATTAGGGTGAGGTTGCTGGTTAGGTTGAGGATTAAGGTTAGAGTTAGGGTTCGTGTGAGAGTTAGGGATAGGGTTAGGGTTAGGTTGATGTTGGGGGTGAGATGTAGGTTTAGGATTAGGGTTAGGGTTAGGCTGATGGGGAGGGGGAGGGGGATGGGGAGGTTTTGGGTTAGGGTTAGGGTTAGGTGATGGCTAAATTGAGGGTGAGTGTTAGGGAGAGGGTGAGGGTGAGGGTGAGGGTTAGGGATAACTTTGGGGTTAGGGTGAGGGTTAGCGCGAGTGTTAGGTTTAGGTTTTGAGTTAGAGTGAGAGTGAGGGTTAGGGTCCAGTTTAGGAAAAGGGTTAGGGTTAGGGTTAGGGTGAGTTTTAGGGTTAGGGTTAGGGTTAGGTTGAAGGTGAGAGTGAGGGTTAGGGTGAAGTTGAATGTTAATGTTAGCATTAGGGTTAGGGTGAGAGTGAGGGTTAGGGTGAGGGTTAGGGTTAGAGTTAGGCATAGGGTGAGGATTATGGTTAGTGTAAGGGTTAAGGTTAGGTTAAGTGTGAGGATAAGTGTTAGGGTGAGTGTTAGGGTGAGGGTTAGCATTAGGGTGAGGGTTAGTGTTAGTGTTAGGGTGATGGTTAGTGTTAGGGTTAGGGTTAGGGAGAGGGTGAGGGTTAGTGATAGGGTTCGGGTGAGGGTTAATGTTATGTTGAGGATTAAGGTTAGGGTGAGGGCTAGGGTGAGGGTGAGGATTAGGGTGAGTGTGAGTGTGAGTGTTTCGTTTAGGTAAGGGTTAGATTTAAGGTTATGATGAGGATTAGGGTGAGGGTGAGGGTTAGGTTGAGGATTAGGGATAGGGTGAGAGTTAGAGTGAGGGTTAGGGTTAGGGTTAGGGTTATGGTGAGGGTTAGGGTTAGGGTTAGGTTTAGGGTTAGGGTTAGGTTTAGCGTGGGGGTTAAGGTTAGGGTGAGGTCTAGGGTGAGGGTGAGTGTTAGGATGAGGGTTAGCGTGAGGGGTAGAGTTAGGGTTAGGTTGAGGTTGAGGGTTACGGTGAGGGTGAGGGTGAGGGTTAGGCATAACATTAGGGTTAGGGTAAGTGTTAGGGTGAGGGTTAGGTTTACCTTTAGAGTTAGGGTAAGGGCGAGGGTTAGGTTTCGGGTTAGGGATAGGGTTATTGTTAGGGTTAGGGTGAGGTTTAGGGTTAGGGTTAGGTTATGTTGAAGGAGAGGTTGAGCGTTAGGGTTAGGGTTAGGTTGAGGATTAAGTTGAGAGTGAGGGTTAGGTTGAGGGTTAGTGTTATAGTGAGTGTTAGGGTTGGAGTTAGGGTGAGGGTTAGGGTTAGGGTGATGTTTAGGGTGAGGATTAGGGTTAGGGTGAAGGTGAGGGTTCGGGTGAGTGTGAGTGTTCGGCAGATGGTGAAGGTTAATTTGTGGGTGAGGATTAGGTTACGGAGCAGTGTTCGGGTGACAGTGAGTTTTAGGGTGATGGTGAGGGTTAGGGTTAGGGTTAGGGTTAGGGTGAGTGTTAGGGTTAGGGATAGGGTAGGGTTAGGGTCAGTGTTAGGGTTAGGGTTAGGGTGAGGTTGAGGGTTCGGGGGAGTGTGAGTATTCAGGTGAGGATGAGGGTTAGAGTGTGGGTGAGGGTTAGGTTTCAGCTGAGTGTTAAGGTGATTGTGAGGGTTAGGGTTAGGGTAGCGTTAGGTTTAGGGTGAGGGTTATGTTGAGGGTTAGGGTTAGGGTGAGTGTTAGGGTTAGGGTGATGTTTCAGTTGAGGTTGAGTTTTAGGTTCTGGGTGAGAGTTAGGGTTAGGGTGAGGATTAGGGTTAGGGTTAGGGTTAGGGTTATGGTGAGTTTAAGGGATAGGTTGAGGTTTCGTGTGAGGTTGAGGGTTATGGTTAGTGTTAGGGTTAGGATGAGGGTTAGGGTTAGGGTGCGGTTTAGGTTGACAGGGTTAGGGTGAGGGTGAGGGTGAAAGTTATGGTTAGGGTTAGGGTTACAGTTAGGATGATGGTGAGAGTAGGGTTAGAATTTGGATTAGTGTTATGGGTAGAGTGTGCGTGAAGGTGAGGTTTAGGGTTAGGATTAGAGTTAGGGTGAGAGTGAGGGTGAGGTTCAGTGTTAGGATTAGGGTTAGGGTGAGTGTTAGGGTTAGGTTTAGGGTTAGGGTTAGGGTTAGGGTGAGTGTTAGGGTTAGGGTTAGGATGATGTTGAGGGTTCAGGTGAGTGTGAGTGTTCGCGTGAGGGTGAGGGTTAGAGTGTGGGTGAGGTTTAGGTTTCGGCTGAGTGTAAGGTGAAGGTGAGTTTTAGGGTTAGAGTTAACATTATGGTTAGGGTGAGGGTTACGGTGAGGGTCAGTGTTAGGGTGAGTGTTAGGGTTAGGGTTAGGCTTAGGGTTAGGGTGATATTTAGGGTGATGGTGAGTGTTAGTGTGAGGGTGATGGTTAGGGTTAGGGTTAGGGTGAGGGTTAGGTTTAGTATTAGGGTTAGGGTTAGGGTTAGGGTGAGTGTAAGGGTGAGGGTGAGGTTTCAGGTCAGGTTTAGTTTTGAGTTTTGGGTGAGAGTTAGTGTTAGGGCGAGGATTAGGGTTAGGTTTAGGGTTAGGGTTAGGGTGAATTTAAGGGTTAGGGTGAGGTTTAGGGTGAGGCTGGGGGTTACGGTTAACATTAGGTTTGGGGTGAGGGTTAGGGTTAGGTGAGGGTTAGGGTGAGGTTTAGGGTTAGGGTGAGAGTGAGGGTGAGGGTTAAGGTTAGGGTTAGGGTTAGAGTTAGGGTGTGTGTGAGACTGAGGGTGAGAATTTGGATTAGGGTTAGGGTTAGAATTAGGGTGAGGTTGAGGGTTAAGATTAGAGTTAGGGTGAGAGTGAGGGTGAGGTTCAGTGTTAGGATTAGGGTTAGGGATAGGGTTAGGTTGAGGATACGGGTAAATGTTAGGGTTAGTGTTAGGCTTATGGTTACTGTGAGTATACGGGTTAGGGTGAGGGTTAGGGAGAGGTTGAGGGTTAGGGTTAGGGTGATGGTTAGGGTTAGGGTTAAGGTGAGGGTTAGGGTTAGGATGAGATTTAGGGTGAGGGTTAGGTTTAGTGTTAGGGTTAGAGTGAGGGTTAGGGTGAGGGTTAGGGTTAGGTTTAGGATTAGGGTGAGGGTGAGGGTTAGTGTTAGGGTTAGGGTGAGGTTAAGGTTAGGATGAAGGCTAGGGTGAAGGTGTTGGTTAGGGTTAGGGTGAGTGTGAGGTTGAGTGTTTGTGTTAGGTAAGGGTTAGGGTTAGGGTTATGATGAGGATTAGGGTGAGGGTGAGGTTTAGGTCGAGGATTAGGTTGAGGTTGAGGGTTAGGGTTAGTTTTAGGGTGAGGGTTGGGGTTAGGGTGGTGTTTAGTGTAAAGTTGTGGTTTAGTGTGAGTTTTAGGGTTCGGGTTAGGGTTATTGTATGGTTTAGAGTTAGGGTTAGGGTGAGGGAGAGGGTAGGGTTAGCGTTAAGGTTAGTGTGATGGTGGGGGTGAGGGGTAGGTTTAGGATTAGGGTTAGGGTTAGGCTGAGGGCTAGGGTGAGGTTGAGGGTGAGGGTGAGGGTTTATGTTAGGTAAGGGTTATGGTTATTGTCAGGTTGAGGATTAGGTTGAGGTTGAGGGTTAGGGTTAGGGTGAGGGTTAGGGTTACCGTTTTGGTGAGGGATAGGGTTAGGGTGAGGTTTAGGGTGAGGGTGAGTGTTAGGGTGAGCGTTAGGGTTCGGGTGAGGGTGTGGGTGAGGGTTAGGCTTAGGGTGAGGTTTAGGGTGTCGGTGAGGGTTAGGTTGACTGTGAGGGTTAGGGTTAGATTTAGGGTGAGAATTAGGTTTCGGGTTAAGGTTAGGGTGAGGTTAAGGGTGAGGGGTAGTGTTAGGGTTAGAGTGCGGCTTAGGATTAGTTTGAGGGTTGGGGTTAGGCTTAGGGTTAGGTTGAGTGTAAGGGTCAGCGTGAGGGTTAGGGTGAGGGTAAGGGTTAGGGTGAGAGTTAGGGTGAGGGTAAGGGTTAGGGTTAGCGTTAGGTTTAGGGTGAGTGTTAAATTGAGGGTTAGGGTTTGGGTTAGATTTAGGGTTATTGTGAGGGTTAGGGTGAGGGTTAGGGTTCTGTTTAGGCTTAGGGTGAGGGTGAGGGTTAGGGTTAGGTTTAGGGTAAAGGTTAGTGTGAGAGTGATGGTGAGGGTGAGGGTGAGGGTTTCTTTTAGGTAAGGGTTAGGGTTAGGGTGAGGATGAGGGTGAGGGTGAGGATTAGTGTGAGGGTGAGGGTTAGGTTGAGGGTTAGGGTTAGGTTTACGGTTAGGGTGAGGGTGAGGTTGAGGCATAGGGTTAGGGTTAGGGTTAGATTTAGGGTGACGTTGAGGATTAGAAATAGGATTAGGTTTAGGGTTAGAGTTAGGGTGAGGTTGAGGGTGAGGGTTAGGGTTAGGGTTAGGGTTAGTGTGGTGTGAGTTGAGGGTTACTGTTAGGAAAAGGGTTAGGGTTAGTGTTAGGGTGAGGGTGAGCGTGAATTTTAGGGTTAGGGTTAGGGTTAGGGTTATTTTGAGGATAAGGGTTAAGTTGAGGGTTAGGTTGAGGGTGAGGGTGAGGGTGAGGGGTAGGCTGAGGTTGAGGGTTAGGGTTAGGTTTAGGGTGAGTGTTAGGGTTAGGTTTAGGTTGAGGCTTAGGTTTAGGGTGAGGTTTAGGGTTAGGGTGAGTGTTAGGGTGAGTGTTAGGGTTAGGGTTTGGTTTAGGGTGAGAGTGAAGTTTAGTGTTAGGGTTACGTTGAGGGTTAAGTTTAGGGTGAGGGCTAGGGTGTGGGTGAAGTTTAGGGTGAGGGTGAGGGTGAGGGTGAGGGTTTCTGTTAGGTAAGGTTTAGGGTTAGTGTTATGGTGAGGATTAGGATGAGGTTTAGGTTTAGTTTGAGGGTTAGGGTGAGGATGATGGTGAGTGTTATGGTTAGAGTCAGGGTGAGGGTTGGGGTGAGGGTAAGGTTATTGGTAGGGAGAGGGTTAGGGTTAGGTTTAGGGTTAGAGTTAGGTTTAGTATGAGGATAAAGTTTAGGGTGAGTGTTAGGCTTAATGTTAGGGTTAAGGTTAGGGTTAGGGTGAGTTTTAGTGTTAGTGTTAGGGTTAGCATTAGGGTGAGTGTTGGCCTTAGGGTTAGGGTAAGTATTAGGGTGAGGGTGAGGGTTAGGGTTAGGGTTAGGTTGAGGTTTAGGGTTAGGGTTAGGTTTAGGGTGAGGGTTAGGTTTAGGGTTATGGTGAGGGTGAAGGTTAGGTTGAGGGGTAGGTTTAGGGTTAGGGTAAGGTTTAGCGTTAGGGTGAGGGTTAGTGTTAGGTTTAGGGTTAGGTTGAGGGTGAGTGTGAGGGTGAGGGTTAGGGTTAGGTTTAAGGTGAGGGTTAAAGTGTGGGTGAGTGTTAGGGTTAGGGTGACCGAGAGGGTTAGGGTGAGAGTGAGGATTAGGGTTAGGTTTAGGGTGAGGGTTAGTGTTAGGGTTAGGTTCAGGCTTAGGCTGAGGGTTAGGGTAAGGGGTAAGTGTTAGACTTAGGGTGAGGGTTAGTGTTAGTGTGAGGGTTATGGTTAGGGTTAGACTTAGGGTTAGTGTATGGTTAAAGGTTAGGTTGAGGTTTAGGGTGAGTGTGAGTGTTAGGGTTACCGTTAGGGTTAGGGTTAGGTTTAGGGTGAGTATTAGGGTGAGAGTACTTTTTAGCATGAGGGTGAGGGATAGGGTGAGGGAGAGGGTTAGGGTTAGTTTTAGGGTTAGGGTGAGGGTTAGGCTTAGGGTTAGGGTGAAGGTCAGGTTGAGGGTTAGAGTTAGTGTTAATTAAGGGTTAGGGTTAGGGTTAGGGTGAGGATTAGGTTGAGGTTGAGGGTTAGGTAGAGGGTTAGGGTTAGGGTGAGGGTTAGGGTAGGGGTTAGGGTTAAGGTTAGGGTTAGGTTGATGTTTAGGTGAGAGTGAGGGTTCGGGTGAGGGTGAGGGTTAGGGTGTGGGTGAGGGTTAGATTTCGGCTGAGTGTTATGGTGACAAGGAGGGTTAGGGTGAGGTTGAGCATTAGGGTTATGATTAGTGTTAGGGTGAGGGTTAGAGTTAGGGTTAGTCTTAGGGTGTGGGTTAGGGTGAGGGTTAGGGTTAGGGTTAGGGTCAGGTTTAGGTTTAGTGTGAGGGTTAAGGTTAGGGTTATGGTTTGGGTTTCTGTTAGCATAAGGGTGAGGGTGAGAGTTAGGTTGAGGGTGAGGTTGAGTGTTAGGGTTAGTGTTAGTGTAACGGAGATGTTTACGGTGAGTGTTAGGGTTAGGGTGAGTGTTAGAGTCAGGGTTTGGGTGAGGGTTAGGTTTAGGGTGTTATTTAGGGTGAGGGTGAATATTAGGCTGAGGGTGATGGTTAGGGTTAGGGTTAGGGTTAATGTTATGGTGAGGGAGAAGTATAGGATTAGGGTTAGGGTTAGGGTGATTGTAAGGTTTCGTTTGATGTTTCGGGTGACCTTGAGTCTTAGGGTTTGGGTGAGGGTTAGTGTTAGAGTGCATATTATGGTTAGGGTTAGGGTCAGGGTTTTAGTGAGTTTAAGGTTTAGCGTGAGGTTTATGGTGAGGGTTAGGGTTAGGATTAGCGTGAGGGCTAGGGTGAGGGTTAGGATGAGGTTTTGGGTTAGGTTTAGGGTGAGGGTTAGGGTGAGGGTTAGGGTTAGGATGAGGGTTATGGTTAGGGTTAGAATGAGTGTTAGGGTAAGAGTATTGCTTAGGGTGAGGTTGAGGGTCAGGGTGAGGGTGAGGTTGAGTGAGAGTGTTAAGATGACAGTGACGGTGACGGTGACGGTGACGGTGACGGTGAGGGTTAGGTTTAGGGTTAGGGATAGGGTGAGGGTGAGGGTTAGGGTTAGGATTGGGGTTAGGGTTAGGTTTAGGCTGAGGGTTAGGGTGAGCGTGAAGTTTAGGGTGAGGGTGAGGGTGAGGGTGAATGTTAGGGTTAGGATTATGTTTAGAGTGAGTTTTAGGGTTAGGGTTAGTGTGTGGGTGAGGGTTAGGTTTCGGCTGAGTATTAGGGTGACGGTGAGGGTTAGGGTGAGTGTGAGGGTTAGGGTTATGGTTAGGGTTAGGGTCAGGTTTAGGTTTAGGGTGAGTGTGAAGGTGAGGGTTAGGTTTAGGATTAGTCTTAGGTGTTTGGTAAGGCTTAGGGTGAGTGTCAGTGTGAGGGTCAGAGTTAAGATTGGGGTGAGAGTTATGGTTAGGTTTAGGGTTAGGTTGAGGGTGAGGGTGAGGGTTAGTTTGTGGGTGATGGTCAGTGTGATGGTGAGGGTGAGGTTTAGGTTTAGGGTAAGGTTTAGGGTTATGTTTAGGGTAAGAGTGAGTGTGAGGGTGAGGGGTAGGGAGAGGGTGATGGTGAGGTTGAGGGTGAGGGTGAGGGTTAAGGTTTGGGTAAGGTTTAGGGTTAGGGTTAAGGTTAGGGTGAGGGTTAGGGTTAGGGTTAGGATAAGGGTGAGGGTTAGGATTAGGATTAGGGTTAGGGTCAGTTTGAGCATTAGGGATAGGTTTAGGGTTAGGGACAGGGTTTGTTTAGGGTTAGGTTTAGAGTTAGGGTGAGGGTGTGGGTGAGGGTTAGGGTTAGTGTTAGGGTTAAGCTGAGGGTGAAGTTGAGGGTGAGTGTGATGGTTAAGGTTAAGGTGAGGATTAGGATTAGGGTTAGGGTTAAGGGTTAGGTGAGGGTTACGTTTAGGATTAAGTTTTATATTAGGGTTAGGCTGAGGGTTAAGGTTAGGGTTTGTGGGAGGGCAAGGGTTAGGTTGAGGGTTAGGGTGAGGGTGATGGTTAGGGTTAGGCCTTAGGGTTAGGGTGAGGGTGAAGGTGAGGGTTAGTGTAAGGGTTATGGTTAGGGTTATGCTGAGGGTAAGGGTTAGGGTGATTTTTAGGGTGAGGGTTAGTGTTACGGTTAGGGTTAGTTTTAGGGTGAATCTTAGGGTGTGGGTCAGGGTTAGGGCGAGGTTTATGGTGACAGTGAGGGTTAGGGTGAAGGAGAGGGTTAGGGTTAGGGTTAGGGTGAGGGTTAAGTTTAGGGTGAGGGCTAGTGTGTGGGAGAGGTTTAGGGTGAGGGTGATGGGTAGGGGTAGGTTTAGCGTTAGGGTTAAGGTTAGGCTGAGTGTTCGGGTTAGTGTGAGGGTGAGGGCAAGTTTTAGCATTAGGGTTAGGGTTAGGTATAGGGTTAGGGTGAGGGCGAGGGTGAGATTGAGGTTGAGGTTAGGTTTAGGGATAGGGTTAGGCTGAGGGTGGGGGTGAGGGTGAGGGTGAGGTTGAGGGTTAGGGTTAGTTTTAAGGTGAGGGCTAGTGTGAGTGTGAGGGTTAGGGTGACCTTTTGGTTGAGGATTAGGGTGAAGTTGAGGTTGAGGTTGAAGATGAGGGTTAGGTTTAGGGTGAGGATTAGTTTTAGGGTTAGGGTGAGGGTTATGATTAGGGTGATGTTTAGGGTGAGGGTGAGATTTAGGGTGAGGGCGAGTGTGAGGATTAGAGTGTAGGTGATTGTTAGGGTTAGGGTGAGGGTTAGGGTGACGGTGATGGTCAGGGTGATGTTGAGGGTTAGAGTTAGGGTTAGGGTGAGATTTAGGGTTAGGTTTAGGGTGAGGGGTTAAGTGAGGGATAGGTTAAGGTTTAGGGTGAGTGTTAGGGTTAATGTGAGGGTTAGGGTTAGGCTTAAGTTTAGTGTGAGGGTAAGGTTTAGGGTGAGGGTTAGGTGGAGAGTGAGGGTTGGGGTTAGCCTTAGTGTTAGGGTGAGGTTTAGGGTGAGGGATAAGGTGAGGGTTAGGGTTAGTATGAGGGTGAGGTTTAGAATTAATTTTAGGGTGAGGGTTAGGGTTCGGTTGAGGTTTAGGGTAGGGTTAGGGTCATGGTGAGGGTGAGGGTGAGGGTGAGTTTTAGGGTGTGGATGATGGTTAGGGTTAGGGTGAGGGTTATGGTGATGTTGAGGGTTAGGATAAGGGAGAGGTTTAGGGTTACGTTGAGCATTAGGGAGAGGGTTAGGTTTAGGTTTAGTGTGAGGATTAGGGTTATGGTAAGGGTTAGGGTGAGGGTAAGGGTTAGGGTGACTGTTAGGTTGAGAGTGAGGTTTAGGGTTAGCGTTAGGGTTAGGGTGAGGTTTAGTGTGAGGGATAAGGTGAGGGTTAGGGTTAGTATGAGGGTGAGGGTTAGAATTAGTTTTAGGGTGAGCATTAGGGTGAGGGTTAGGGTTAGGGTTAGTGTGAGGATTAGGTTTTGGGTTAGGGTTATGGTGAGGGTAAGGGTTAGGGTGAGGTTTAGTTTAGGGTTAGGGTTTGGGTTAGGGTTAGGTTTATACTGAGGGTTAGGGTGAGTGTTAGGGTTAGGTGGAGGGTTAAGTTTAGGGTGAGGGATAGTGATAGGGTGAGGGTGAGTGTGAGGATGAGGGTGAGGGTTTTGGTTAGGTTAGGGTTAATGTTAGGGTTATTGTGAGGATTATGGTGAGGGTGAGGGTTAGGTTGAGGTTTAGGATTATGGTGAGTGTTAGGGTTAGGTTTAGGTTGAGGGTTATTGTTAGGGTGATGTTTAGGGGGAGAGGGAGCATTTGAGTGAGGGTGAGGGTTTGGGTGAGGGTGAGGGTTAGGGTTAGGATTAGGGTGAAGATTAGGATTAGGGTTAGGGTTAGGGTGAGGATTAGTGTGAGGGGTAGGGTGAGGGTTAGGGTTAGGGTGAGCTTTAGGGTTAGTGTGAGGGTTAGGGTTAGGGTTATGGTTAGTGTGAGGATAAGGGTTAGGGTGAGGGTTAGTTTGAGGCTGAGGGTTAGGGTTAGCGTTAGTGTTAGGGTGAGGGTTAGGGTGAGTTTTAGGGTTAGGGTGAGTGTTAGGGTTAGGGATAGGGTTAGAGTTAGGGTGAGGGTGAGGTTAAGGGTGAGGGATAGGTGTAGGGTTAGTGTCGTGACTACCTCGACCAGCAAGGACGACGCGAACCGGGATTCTTCTCAATGCGGTTTATTCAGGACCTTGTTACAATCTTCTCTCCTGCTTCTCTACTGCCTGCTTCTTCCCACTTCTCTCTGCCCCCTGCACCCGCGCTCCGGTTATAAGCCTCCTGGATGGCCAATCCCTAAGCGCCACGTGGTATATACTGATAGGTTTGCAAACACGGAAGCAAACTAGGAGCCAAGTCATAGCCATATAAGGAGTTGTTTTTACAGAGAGCACTTGTCACCCGGAAGATGGAAGGTGGGAGCCAGCACCATTTTACGAAGGAGTTACAATGTTGCTTTTGTGGCCGCGCCATACGGCCGCGCCGTCTTTGGTCGCTGCTCCCGCAGCTCTCCACAGTTCCCCCTTTTTTGTTTTATTAAGCAAAAAGTAAGAGTAGAGGTTGGGCCTCTGTCTAAAACATTAATGAGAGGACCTTGCACTGGTCTTCGCCTGAGGGGCGCCTTCCCCAATGATGACCAGGCCCGTCCGATGCCTTTTTTGCAGAGGTGGGATCTTGGGCATCAACCCATTTGCAACCCAACATGCTCTTCTTGGGCTCACGCCAGGGAGTGATTCCCAAGTGCAGTGCATTTGCCTCGCACCCTGTGCTATTCCTTTAACGTGGCAAGCCACGCGTAGGGGGACTGTCCGGCCTCAATGGCAGTGAAGGCCTGGACCACCGTAGCCATACTCCTGCGCTGCAAGCCCCTAATCCGGCATATGCACCACAGGCACAGCAAGATCACCAATGCCAGGATACCAATAAGGGAGCCCATTCCCGCCCACTCCTTCAAATGATCCACAGCTGTCAAAATCCAGGAGGAAACATCTTGTAACAGGGCATCATCCATCCGGGTAGAGTTTATTGCGACAATGGCCAATCGTAGCTGCAACATCAATTGGTCGAATTCCCCCGTCCAGTTGCCTAAAAGATAACTTGACAGTTGTTTAGACAAATTTGCTGCTTGGGTAGAGTTATAATACTGAATAGCAGTAATACAAAGCCCTTCATATTTTTGAACACATCCCAGCTGAGACAACTGCCACAGGATATCAACTTGCTCCTGCACAAGGTCAACCCTTTGATTTAACAGCATCAGTCCTCCTTTTAATTGTGCACTGGCCGCTTGTTGTAAATCCATAGCTCTAGCTGTAGTAGCGGACAAGTTATTTAAAGTCTGAGCCGTCCGCACAGTATGTGACATGGCGACAGCGGCAGCCGTCGCACCCGCAGCAGCCACACCTATAGCAGTTACAATGGCCGCAGTGATGCCAAAATCTCTCTTATGCCTAAACAAGGTTACAGCTTGAGAAGCATCTACTGGCACAGGCACCCAACGTGGGATCCGTGTAACTATAGCTAACGGATACTGAGAACTCCAGCAGGTAGCATAATAGCAGGTTTCATTAGTGCAAGCACATACATCATCTGAGCATATAGAGGTGTTGTTAATTACCAAAAATACAAAAGGGGAAACCACACACACGGGTGTAGGCTGATAGCTAAATACCATATAATTCTTACTAAAATGACAATTGGCACCCACAGTATGGGCAGTACTAGTCAAATTGCAAGTCATGTTTGTTATAAAAAAGTGACCTCCTTGCAGCATAACTATAGGTTCGGCCTGCAAGCAACTTCCATTAAGACCACATAACAGTCAATTATTAAAGGGATTAATTCCAGCCCAGAATTGTACACTAGCATTGGACAAAACACTAGGGGAGAATGAAAAACGCTCAGACTCATCAGCCCAAACAGCGCGTCGTGATTGGCAACCTGTCCAAGGCCAAGCGTCCCCCATATGGTCAGGAGAGCAAAAAGGGGCCCATTTAGGTTGCTTTACAATCCACGGGTCAGTACTTAACTTTAAGCTTTCATAATATCTGCCTAAGACAGTACCAACAAATCCAGTAGCATTTGCCCAAACCTCAGTTGATCCAGATTCCCACACCAATATCTAAAATAAGCGGCCGGGGAACGAGTCAAGGCCATGCAACTACCATTATGGTCACATCACTTACGCAAAAGCATAGCGTGCCCATCAAGCTAATATTTCTAGCTTCACCTATCCCTGCTATTTGTTTATCCTCTGGGTAAAAGGGAAGGTTAAGAGTCTTATTTGTAGTGAAAAATCTAGGGAAAAGAGAGGCATCATGTCTCACGGGCATGGGCCTCGGGAATGCAGACAGTATCCCCCATCTCGCTACCATCTGCCCCTGTTGGATCATCAGGAGCTGTATGATCAGCAACGCAATCTTTTGTTTCTTCCGTGTTCCGTTCATCTTGGACTCGCCGCACAAGTCATTCGGGCACCCACACTGGATCCGAACGATTCTGAGGAAAAAACACAAACAAATCCTCGTGCCCATTCCAGCACAGGGTTAGGCCCGTTCCAGAGGCCCGTGAGCACATCCTTCTACAAAGCCGATCCTAAGGCCGAAGGAATGGAACAGTTATGCCTATCCACCGCTGAGCGACCAGCGTTATCCAAATTCAAAAAATTTAGGGTGAAAAGTGTCATGGCTATTCTTTGTCTTGCTGTAGCCACCAGGGGTCCAGCTCCCCCTTTTTGTTTTATTAACATTTCCTTGATAGTACGATGAGTTATTTCCACAATTCCTTGTCCTTGAGGGTTATAGGGCAGTCCATGCACCAGGGTAACACCCATTTGAGTGCAAAAGGAAACAAAGCGCTGCCCAGTATAGGCCGGACCATTATCAGTTTTTAGCTGTTTTGGCATTCCCCAGGCCGCCCACGCTTCCAGGCAGTGAGATATTACATCAGTAGCCTTTTCCCCTGACAGGGAGGGTGGCAAGTATAACACCCGAAAAGGTGTCAACAGAAACATGTAGATATTTTAAGCGGCCAAATTCTGTTACATGAGTTACATCCATTTGCCATACTTGTAAGGGTCTTAAACAACGTGGATTAACTCCAAACGTAGGAGGCTTATGGTAAATAATACATCGGGGACATTCCTTTACCACTTGACGTGCATACGCTCTAGAAAGGGAAAAGCGGCTTTGTAAAGTCCTGGCGTTTATATGAAATTTGGCATGAAAATCTTTTGCTAAGTCAACAGAAGAAGCATGGAGCGCCCACTCAGCACGAGTGTGTGCATCAGCCAGGGCATTACCCTTTGTCAGTGGTCCTGGGAGGCCCGTATGTGCTCGAATATGCATTGGAAAAAAGGGTTCCTTGCGTTGCCATATAAGGGATTGTAGCCAGGTAAAAGGAGCTAGAACGGAACTGGTAGCCTTTATTGTACCAACCGCTTCCAATATTTTTAAATCATTTATTACATAGGCTGAATCTGATATTAAATTAAAGGCACAGGGGGAAGCTTTAAATACTTCAATTACAATCATCAACTCAACAATCTGTGGGTTACCAGGGACAAATTGATGCTGCACGGGGTCTTGGTTACCTGCGACATATACCCCGCATCCCATTTTGGAACCATTTATAAAAATATTTATAGCCCCTCCAATAGGCTTTTGGGCAGTTACCTTTGGAAAAATCACTGGATGTTACTTTACAAATCTCAGTAGGGGGTCTTTGGGCAAATGATTATCAATATCTCCTGGAAACATGCATCTCAAAATGGACCAATTATCAATAGTGGCACATAAAGTCTGAACTTGGTAGGCATTGTAGGGAACAATGATGGAGTGCGGATAAATTCCAAAAAATTGTAAACTCTGTTGAACTCCTTGCAGAGCTAAGCCCGCCACCGCCTCAGGGTAATAGTCCAGCGCCTTTCCGGGGGAAACATGAGAGTGTAACCACATCAACGGCCCCTCTTGCCAAAGTACCCCAGTTGGTTGGGTCTCAGTGGGAAGAATGCATAAATCAAAGGGTTGGCCATCTTGTAGCCTGTTTAAACAGGCGGCACTTAAAGCCTCCTCCACCCTTTTGAGAGCAAATCGGGCGCTCTCAGTCAGGTCTCGTGGGGAGTTTAAATCTATATCTCCTTTTAACATATCAAAAAGGGTTTTAATTCATAATTTGGCAATTTCAAATACTCCCTTATCCAATTAATATCCCCCAACAATTTTTGAAAATCATTTAAAGTCTTTAAGTTATCTTTTCTCAGGGTCAATTTTTGGGGCATGATGGACCTGGGATGTATCTTAGCTCCCAGGTACTCCACCACTCTGCCTGTTTGTATTTTTTCTGGTGCTGGATAAAAGCCCTGTTCCCTTAAGGCAAAAACCAATTCTGCATAGTCCTTTTGTAACCTAGCTTCTTCCTTATGAGCTATCAAAATGTCATCCATATAATGGACCACCCTGAGTTTAGGATGCCGTTCTTTAACATGAGCTATAGCCCTGCTGACAAACAGCTGACACATAGTGGGGCTGTTGGCCATACCCTGAGGCAGCACGACCCACTCATATCTTTGGTCAGGTTCTTCATGGTTACAGGAGGGCACAGTAAAGGCAAAACGCTCACAATCAGCAGAATGCAAGGGGATAGAAAAGAAACAATCTTTTATATCTATTACCATAATAGGCCAATGGGCAGGGAGTGCAGAAAGCAAAGGTAACCCTCTTTGTACAGGGTCCATAATTTGCATTTGTGCGTTTATGGCACGCAAATCATGAAGTAATAGCCATTTACCCGACTTCTTTTTTATCACAAATATTGGAGTATTCCATGGTGAAACTGAGGGTCTCACATGGCCCAGGGCTACTTGTTCTTCTACCAGTTTATGAGCGGCTAAAAGCTTTTCAGAGGATAGAGGCCACTGAGCTACCCATACCGGTTCCTCCGTCTTCCAGGTAATGGGAACTTGATTCTCAGCGGCCCCTATGAAAAACCCAGCCCATGTCTATCAAGGTTTTGGTGGACATCAATAGGCTCTTTACAGCCTTGCAAGTTTTTTCCCAGTCCATGCCCTGGGCAGTAGCCCATTTGTAACATCATTTCCTTTGAAGTAGGAGAATATTCATTACTACGGCAAAACCCCATCTCTTTTAGTAAATCTCGACCTCACAGGGAGACAGGCAATTCTAAAACATAAGGCTGGATGTTTCCAGAGTGTCCCTCTCCATCCTTCCAGTTGAGGGGTCTTGCACTTATGTCAGGGGCTTGTTCTGAGGGTTTGTTCTGAGGGTTTGTTCTGAGGCCTGCAATGTTCTGAGGCCACCCTCTCGGCCAGTCCTTTTTGGCAATAATGGTACGATTGGCCCCTGTGTCTAACAGTCCTATAATCCTTTTTCCTTCAATCTCCAGCTTAAGCGTGGGTCTCTGGTCTAAATCCAGGGCTAGGTACACTGACTCAATTCCGGAGGAGTCAAAACCCTTTTTACCTCTCTCAGACTGTATGGCAGGAAATTTTTCATGTAGGCTAGGCAGGAGGAACAATTGGGCAATTCTGTCTCCAGGAGAAATTGCTACAATACCTTTTGGAGCTTCTACCATGATTTTAACTATACCTGTATAATCTGGGTCAATAACTGCTGGGTGAATTTTAAGCCCTCTAAGAGTAATGGAAGACCGGCTAAGTAGTAACCCCACTGTGCCCCGTTCTAGAGGACCTTGAAAATCTGACTCTATCAACTGAACGCCCATTTGCGGGGTTAGTACGAGTCTGGTAGTGGCACGGAGGTCCAGAACCTGTAGTGGCTCTCCGCGGTTCTTGGGATGCCTCAGGGTAAGCCATCCTTCTTGGGAAATTTCCTCGTTTGGGCTCTCCATTGCCCCATACATTTGCGGGCCCTGGGGACAGGGGCCCCTGTGCCCGTTTTTTGGCTGCATGATGGGGCCCAAGGCCTGGCCATTTATATCTTTGACTGATCTACATTCATTGGCCCAATGCTTTCCTTTCTTACATCTGGGGCACAGCCCTGGCTGTTTACCCGTTTTAACTCCTCCAGCCCTTCCGGTTCCTTTTCTCTCTGGGCAATCTCTCTTAAAATGACCAGCTTAACAAACTTAAATCATACTCCAGATGTCACTCCAGAGCCACCCCGCCTATTTGAATACTGGAGTACTGCGGCAGCAAGGCCTGCATTAGTTAGAGGTCCTCCCAGCTCCCTGCACACTTTCATCCATGCCTCCAACCCTCTATTTTTATACGGGGTAATGGCGGCTTTGCATTCTTTGGTGCATTCCTCATAAACTAATTGTTTTATAAGAGGCATAACCATGTCAGGATTCTCAAAAATTCTGCCTGCTGCTTCCACCATTCTCGCCACAAAATCTGAAAAAGGCTCGGTAGCCCCTGCAGGATCTTGGTGAGATTGCCGCTAACTTCCCCCTTATTTGGTAGTGATTTCCATGCCTTAATGCAAATATCATTTATCTGTTGATACACTTCAGGGGGATATCTTATCTGAGCATTAGCAAGGCGGCCTTATCCTAGGAGCATGTCTCTGTCCCAAGCCTGACATCCGTTCGCTTGATTGATGGCTGCCTGTTCATTACAAAATTCCAGCATAAATGCCCTCCAATCCAAGTATTGGCCTGGACTCAAACATGCCCGTGCTAGGCTTGCCCAATCAGAGGAGGTCATGCAATATCTCTTTATAGCTTCCACTTGAGCTATGGTAAAAGAGGCTGTAAGCCCATACGTCCAAACAGACTCAACCAGGGACTTAATTACCTTAAATTCTAGAGGGTCATGGAATCTCTGTTGATTATTGTCTTGAAAAACTGGGAAGGCGAGTTCTGCTCTAGCAGTTCGCCAAGTGTCCGGGCAAAATGTGTGCCCATTGGCTCCATGTTGATATGGAGGAGGAGCTAAAGGGGTCTGACCGGAAGTTCTTTCTACGTCCTCATAAAGTGCATGTTGGCTTAGCTTATGTTCCCCTTGTTTTATACAGCTCCTTTTCATCTGTTGAATAAGTGCTCTCACTTCTTCCTCCTCTAACTTGCTGGAACCCCCTCTTTCCGATTTTAGCTCGGACAGATCTGGGTATAGTCACCCCCTTTTGCCATGTTCACTGTCTCCCTTTTCACTAATCGCCTTCTCTGACCTCTCCTCCTGTAACTGCTCCAGTGCTGACTGTCCATTTTCTATAATCTCACAGCAGCTCTGATCCTCCAGGCAGCCACTAATCAATCTCCAAATGGGGCGGATTCCTGCTTTAATGTGCCCTGTTCATAGGCAAAGTCCAAATCCCTCCCTAATTTATCCCATGAGGCTATTGTAAGGCTCCTGGACACTATGAACCAAGGAGCTACAATGTTGCATTCTTCAAGGAACCTCTGTAAAGTACCCTTCTTTAACTTTAGTCCTTTTGAGCGTATGAGCTCTTCCAGGGCCAGAAATTGGATGTGACGTCGCGGCACCAATCATAGTTATTAAATATTTTATTTTTTGTTACTTTCACTTTAGGCCTGTATTTTATTTCTTCCCGGGTTTCTGCTCTCTCTTTTATCTACAGAGAAGAGCTCGGTATTATGCCCGGTTTAATCGCGGATTCCCAGTTCACCTGGGAACTTACTCTTGTCGCAGATTCCCCTTTTTCTGGGAACTTACCAGTGCACCACCCTGACTGCAGAGAGTTCTGAATTCCCCATATGGGCCAACAGCTGTCGCGACCACGTCGACCAGCAAGGAAGACGCGCCCCGGGATTCTTCTCAATGAGGTTTATTCAGGACCTTGTTACAAGCTTCTCTCCTGCTTATCTCCTGCCCACTTCTTCTCACTTCTCTCCGCCCCCCGCCCACCCGCACTCCGGTTATAAGCCTCCTGGATGGCCAATCACAAAGCGCCACGTGGCATATACCGATAGGGTCACAAACACGGAAGCAAACCAGGAGCCAAGTCATAGCCATATAAGGAGTTGTTTTTACAGAGAGCACTCGTCACCAGGAAGACCGAAGGCGGAGCCAGCGCCATGTTACCAAAGAGCTACAATGTTGCTTTTGCGGCCCTGCCTTACGGTCGTGCCGTCTTTGGTCACGGCTACCCCAGCTCTCCACAGCTTATGGTTAGGGTTAGGGTTAGAGTGAGTGTGAACATGAGGGTTCGGGTTCGGGTTAGGTTGAGTGTTAGGGTGTGGTTGAGGGTTAGGGTTAGTATGAGGATTAGGGTTAGGCTTAGTGTTAGGGTTATAGTGAGCTTTAGAGTTAGAGTGAGGTTTAGGGTGAGGGTGAAGTTAAAGGTTAGCAATAGGGTTAGGGTGAAGATTAGGGCAAGGGTTAGGTTTTGGGATAGGGTGAGGGTGTGGGTTAGGTTTAGGATTAGGTTTAGGGTTAGAGTTTTGGTGAGGCTGAGGGTGAGGGTTAGGGTTGGGATTAGGGTTACAGTTATTGTTAGGGTTAGAGTTAGGGTTAAGTTGAGTGTGGGTGTGAGAGTTAGCATTAGGGTTATGGTTAGGATTAGGGTGAGGGAGGGGGTGAAGGTTAGGTTTAAGATTAGGGTTAGGGTTTGTGTTAGGCTGAGGGTGAGGGTGAGGGTGAGGGTGAGGGTTAAGATTAGGATGAGGGTTAGGTTTAGGGTTAGGATGAGGGTTAGGGTGAGGGGTAGGGTTAGGGTTAGTTTGAGGGTTAGGGTGAGGGTTAGTGTTATGGTTAGGGTTAGGGTAAGAGTGAGGTTTAGAGTTAGTGTTAGGGTGTGGTTTAGGTTTAGGGTGAGGGCTAAGGTGAGGGTGAGGTTTAGGGTGAGGGTGAGGGTAAGGGTTATGATTTCCTTTAGGGTTATGGTAATGCTGAGGGTGCCAGTGAGTGTGAGGTTGAAGGTTAGGGTGAGGGTTAGGGTTATGTTGAGGGTGAGGTTGGGTGAGGGTGAGGGTTAGGGTGAGGATGAGGGTGAAAGTGAGGGTTTCGGTTAGGTAAGAGTTAGGGTTATTGTTAGGGTGAGGATTAGGTTGAATGTAAGGGTTAGTGTGAGGGTTAGGGTTAGGGTGAGGGTTAGGGTTAGGTTTAGGTTTAAGGTGAGGGTTAGGGTTAGGGTGAGGGTGAGGGTTAGGGTGAGGGTGAGGGTTACGGTTAGTGTTAGGGTGAGGGTGAGGGTTAGGGTGAGGGGTAGGGTTAGGGTTAGTTTGAGGGTTAGGTTTACTGTGAGGGTTAGGGTTAGGGTTAGAGTTAGGGTTAGTGTGAGGTTAAAGGCTAGGGTGAGGGTTTGGGTGAGGGTGAGGGTTAGGGTTAGGTTTTGGGGTTGGGTGAGTTTGAGTGTGAGGGTGAGTGTTAGGGTTAGGGTTAGGTTTAGGGTTAGGCTGAGGGCGAGGGTGAGGTTGAGTGTAAGGGTTAGGTTTAGGGTTAGGGTTAGGGTGAGGGCTAGGTTGAGGGTGACGGTTAGGTTGAGATTGAGGGTGAGTGTGAAGGTTTTGGTTAGGTAAGGGTTAGGGTTATTGTTAGCGTCAGGTTTAAGTTGAGGGTGAGGGTTAGTGTGAGGGTTAGGGTTAGGTTGAGTGTTACGGTTAGAGTTAGGGTGAGGGTTAGGTTTAGGGTGATGTTTAGGTTGAGGGTAAGGGTTAGGGTGAGAGTTAGGGTGTGGTTGAGGGTTAGCATTAGGGTGAGGTTTAGGGTGACGGGGAGCGTTAGGGTGAGTGTGCTGATTAGGATTAGTTTTCGGGTGATGGTTAGGGTTAGGGTTAGGGTGAAGGTGAGGTTTAGGTTGAGGGGTAGGTTTAGGGTTAGTGTGAGGGTTAGGGTTAATGTTAGGGTTAGGGTGATGGTTATGGTTAGATTTAGTGTGTGGATAAGTGTTAGGATGAGGGGTAGGGTGATGGTGAGGGTTAGGGTTAGTGTTAGGGATAGGGTGATGCTTAGGTTGCGGGTTAGGTTTAGGGTTAGGGTTATGGTGAAGATTAGGGTGAGTGTTAGGGTTAGGTTTAGGATGAGGGTTATAGTTAGTGTGATGTTTAGGCTGAGGGGGAGGGTTAGGGTGAGGGTGAGGGTTTGGGTGAGTATGAGGGTTAGGGTTAGGGTTAGGGTGAAGATTAAGATTAGGGTTAGAGTTAGTGTGAGGGTTAGGGTTAGGGTAGTGTGAGGATAAGGTTTAGGGTGAGGGTTAGGTTGAGGGTGAGGGTTAGGGTTAGCGTTAGTGTTAGAGTGAGTTTTAGGGTGAGTTTTAGGGTTAGGGTGAGTGTTATGGTTAGGGTTAGGGTGAGGTTTAGAGTTAGGGTGAGGAATAGGGTTAGGATTTTTGTTAGGCTGAGTTTTAGGGTTAGGTTTAGGTTTAGGGTGAGGGTGAGGGTTAGTGTTAGGTTTAGGGTGTGGATTAGGGTGAGGTTTAGGGTTAGGGTGAGTGTTAGTGTTAGGGATAGTGTTAGGGTGAGGGTGGGGGTGAGGGGTAGGTTTTGGATTAGGGTTAGAGTTTGGGTTATCCTGAGGGGGAGAGGAGGGTGAGGGTGAGGTTTAGGGTTAGGGTTAGCATGAGGGCTATGGTGAGGGTGAAAGTTAGGGTGAGGATGAGGGTGAGGGTGAGTGTTTCGTTTAGGTAAGGGTTAGGGTTATTGTTTGGGTGAGGTTTAGTTTGAGGGTGAGGGTTAGTGTGAGAGTTAGGGTTGAGTGACTGTTATGGTAAGGGTTTTCATGAGGGTAAGGATTAGTGTGAGGTTTAGGGTGAGGGTGAGAATTTGGGTGATGGTTAGGGTTCGCGTGAGGTTGAAGTTTAGGGTGTGCGTGAGGTTGAGGGTTAGGGTGACCGTGAGTGTTAGGGTGAATGTGAGGGTTAGGGATAGGTTTAGGGTGAGGGTTAGGGTTAGGGTTAGGGTTAGTGTGATGGTTAGGGTGAGGGGTAGGTTTAGGGTTAGGGTTAGGGTGAGGGTTAGGGTTAGTGTGAGGGTTAGGGTTAGGGTTACTGTTAGGGTTAGGGTTAGTTTGAGGGTAAGGTTTAGAGTGAGTGTTAGGGTTAGGGTAAACGTTAGGGTTAGCATTAGGTTTAGGGTGAGGGTTAGGGTGAGGCTTAGGGTTAGGATTAGGGTTAGGGTGAGGGTTAGGGTGAGGGTTAGTTTTAGGCTTAGTGTTAGGATGACGGTGAGGGTCAGGGTGAGGGTGAGAGTGAAGGTGAGGGTTTCGTTTATGTAAGGGATAGGGTTAGGGTTCGGGAAAGGATTAGGTTGAGGGTGAGGGTTAGGTGGACGGTTAGGATTAGGGTGTGGGTTAGAGTTAGGTATAGAGTGAGGGTTAGGGTTAAGGTGAGGTTTAGGGTAGGGTTAGCATGAGGGAGAGGGTTTGGGTGAGTGTGAGTTTAAGGGTGTGGGTGACGGTTATGTTTAGGGTTAGCTTAAGGTGACGGTGAGGGTTAGGGTGAGGGTGAGGGTTAGGTTTAAGGTGAGTGTTAGGTTGAGGATTAGGGTTAGGATTAGTGTGAGGATTAGGGTTAGGGTTAGGGTTATGGTGCAGGTAAGGTTTATGGTGAGGTTTAAGGAAAGGTGAGGGTTAGGGTTAGCATTAGGTTTAGGGTGAGTTTTACAGTGAGGGTTAGGTTTAGGGTGAGGGTTAATGTTAGGTTGAGGCATCAGTAAGGGTGATTGTTAGGGTGAGGGTGAGGGAGAGCTTGAGGGTTTTGGTTAGGTAAGGGCTAGGTTTAGGGTGAGGCTAGTTTGAGGTTGAGGGTTAGGGTGAGAGTGAGGTTGAGGGTGAGGGTTTCGGTTAGGTAAGGGTTAGGTTTGTTGTTAGGTTGAGGTTTAAGTTGAGGGTGAATGCTAGTGTGAGGGTGAGGGTTAGGGTGAGGGTTAGGGTTAGAGTTAGGGTGAGGGGTAGGGTTAGGGTGATGTTTAGGGTGAAGGTAAGGGTTAGGGTTCGGTTGAGAGTGAGGGATAGGGTATGGGTGAGGGTTAGGGTTAGGGTGAGGTTTAGGGTGACGGTGAGTGTTAGGGTGAGTGTGTGGGTTAGGGTTAGGTTTCAGGTGAGGGTTAGGGTTAGGGTGAGGGGGAGGATTAGGGTGAGGGGTAGGTTTAGGGTTAGGGTGAGGGTTAGTTTTAGTGTGAGGATAGGTGTTAGGATGAGGGTTAGGTTGAGAGTGAGGGTTAGGGTTAGGTTTAGGGTAAGGTATATGTTTAGGGTGAGGGTTAGAGTTAGGGTTAGGATTAGGGTTAGAGTGAAGTGAGAGTTAGGGTTAGCGTTAGGAATAGGGTGACCATTAGGTTGAGAGTTAGGGTTAGGTTTAGAGTTAGGGTGAGGGTTAGTGTTAGGGTTAGGTTTAGGGTAAGTTTTACAGTTAAGGTGAGGGTTAGGGTTAGGGTTAGGGTTGGGGTGAAGTGAGTGTTAGGGTTAGCGTTAGGGTTAAGGCGAGGGTTAGGGTTCGGGTGAGGGTTAGAGATATGGTTAGGGTTAGGGTAAGGTTTAGGGTTAGGGTGTGGGTTAGGGTTAGGGTGAAGATTAGCGTAAGGGTGAGGGTTAGGTTGAGGGTTAGGGTTAGGGTTAGGGTTAGAGTGAGATTTAGGGTTAGGGTGATGTTTAGGGTGATGCTGAGTGTTAGGGTGAGGGTGAGGGTTCGGTTGAGTGTGAGGGTTCGGGTTCGGGTGAGGGTTCAGGTGTGGGTTAGGGTTAGGTTTACGGTAACTGTGAGGGTTAGGGTAAAGGTGAGGTTTAGGGTTAGGGTTAGGGTGAGTGTTAGGGTGAGGGTTAGGGTTAGGGTGAGGGTTAGTGATAGGATTATGGTTAGGGGTAGGGTTAGGCTGAAGGTGAGCGTAAGGGTGAGTTTGAGAATGAGGGTTAGGGTTAGGGTGAGGGTTAAGGTTAGTGTGAGGGTTATGGTGAGGTTTAGGGTGAGTGTTAGGTTTAGGGGTAGGTTGAGGGTTGGGGTAAGAGTTAGAGTTAGGGTGAGGGTTAAATTGAGGGTGCGGGTGAGGGTTAGGTTTAGGGTTAGGGTGAGGGTGAGGTTTTGGTTTAGGATTATGGTTAGGGTTAGGGTTAGGCTTAGGTTGAGTTGAGGGTGAAGTTGAGGGTTAGGGTTAGGGTGAGGGGTAGGGTGAGGGGTAGGGTGAGGGTGAGGTTTAGGTTCAGGGTTAGAGTTAGGATGAGGGTTAGGGTCCAGGTAATGTTTAGGTTGAAGGTGAGGGTTAGTGTGAAGGTGAGGGTTCGTGTTCGGGTTCAGATTCGGTAAAGATGAGGGTTAGGGTGTGGGTGAGCGTTAGGGTTGGGGTGAGGGTTAGGGTGATGATGAGCGTTAGGGTGAGGGTGAGCGTTAGGGTTTTGGTTAGTGTTAGGGTGAGGGTTAGGGTTAGGGTTAGGGTTAGGGTGAGGGTTATGGTGAGTGGCAGGGTTAGGGTTAGGGTCAGGTTAGGGTTAGTGTGAGGGTTAGGGTTAGGGTTAGGGTTAGTGTTAGGAGACGGGTGAGAGTGAGGTTTTGGGTGAGGGTGAGGGTTAGGATTAGGATTAGGGTTAGGATTAGGGTGAGGTTTAGGGATAGGTTTAGGGTTATGGTGAGAGATTGTTTAGGGTTAGGTTTAGAGTTAGGGTGAGGGTGAGGGTGAGGGTTAGGGTTTGGATTATGGTTAGTGTTAGGGTTAGACTTAGGATAAGGTTGAGGTTGAGTGTGAGTGTTAGGGGAAGGGTGAGTGTTAGGTTTAGTCTTAGGGTTAAAGATGAGGTGAGGGTTAGGGTTAGGGTTAAGTTTAATATGAGGGTTAGGCTGAGTGTTAGGTTTAGGGTTCATGTATGGGTAAGGGTTAGGGTGAGGGTTAGGGTGAGGGTGAGGGTTATGGTTAGGCTTAGGGTTAGGGTGAGGATTAGTGTTAGTGTTAGGGTTAGAGTTAGGGTTAGGGTGAGGGTTAGGGTGAGGGTTAGTGTTACGCTTAGTGTTAGGGTTAGGGTAAGGGTAAGGGTTAGGGCTAGTTTAGGGTGAAGGTGAGGGTTAGGGTGAAGGAGAGGGTTAGGGTGAGGGTGAAGGGTAGGGGTAGGGTTAGGGTTAGGGTTAGGTTTAGGCTGAGGGTTAGGGTTAATGTGAGGGTGAGGGCTAGTTTTTGCATTAGGGTTAAGATTAGGGTTAGGGTTAGTGTGAGGGGGAGGGGGAGGTTGAGGTTGAGGTTAGGGTTAGGGTTACGGTTAGGCTTAGGGTGGGGGTGAGGGTGAAGTTGAGGGTGAGGGTTAGTGTTAGTTTTTGGGTGAGGGCTAGGGTGAAGATGAGGGTGAGGATGACGGTTAGGGTGAGGGTGAGGATTTCGGTTAGAAAATGCTTAGGGTTTGGGTTAGGATGAGGATCAGGGTTAGGGTGCGGTTTAAGGTGATGGTTAGGGTTAGGGTGAGGATTAGGGTTAGGGTGTAGGTGAGGGTTATGGTTAAGTTGAGGGTTAGGGTGACGGTGAGGATTAAGGTGAAGGTGAGGTTTAGGGTTAGGGTGAGGGTGAGGGTGAGGGTTAGGGTTAGGGTGAGCTGTTAGGTGAGGTGTAGGGTAAGGGTTGGGGTGAGGGTTAGGGTTAATGTTAGGGTTAGGTTTAGGTTTTGGTTTAGTGTGAGGATAAGGGTTAGGGTGGGTGTTAGGTTTAGAGTGAGGGTGAGGGTTAGCGTTAGTGTTAGGGTGAGTGTGAGTTTTAGGGTGAGTGTAAGGGTGAGGGTTAGGGTGAGGGATAGAGTTAGGTTTAGTGTGAGGTTAAATGTTGGGATGAGGATTAGGGTGCACGTGAGGGTTAGGGTAAGGGTTAGGGTTAGGGTGAGTGTTAGTGTTAGGATTAGGGTTAGGTTTAGGGTTAGGGTTATTGTTAGGGCTAGGGTTAGGGTCAGGGTGAGTGTGAGGGTGAGGTTTAGCGTTAGGGTTAGGGTTAAGATGAGGATGAGTGTGAGTGTTAGGTTTAGGGTTAAAGTTAGGCTGCGGGAGAGGCTTTGGGTGAGGGTAAGTGTTAGGTTTAGGGTTACAGGGAGGGCTAGGTTGAGCGTGAGTGTTAGTGTGAGAGTAAGTGTGAGGGTGAGGGTTTCGGTTACGTAAGTGTTAGGGTAAATTTAGGGTGAGGTTTAAATTGAGGGTGAGGGTTAGTGTGATGGTTAGGGCTAAGGTGAGGGTAAGGTTTATAGTTAGGTTGAGGGGTAGGGTTGGGGTGATGTTTAGGGTGAGGGTGAGGGTTAGGGTGAGGGTGAGTATGAGGGTGAGTATGAGGGTTAGTGTGTGGGTGATGGTTAGGATTACGGTGAGGGTTAGTGTGATGGTGAGAGTTAGGTTGAGTGTGAGGGTTAGGGTTAGGTTTTGGGTGAGGTTTAGGGTTATTTTTAGGGTGATGGTGAGGGTTAGGGTGAGGTGTAGGGTTAGGGTTAGGGTGAGGGTTAGGGTTAGTGTGAGGGTTAAGGTTAGGATTAGCTTTAGGGTAAGGTTTAGGGTTAGGGTGAGGGTTAGGTTTTGGGTTAAGGTTAGGGTTAGTGTTAAGGTTAGGGTTAGGGTTAGGGTTAGGGTCAGGTTAGTGTGATGGTGAGGGTTAGGGTGAGTGTGAGGTTTAGGATTAGGGTTATGGTGAATGTTAGGGTGAGGGTTAGGTTGAGGGGTAGGGTTAGGGTTAGGGTGAGCCTTAGGGTTAGTGTGAGGGTCAGGGTTAGGTTTAGGGTTAGGGTTAGTGTGAGGTTAAAGTTAAGGATGAGGGTTAGTGTGAGGGTGAGGGTTAGGGTGTGGTTTAGGTTTAGGGTTAGGGTCGGGTTAGGGTGACATTGAGGGTTAGGGTGACGTGAGGGTTAGGGTTAGTGTTAGGGTCATTGTTAGGGTGAGGGTTAGGTTGAGCGGTAGGGTTAAAGTTAGGGTGATGGTTAAGGTGAGGGCTAGGGTGAGGGTGAGGGTTTAGTTTAGGTAAGGCTTAGAGTTATTTTAGGGTGAGGTTTAGGTTGAGTGTGAGGTTTCGGGTTAGGGAGAGGGTTAGGATTAGAGTTAGGGTGAAGGTTAGGTTTAGGTTGATTTTTAGGGTGAGGGTGAGGGTTAGGGTTTGGGTTAGAGTTCAGGTTCAGGGGAGGGTTAGGTTATGGGTAACCCTTAGATTGAAGGTTAGGGGGACGGTGAGGGTTAGGGTGAGGGTGTGGGTTAGCGTTATGTTTAAGGTGATGGTTAGGTTTAAGGTTAGGGTGAGGGTGAGGGTTAGCGTGAGGGTTAGGATTAGGGTTAGTGTGAGGGTTAGGGTTAGTGTGAGGGTTAGGGTTAGGTTTAGTGTGAGGATAAGGGTTATGGTGAGGGTTAGGGAGAGAGTGAGTGTTAGGTTTAGCGTTAGGGTTATTGTGAGATTTAGGAAGAGGGTTAGGGTTAGGATGAGAGTTCCGGTTAGGGTGATGTTTTGGGTGAGGTTGAGGGTTAGGGTGAGGGTTGAGGGTGAGGGTGAGCGTTAGGGTGAGTGTGAGGTTGTGGCTGACGGTGAGGGTTAGGGTTAAGGTTAAGGTTAGAGTGAGGGTGAGGTTTATTGTTAGGATTATGGTTAGGGTTATGGTTAGCCTGAGGGAGAGGCTGAGGGTTAGTGTTAGGATCAGGGTTAGGGTTAGGGTGAGGGCTAGGGTGAGGGTGAGGGTTAGGTTAAGGGTGAGGTTGAGGGTGAGTGTTAGGTTTAGGGTTAGGGTTAGGCTGATTGCGAGGGTGGGGTTGAGGGTAATGTTTAGGTTTAGGGTTAGGGTTAGGGTGAGGATTAGGTTGAGGTTGATGTTTAGTGTGAGGGTTAGGGTGAGGATTAGGGTTAATGTGCTGTTTCAGGTGAGGGTGAGGGTTAGGGTGAGGGTTAGGTTTCGGTTCCACATGAGGGTTAGGGTGTGTGTGAAGGTTAGTATTAGGGTGAAGTTTAGGGTAACAGTGAGGGTTAGGGTGAGGGTGAGGTATAGGATTATGTTTAGGGTGAGAGTTAGCATTAATGTTAGGGTTAGGGTGAGGGGTAAGGTGAGGGGTAGGGTTTGGGTTAGGGTGAGGGTTATGGTTAGTGTGACGGTTAGGTTTAGGGTTAAGGTTAGTGTGAGGATAAGTGTTATGGTGAGGGTTAGGATTAGGGTGAGGTTTAGGGTTGGCATTAGGGTTAGGGTGAGGTTTAGGGTGAGGGTTAGGGTGAGGGTTAGTTTAAGGGTTAGGGTTAGTCTGAGGGCGAGGGTGAGGGTTAGTGTATGGGTTACAGTGAGGGTTAGTTTTAGTTTGAGGATTAGGTTTGGGGATAGAATTAGGGTTAATGTGAGGTTAAAGTTTAGGGGGAGGTTTAGGGTTAGGTTGAGGGTTAGTGTTAGGATTAGGTTTAGGGTTAGGGTTAGGGTTAGGGTAATGGTTAGTGCTAGGGTTAGGGTAAGGGTGAGTGTGAGGGTGAGGGTTACCCTTAGGGTTAGAGTTAAGGTGACGATGAGGGTGATATTTAGGGTTAGGTTTAGGGTTAGGCTGAGGGCGAGGGTGAGGGTGAGGTTAAGGGTAAGGGTTAGGGTTAGGGTGAGGGCTAGGTTGAGCCTGAGTGTTAGTGTGAGAGTGAGGGTGAGGGTGATGGTTTCAGTTAGGTAAGAGTTAGGATTATTGTTAGGGTGAGGTTGAAATTGAGGGTGAGGGTTAGTGTGAGGTTTAGGGTTAGGGTGAGGTAAAGTTTATATTTAGGTTGAGGGGTAGGGTTAGGGTGATGTTTAGGGTGAGGGTGAGGGTTAGGGTGAGGGTTAGGTTTAGGGTAAGTGTGAGGGTTAGGGTGTGGGTGAGGGTTAGATTTACGGTGAGAGTTAGTGTGACGGTGAGGTTTAGGTTGAGTGTGAGGGTTAGGGTTAGGTTTTGGGTGAGGGTTAGGGTTAGTTTTAGGGTGATGGTGAGGGTTACGGTGAGGTTTAGAGTTACGGTTAGGGTGGGGGTTAGATTTAGGGTTTAGGGTTAGGGTGAGGGTGAGGGTTAGGGTTAGCGTTAGGGTTAGGATGAGGGTTAGGATGAGGGTTAGGGTTAGGGTTAGGGTGAGGGTTAGAGTTAGGGTTAGGGTTAGCTCAAGGTTTAGGGTTAGGGTTAGGTTTAGGGTGAGGATTAGGGTGAGGGTGAGGGTGAGGGTGAGGTTTCAGGTGAGGGTGAGGTTTAGGGTGTGGGTTAGAGTTAGGGTTAGAGCCAGGTTAGGGTGACGGTGAGGGTTAGGGTGAGGGTGAGGGATAGGGTGAGGTTTAGGGTTAGGGTTAGGGTGAGGGTTAGGGTTAGAGTGATAGTTAGGGTTAGGGTTAGGGTTAGGGTGAGGGTGAGGGTTAGGGTTAGCGTTAGGGTTAGGGTGAGTGTTCGGTTTAGGGTTAGGGTTAGGGTGAGGATTAGGGTGAGGGTTTGAGTGAGGGTTAGGGTTAGTGTTAGGGTTAGGATGAGGGTTAGGCTGAGGGTTACGTGTAGGGCTAAGGTTCGGGTGAGGGTTAGGGTTAGTGTGAGCGTTAAGGTGAGGGTGAGTTTGAGGGTCAGGTTTAGGCTGACTGTGACAATGAGGGTGAGCGTTAGGGTAAGGATTATGTTTAGGGTGAGTTTTAGTGTTAGGGTTAGGGTTAGGGTGAGGGTTAGGGTAAGGATTAGGGGTAGGATTAGGGTTATTGTTAGAGTTAGGGTTAGGGTTAGGGTTAGGGTTAGGGTAAGGGTTAGGGTTAGGGTTAGGGTTAGGGTTAGGGTTAGGGTTAGGGTGAGGGTTAGGGTTAGGATTAGGGTTAGGATTAGGGTTATTGTTAGAGTTAGGGTTATGGTTAGTGTATGAGTGAGGCTTAGTGTTAGGGTTAGGGTGAGGTTTAGGTTTCGGGTGAGGGCTAGGTTGAGGGTGAGGTTTAGGGTGAGTCTGAGGGTGAGGGTGAGGATAAGGGTTATGATTTGGGTTAGGCTTATGGTAAGGCTGAGGTTGACAGTGAGGGTGAGGGTGAAGGTTAGGGTTAGGGTTAGGGTTAGGGATAAGGTGAGGTCTAGGGTGAGGGTGAGCATTAGGGTGAGAATGAGGGTGAAGTTGAGGATTTCTGTTAGGTAAGAGTTAGGGTTATTGTTAGGGTGAGGATTAGGTTAAATGTGAGGGTTATGGTAAGGGTTCGGTTTAGGGTTAGGGTAAGGGTTAGGTTAAGGGTGAGGTTTAGGGTTAGGATTAGGGTTAGGTTAAGATTTAGGTTTAGGGTGAGGGTTAGAGTTAGGGTTAGGGTGAGGGTTAGGGTTAGGGTTAGGTTTAGAGTGAGGTTTAGGGTTAGGGTTAGGGTTAGGGTGAGGAGTAGGGTGAGGGTTAGTGTAAGTGTTAGGGTTATGGTGAGGTTTAGGATGAGGATTAGGGTTAGGGTGAGGGTTAGGTTGAGGGTTAGGGTGAGGGTGAGGTTTAGGCTGAGGCTGAGGGTTACGGTGAGGGTGAGGGTTCAAGTGAGGGTGAGGGTTCGATTGAGGGTGAGGGTTAGGGTGTGGGTTAGTGTTAGGTTTAGGGTGAGGCTTAGAGTGATGATGACGGTTAGGGTTAGTGTGAGTATTAGGTTTAGGGTTATGGTGAGATTTAGGTTTAGGTTTAGGGTTAAGGGGAGGTTTAGGGTGAGGGGTAGTGTTAGGCTTAGGGAGAGGGTTTGGGTTAATGTGGGGGTTAGGGTTAGGTTTAGAGTAAGGGTTAGTCTGAAGATAAAGGTTAGGTTGAGGGTAAGGGTTAGGTTTAGGGTAATTTTAGGCTTAGGGTGAGGGTTAGGTTTAGGGTGATGTTTAGGGTGAAGGTGAATGGTAGGGAGCGGGTGAGGTTGAGGATGAGGGTTACGGTGATGCTGAGGGTGAGGGTGACGGTGAGGGTTATGATTAGGGTGAGGGTTAGGGTTAGGATTAGGGTTAGGTTCAGGGTTAGGTTGAGAGTGAGGGTGAGGGTTGGGATTAGGATAGGGTTAGTTTGAGGGTTAGGGGGAAGTTGAGTTTAAGAGTGAGGGTTAGGTTGAGGGTGACTGTGAGAGTGAGGGTTAGGGTTAGGATTAGGGTTAGCATAGGGTGAGGGTTAGGATTAGGGTGAGGGTGAGGATGAGGGTCATGGTTAGGGTTAGGGTGACGGTTAGTGTTAAAGTTAGGTTAAGGTAAGGGTTAGGGTGAGCGTTAGGGTTAGGGCGAGGGTTAGGATTAGGGTTAGGTTTAATGTAAGGGTTAGGGTTAGGGTGAGATTTAGGTTTAGGGTTAGGTTAAGGATTACAGTTAGGGTGAGGGTTAGGGTTTGGTATAGGTTGAGGGTTAGGATTAGGGTTAGGGTGAGGATTAGGGTTAAGGTTAGGTTTAGGGTGAGGGTTAGGGTTTTAGTTAGGGTGAAGGTGAGGGTAAGTGTGAGGTGTAGAGTTAGGGTTAGGTTGAGGTTTAGGGTTAGGGTTAGGGTTAGGGTTAGTTTGAGGGTGATATTTAGGGTTAGGGTGAGGCCTAGGGTGAGAGATAGGGTTCAGGTTAGGGTGATTTTTATGGTGTGGGAAAGGGTTAGTTTTAGGGTGTGGTTTAGGGTGAGGGGAAGCGTTAGGGTTATGGTTAGGGTGAAGGGGAGGGTGAGGGTTATGTTTAGGGTAGTGTGAGGATAAGGTTTAAGGTGAGGGTTAGGGTTAGGTTGAGGTTTAGGGTTAGCGTTAGGGTTCGGTGAGGGTTAGGGTTACGGTTATGGTGAGCGTTAGGGTGAGGGTTATTGTTAGGCTTAAGGTTAGGGTGAGGGTGAAGGTGAAGGTTAGGGTTAGGGTTAAATTTAGGGTGAGGGTGAAGGTGAGGCTTAGGTTTAGGATTAGGGATAGGGTTAGGGATAGGCTTAGGTTGAGAGTGAGGTTGAGGGATAGGTATAGAGTTAGGGTTATTGTTAGGGATAGGCTTAAGGTTAGGGTGAGGGTGAGGGTTAGGTTTAGGGTGAGAGTTAGGGTTAGGGTGATGTTCAGGGTGAGGATGACGATTAGGGTTAGCTTGTGGGTGAGGGTTAGGCTTAGGGTGAGGTTTAGGGCGATGGTGAGTGTTAGAGTGAGGGGAGGTTTAGGGTTAGGGTTAGCGTTAGGGTGAGGGTAAGGGTTAGGGTGAGAGTTAGGTTGACCTTAAGTTTAGGGTTAGGCTGAGGTTTAGGGTTATTGTGACGGTTAGGATTAGTGTTAGGGTTTGGGTTAGTGTGAGGATAAGGTTTAGGGTGAGGGTTAGGGTGTGGTTTCACGTGAGGGAGAGGTTTTGGGTTACCGTTAGTTTAAAGGTGAGGGTTAGGGTGAGGGTTAGGTTTAGGGTAAGGTTTAGGTTTAGGGTGAGTGTTAGTGTTAGGGTTAGTGTTAGAGTAAGGATGAGGTTGAGGGTTAGGTTTAGGATTAGGGTTAGGGTTAGTGTAAGTGTGAGTGTTATGGTGAGGGTGAGGGTGAGGGTGAGGGTGAGGGTTAGGTTGTGGTTGAGGGTTAGGGTTAGAGTGAGGGTTAGGGTGAGGGTTAGGGTGATGGTGAGGATTAGGGTGAGGGTAATGGTGAGGGTTAGGTTTAGGGTTAGTGTTAGGGTTAGCGTTAGGGTGAGGGTAAGGGTTAGGGTGAGGGTTAGGGTGAGGGTGAAGTTTAGGTTTAGGGTTAGGGTTAGGATTAGGGTGAGTGTTAGGTTTAGGGTTAGGGTGAGTTTGAGGGTCAGGGTTAGGGTGAGAGTGACGGTGAGAATGAGGGTTAGTGTTAGGATTAGGGTTAGGGTGAGATTTAGGGTTAGGGTGAGGGTTAGTGTTAGGATTAGGTTTAGGGTTATATTTATAGTTATTGTTAGGTTTAGGGTTAGGGTAAATATTAGGGTTAGGGTTAGGGTTAGCGTCAGCTTAAGAATGAGGGTTATGTTTAGCATGAGGGTTAGGGTTAAGGTTACGGTTAGTGTGAGGGTGAGGTTTAGCGTTAGGATTAGGGTTAGTGTTAGGGTCAGGTAAGGGTGAGGTTGACAATTAGGATTAGGTTTAGGGTTAGGTTTAGGGTGATGACTAGGGTGAGGGTAAGTTTTAGGGTGATATTGAGGTTGAGGGTGAGGTTTAGTGTGAGGGTTAGGGTTAGGTTGAAAATTGGGGTTAGATTTAGGTTGAGGGTTAGGGTTAGGGTAAGGGTTATAGTGAGGGTTAAGGTTAGGGTTAGGGTTAGGGTCACGTTGAGGTTAAGCATTAGGTTGAGTGTTAGGGTGAGGGTGACTGTTAGGGTTAGCGTTAGGGTTAGGGTGAGGGTGAAGGTTAGGGTGAGGGTTAGGGTTACGGTTAGGATTAGGGTTAGGGTGAGGTTTAGGGTGAGGGTTAGGGTTTGGCTTAGGGTTAGGGTGAGGGTTAGGTTTTGGTTTAGGGTGAGGTTTAGTTTTAGAGTGAGGTCTAAGGTGAGGGTGAGGGTTACAGTGAGTGTGAGGGTGAGGGTGAGGGTTTCAGTTGGGTATGGGTTAGGGTTAGGGTTAGGTTTAGAGTGAGGGTTAGGTTTAGGGTGAAGGTTCAGGTGAGGGTGAGGGTGAGTGTGATGGTGAGGGTTATAGGTTGTGAGTTAGGGTTAGGTATAGGGTGAGGTTTAGGCTGATGGTGAGTGTTAGGGGGAGGATTAGGGTTAGGGTGAGGGTTAGGGTTAGGTTTAGGGTTAAGGTGAGGGTGAGGGTGAGGGTTAGGGTTAGTGTTGGGTTAGGATGAGGTTTAGAGTGAGGGTGAGTGTTAGCATTAGGGTTAGGGTTAGGGTAAGGGTGAGGGTGAGGGTGAAGGTTAGTGTTAGGATTAGATTTAGGGTTATGGTAAGACTGAGGATGAGGGTGAGGGTGAGGGTGAGGGTTAGGTTTAGGTTTACGGTTAGGGTGAGTGCTAGTGTGAGGGTGAGGTTTAGAGTGGGGGTGGGGGTTAGGGTGAGGTTTTCGCTTAAGTAAGGGTTAGGGTTTTTGTTAGTGTGAGGATTATGTTGAGGATGAAGGTTAATGTGATGGTTAGTGTTAGGGAGTTTTAGGGTTAGAGTTACGGTGAGGGTTAGGGTTAGGGTGATGTTAAGGTTGAGGGTGAAGTCTAGGATGAGGTTTAGGGTTGAGGTTAGGGTGATGTTTTGGGTGTGGGAGAGGGTTAGAGTTAGGGTGAGGTTTATGGTAAGGGGTAGGGTTTGGCTTAGGATTAGGGTGAGGTTGAGGGTGACGGTTAAGGTTAGGGTTAGTATGAGAATAAGGGTTAGGGTGAGGGTTAGGATGAGGGTGAGGTTTAGGGTTAGCGTTAGGGTTAGGATGAGGTTTAGGGTTAGGGTTAGGGTGAGGTTTAGGGTGAGGGTTATTTTTAGGGTTAGTGTTAGGCTGAGGGTGAGGGTGAAGGTTAGGTTTAGGGTTAAGTTCAGCGTGAGGGTGAGGTTAGGTTTAGGATTAGGGTTAGGGTTAGGCTTAGGGTGAGAGGGTGAGGGTTAGGTTTAGGATTAGGGTAAGGTTTAGGCTTAGGCTTAGGGTGAGGGTGAGGGTGAGGATTATGTTTAGGGTGTGGATTAGGCTTAGGTTTAGGGTGAGGGTTAGGATTAGGGTGATGTTCAGGGTGAGGGTGAGGATTAGCGTTAGGTTGTGGGTGAGGGTTAGGCTTAGGGCGATGGTGAGGGTTAGGGTGAGGGGAGGTTTAGGGTTAGACTTAGCATTAGGGTGAATATAAGAGTTAGGGTGAGGGTTAGGGTTAGGGATAGGGTGAATTTGAGGTTGAGGTTGAGGTTAGTGTTAGGTATATGGTGAGGGTTAGGGTGAGGTTGAAAGTTAGTGTTAGGGTTAGTGTTAGGGTGAGGAAGAGGGTGAGGGTTAGGTTTAGGAAAAGGGTTAGGGTTAAGGTAAGGGGGAGGATTAGGGTGAGGGTGAGGGTTCAGGTGAGGGTGAGGGTTAGGGTGTGGTTGAGGGTTGGGGTTAGGGTGAGGGTTAGGGTGAGGATTAGGGTGATGGTGAGGGTTAGGGTGAGGGTGAAGCTTAGGGTTTTGGCGAGCGTTAGGGTGAGGGTTAGGCTTAGGGTTACGGTTTGGGTTAGTGTGAGGATTAGGGTTAAGGTTAGGGGTTGGGATATGGTGAAGTTAAGGGTTAGGGTGAGCTTTAGGGTGAGGGTGAGGGTTAGGGTTAGGATAGGGTTTAGGGTGAGGGTTAGGTTGAGGTTTAGCGTTAGGATTAGGGTGAGGGTGAGGGTCAGGGTTAGGGTTTGGATGAGGGTTAGGGTTAGGATGAGGGTTACAGATAGGGTTAGGGTTAGGGTGAGGGTGACAGTTAGGGTTAGGGTTATTGTTACGGTGAGGGTCAGAGTGAGGGTGAGGTTGAGGTTTAGGATTAGGGTTAGGGTTACGTTTAGGGTAAGGGTGAGGGTTAGGGTTCAGGTGAGGGTTCAGGTGAGGGTGAAGTTTAGGGTGTGGCTGAGTGTTAGGTTTAGGGTGAGGTGAGTGTTAGTGTGTGGGTGTTAGGGTTAGGGTGAGCGTTAGGTTGAGGGTTAGGTTTAGGGTTACGGTTCTGTTTAGTGTGAGGATTAGGGTTAGGGTTAGGGTTAGGGATATGGTGAAGGTAAGGGTTAGGGTGAGCTTTAGGTTTAGGGTGAGGGTTAAGTTTAGTGTTAGGTTGAGGATAAGGGTTAGGGTGAGGGTTCGTTTAGGGTTAGTGTTAGAGTGAGGGTGATGGTTAGGGTTAGGGTTCGGTTGAGGATTAGGGTTAGGGTGAGGGTTAGGTATAGGTTTAGGGTTAGGGTGAGGGTGAGGGTGAGACTTATGGTTAGGGTTAGAGTTACGGTGAGGGTGAGAGTGAGGGTTAGGGTGAGGGTAGGTTTAGGTTAAGGGTTAAGGTTTGGCTGAGGATGAGGGTGAGGGTGAGGGTGAGGGTGAGCGTTAGGGTTAATTTTAGGGTTATGATCAGGGCTAGGGTGAGGGTGAGGGTTAGGGTGAGTGTGAGGAAGAGGGTTTTGGTTAGGTAAGGTTTAGTGTTAGTGTTAGGGTGAAGATTAGGGTGAGGTTGAGGGTTAGGGTGAGGGTTAGGGTTAGGGTTAGTGTTAGGGTTAGGGTTATATTTAGGGTGAGGGTGAGGATTATGGTGACGGAGAGGGTACGCATGAGGGTTAGGGTTAGGGTGTGGGTGAGGTTTAGGTTTAGGGTGAGTGTTAGGGTGATGGTGAGGGTTACGGTGAGGGTTAGTGTTAAGGATAGCGCTAGGGTGAGGGTAAGGGTTAGGGTGAAGGTTAAGGTGAGGGTGAAGTTTAGGCTTAGGTTTAGGGTTAGGATTAGGGTGAGGGTTAGAGTTAGGCTTAGGGTAAGGGTAAGGTTTATGATGAGGGTTAGGTTGAGGTTGAGGTTTAGGGTTAAGGTTAAGGTTAGTTTTAGCATTAGGGTTAGGATGAGGGTAAGGTTAGGGTGAGGTTTCCGGTAAGGGTTACGGATAGGGTGAGGATTAGGCTTATGGTTAGGTTTAGGGTGAGATTTAGGCTGAAGCGTACTGTTAGGGTTAGTGTGAGGGTTAGGTTTACTGTTAGGGTTAGGATTAGGTTTAGGGTTAGGGTGAGGTCAGGGTTAGGGGGAGGGTTAGGGTTAGGGTGATGTTGATGGTGTGGGTGAGGGTTAGGTTTTGGCTGAGGGTTAAGTTTAGGGTTAGGGTGAGGTTTAGGGTTAGGGTGATGTTTAAGGTGAGGGTTCGGGTGAGGTTGAGGGATAGGCTGTTGTTGAGGGTTAGGGCTAGAGTGAGTTTTAGGCTTAGGGTGAGAGTGAGGGTGAGGGTTAGGGCGAGGGTGAGTGTTCGAGTGAGGGTTCCTGTGAGGGTGAGGGTTAGGTTGTGGGATAGTGTTACGGTTAGGGTTCGGGTTAGAGTGAGGTTTAGGGTGAAGGTGAGGGTTAGGGTGAATGTGAGGGTTAGTGTTAGGGTTACGGTGAGGGTTAGGTTTAGGTTTAGGGTGAGGGTTAGTTTGAGGGGTAGGTTAAGTTTAGGGTGAGGTTGAGGGTTAGTGTGAGGGTTAGGGTTAGGATTAGGGTTAGGGTAATTTTGAGGATAAAGGTTAGGGTGATGTTTAGGGTGAGGGTGAGGGTTAGGGTTAGGGTTAGGTTAGGATTAGGGTGAGGTTTAGGTTTAGGGTGAGGGTTAGTGTGATGGTGAGTGTTAGGGTTATTGTCAGGGTGAGGGTTAGGTTTAGGATTAGGGTTAGTTTTAGGGTTAGGCTGAGAGTGAGGGTGACAGTGAGGGTGAGGGTTAGGGTTATTGTTAGGGTGAGGGTTAGGGTTAGTGTGAGGGTTAGGGTGAGGGTGATGGTTAGGGTGAGGGTGAAGGTGAGGGTGAGTGTTAGGATTAAAATTAGGATTATGGTGAGTTTTAGGGTTAGGGTGAGAGTTAGGGTTATGATTAGGGTTAGGGTTAGATTTAGGGTAATTGTTAGGGTTAGGGTTAGGGTTAGGGTGAAAGTGAGGCTGAGGGTTAGAGTTAAGTTTATTGTTAGGGTTAGGGTGAGGGTGAGGGTTAGGGTTAGGATTAGGGTTATGGTTAGGGTTAGGCTCTGGGTGAGGGTGAGGGTGAGGGCTCGGTTTAGGTTTAGGTTTAGGTTTAGGGTTAGGGTGAGTGCTAGTGTGAGGCTTAAGATTAGGGTCAGGTTGAGGATGAGGGTTTTGGTTAGGGAAGCTTTAGGTTTATTGTTAGGGTGTTGATTAGCTTGAGGGTGAGGGTTAATGTGAGGTTTAGGGTTAAGTTGGAGGTTAGTGTTAGAGTTAGGGTGAGGGTTAGGGTTAGGATGATGTTTAGGGTGAGGGTGAGGTTTAGGGTGAGTGTTAGTTTTCGGGTGAGGGTGAGGGTTAGTGTGTGGGTGAGGGTTAGGGTGAGGGTGAGGGTTAGGGTTTGGTTTAGGTTAAGGGTTAGGATTAGGGTTAGGATTAGGGTGAGGGGTAGTGTGAGTGTTAATGTTAAGGTTAGTGTGATGGTTAGGGTTAGTGAGAGGGTTAGGGATAAGTTTAGGTTTAGAGTTAGGATAAGTGTTAGGGTTCGGGTTCGGGTTCGGGTTCGGGTTAGGGTTAGGATTAGCATTAGAGTTAGGGTTAGCGATAGGGTAAGGTTTAGGATTAGGATGAGGGTTACGGTTAGGGTTAGGGTTAGTGTTAGGGTGAGGGTGAGGTTGAGGGTTCGGGTTAGGTTTAGGGTTATGGTGAGGCTGAGGGTAAACGTTAAGTTTAGGATTAGGGTTAGGGTTAGGGTTAGCGTTAGTCTTAGGGTGAGGGTGAGGGTGAGGTTGATGCTTAGTGATTGTGTTAGGCTTAGGGTGAGGGTTAGCATGAGCATTAGGCTGAGGATTAGTTTTAGGTTTAGTGTAAGCGTTAGGGTTAGTTTTAGGGTTAAGATGTGGTTTAGGGTTAGGTTTAGGGTTAGGATAAGGGATAGGCTGAGGGTTAGGGTTAAGGTTAGTGTGAGGGTTAGGTTTAGGGTTAGGGTTAGGGTTAGGGTGAGGGTAAAGTTTAGGGTGAGGGTTAGGGTTAGGCTTATGGTGAGGGTTAGGGTGAGGGTTAGGGTTAGGTTTATGGTTAGGATTAGGGTGAAGGTTAGAGTGAGGGTTAGGGTTAGGGTTAGGGTGAGGGTTAGGTTGTGGTTAAGGGTTAGTGTGAGGGTTAGGATGAGGGTGAGGGTTAAGTTTAGGGTGAGGGTAAGGGTTAAGGTCAGGGTTAGGGTGAGGGTGAGGGTTAGGGTTATCATTAGGGTACGGGTGAGGGTGAGGCTTAGTGTGAGGTTTAGAGTTAAGGTTAGGGATAGGGTGAGGACTAGGGTTAGGGTTAAATTTAGGGTGAGGGTTAGGCTGAGTTGTAGGGTTATGGTTAGAATGAGGTTTAGGATTACTATGAGCTTTATGGTTAAGGTTAGGGTTAGGGTGAGGGTAAGGTTTAGGGTCAGGGTTAGGGTTAGGGTGAGGGTTCGGGTGAGGATTCGGGTTAGGGTGTGGGAGACGGTTAGGGTTAGTGTGAGGGCTAGATTCCGGTTAAGGGTTAGGGTGAGGGTAAGGGTTAGGGTTAGGGTGATTCTAATGTTGAGCGTTAGGGTTAGGGTTAGGGTTATGGTGAGTTTGAGGGTTAGGGTTAGGGTTATGGTGAGGGTGAGAGCTGAGGTGAGGCTGAGGGTTATTGTGAGGTTGAGGTTGAGGGTTAGGATTAGGAATAGGGTTAAGGTTAGGGTTAGGATGAGTGTTAGGTTTAGTGTTACATTTAGGTTGAGGGTTAGCGTTAGGGTTAGGGTTAGGGTTAGGTGAGTTTGAGGATGAGGCTTAGGGTTAGGATTGGGGTTAGGTTTAGGGTTAGGGTGAGTATTAGGGTGAGGGTGAGGGTTCGGTGAGGGTGAGGCTTAGGGTTTGGGTGAGGGTTAGGGTTAGGGTGAGGTTAGGATTAGGGTTACTGTAAGGGTTATGTTGAAGTGAAGGGTTATTGTGAGGTTTAGTGTGAGGATGAGGGTTAGGGTTAGGGTGAGGCCTAGGGTGAGATTTAGGGTGAGGTTTAGGGTTGGGTTTAGGGTTAGGTTGAGGATGAGGTATGGGGTGAGGGTTAGGTTTAGGGTGAGGGTTAGGGATAGTTTTAGGGTGAGGGTGGGGGTCAGGGTGAGTGTTAGGGTTAGGTTTAGGGTTAGAATTAGGGTGAGGATGATGGTTAGGATTAGGGTTAGGATTAGGGATAGGATTAGGGTGAGGGTGAGGGTTAGGGTTAGGGGGAGTGTTAGGGTTAGTGTTACAGTTAGGGTGAGGGTTAGCGTTACTGTTAGGGTTAGGATGAGCATTAGGCTGAGGGATAGTTTTAGGGTTAGTGTGAGCGTTAGGGTTAGTTTTATGGTTAAGATGAGGTTTAGGGTTAGGTTTAGGGTTAGGATAAGGGATAGGCTGAGTGTTAGGGTTCAGGTTAGGGTGAGGGTTAGGTTTAGGGTTAGGGTTAGGGTGAGGGTTAGGGTGTGAGTAAGGGTTAGGGTGAGGGTTAGGGTGAGGGTGAGGGTTAGGGTTATGGTGAGGGTCAGGGTTAGGGTGAGGGTTAGGGTGAGGGTGAGCGTTAGGGTTAGCATTAGTGTAAGGGTGAGTGTGAGGCTTAGTGTGAGGGTTAGAATAAAGGTTAGGGATAGGGGTAGGATTAGGGTTAGGGTTAGGTTTAGGGTGAGGGTTAGGCTGAGGGGTAGGGTTACTTTTAGGATGATGTTTAGGTTTGGTGTGAGGTTTACTGTTAGGGTTAGGGTGAGGGTGAGGGTAAGGTTTAGGGTGAGGGTTAGGGTTAGGGTGAGGGTGAGGGTGAGGGTTTGGGGTAGGGTGTGGGTGACGGTTACGGTTAGTGTGAGGGCTAGGTTGGGTTTTAGGGTTAATGTGCGGGTTAGGGTGTGGGTAAGGGTTAGGGTGATGCTGATGGTGAGCGTTAGGTTTAGGGTTATGGTTAGGGTGAGGTTGAGGGTTAGGGTTAGGGTTATAGTGAGGGTGAGGGCTGAGGTGAGGGTGAGGGTTAATGTGAGGTTAAGGGTGAGGGTTAGGGTTAGGAATAGGGTAAGGGTTAGGGTTAGTCTGAGGGTGAGGGTGAGCGTGAGGCTTAGTGATAGTGTTAGGCTTAGGGTGAGGTTTACGTTTACTGTGAGGGTTATGGTTAATGTTAGGTTTAGGATTAGTTTGAGGGTAAGGGTTAGGGTGAGGGTTAGGGTGAGGGTGAGGGTTAGTGTTAGGGTTAGGGTTAGATTGAGGGTGAGCATTAGTGTGAGTGTGAGTGTTTGGGTGAGTGTGAGTGGGAGTGTGAGGATTAGGTTTAGGGTTAGGGTGAGAGTTAGGCTGAGGGTGTGGGTGAGGGTTAGGTTTAGGATTAGGGTTAGGGTTAGGGTTAGGCTTAGTGTGTGGCTTCAGGTTCGGGTTCGGGTTAGGGTTAGGTTTAGGGTGAGGGTTCGGAGTAGAGTTAGGGTTAGGGTTAGGATGAGGGTTAGGGTTAGGATGAGGGTTAGGCTGAGGGTTAGTATTAGGGTTAGGGTAAGGGTTAGGGTTAGTGTGAGGATTAGGGTTAGGGTTCGGGTTAGTGTGAGGGTTCGAGTAAAGGTGGAGGTTAGGTTGTGGGTGAAGATTATGGTTAGGTTGAATGCTAGCCTTAGGTTTAGGGTGAGTGTGAGGGTGAAGGTTAGGGATAGGGTTACCGTTAGGTTGAGGGTTAGGATTAGGGTTAGGGTTAGGTTTAGTGTGAGGGATAGGGTGAGGTTCAGGGTTAGGGTTGGGATGAGGGTTAGGCTGAGGGTGAGGGTTAATGTGAGGTTGAGGGTGAGGGTTAGAGTTAGGGTTAGACTTAGGTGAGTTTGAGGATGAGGATTAGGGTTAGGATTAGGGTTAGGGTTAGGGTTAGAGTGAGTTTTAGCGTGAGGGTGAGGGTTCGGTGAGGGTTAGGCTTAGGGTTTGGTTGAGGGATAGGGTTAGGGTGAGGATTAGGGTTAGGGTTACTGTAAGGGTTATGTTGAGGTGAAGGGTTATGGCGAGGTTTAGTGTGAGGATGAGGATTAGGGTTAGGGTGAGGGTTAGGGTGAGACTTAGGGTGAGTGTTAGGGTTAGGTTTACGGTTAGAATTAGAGTGAGGGTGATGGTTAGGATTAGGGTTAGCATTAGGGTTAGGTTGAGGGTGAGGGTGAGGGTAAGGGTTAGGGTGAGGGTTAGGGTGAGTGTGAGGGCTAGGGTTAGCATTAGTGTAAGGGTGAGGGTGAGGCTTAGTGTGAGGGTTAGAGTTAAGGTTAGGGATAGGGTGAGGGTTAGGGTTAGTGTTACTGTTAGGGTGAGGGTTAATCTGAGGGGTAGGGTTACTTTTAGGATGAGGTTTAGGTTTAGTGTGAGGTTTATGGTTAGGGTTAGGTTTAGGGTGAGGGTAAGGTTTAGGGTCAGGGTTAGGGTTAGGTTGAGGTTTCGGGTGAGGATTCAGGTTTGGGTGTGGCTGACCGTTAGGGTTAGTGTGAGGGCTAGGTTCCGGTTTAGGGTTAGGGTGAGGGTAAGGGTTAGGGTTAGGGTGATGCTAATGGTGAGAGTTAGGTTTAGGGTTAGGGTTATGGTGAGGGTGAGAGCTGAGGTGAGGCTGAGGGTTAGTGTGAGGTTGAGGTTGAGGGTTAGGATTAGGAATAGGGTTACTGTTAGGGTTAGGATGAGTGTTAGGTTTAGTGTTATGGTTAGGGTGAGTGTTAGCATTAGGGTTAGGTTTAGGACGAGCTTTAGGCTGAGGGTTAGGTTTAGGGTTAGTGTGAGTGTTAGGGTTAGGGTTAGCATTAGGTTTAGGGTTAAGTTTAGGATGAGGGTTAGGGTTAGGTTTACGGTTAGGGTGTGGGTGAACGTGAGAGTTAAGTTTAGGGTTAGGCTGAGGGTTAGTGTTGGGGTGAGGGCTAGGGTAAGTGTGAATGTTAGGTTGAGGGTGACGGTGAGGGTGAGGTTTCCGGTTAGGTAAGGGTTATGGTTAGGTTTAGGGATTAGGATGAGAGTGAGGGTTAGTGTTATGTTGAGGGTTAGGGTGAGGTTGAGGTTTAGGGTTAGTGTTTGGATGAGGATTAGGGTTAGGGTAAGATTGAGGGTGAGGATGAGGGTGAGGGTTAGTGTTAGAGTTAGTGTGAGGGTTAGGGTTACCGTGAGGGTTAGGGTTAGGTTTAAGTTTAGGGTGAGGGTGAGGGTGAAGGTTAGGGTTAGGGTTAGGTTTAGTATGAGGGTTAGGCTGAGGGTTAGGGTTAGGGTTAGTGTAAGTGATAGGGTTAGGGTTGCGGTGAGGGTTAGGGTTAGGTTTAGGGTTAGGGTTATAGTTAGGGTGAGGGTCAGATTAACATGAGGGTTAGATTTAGGGTTACTGTTAGGGTGAGTGTTAGGGTGTGGGTAAGGTTTAGGGTGAGGGTTAGGGTGTAGGTAACGGTTAGAGTAAGGGTTAGGATGAGGGTGAGGTTTAGGGTTAGGCTGAGGGTAAGGGTTAGGGTGAGTTTGAGTGTGAGGGTGAGGGTTAGTGTTAGCATGAGGGTTAGGGTGAGGGTGAGGGTTAGGGTGAGGGTTAGGGTAAGGGTGAGGTTTAGGGTTAGGGTTAGGGTGAGGGTAAAGGTTAGGGTAAGTGTTAGGGTGAGGGTGAGGTTTAGGTTTAACATTAGATTTACCGTTAGGGTTAGGATGGGTGTTAGGGTTAGGGTGAGGGTCAGGCTGAGGGTGAGGTTCAGGGTGAGGGTGAGTGTGAGGGTTAGTGTTAGGGTTAGTGTGACGGTTACTCTTAGGGTGTGGGTTAGGTTTAGGTTGAGGGTTAGGGTTAGATTAGGGGTAGGGTAAGAGTTTGAGCTACGGTTAGGCTTAGGGTCAGGGTGAGGATTAGGGTTAGGGTGAGGTTTAGGATGAGGTTGAGTATTAGTGTGAGGGTGAAGGTGAGGGTGAGGGTGAAGGTGAGGGTGAGGGTCAGGGTGAAGTTGAGGGTGAGGGTTTGGGTTAGGGTTAGGGTTACGGTGAAGGTGAGGGTGAGGGTTAGGTTAGGATTAGGGTTAGGGTTAGGGTTAAGCTGAGGGTAATGTGTGAAAGTGAAGGGTGAGGGTTAGGGTTAGGGTTAGGGTGAGGGTTAGTGTTAGTGTGAGGTTTAGTGTGATGGTGAGGGTCAGGGTGAGGATGAGGTTTAGGGTTAGGATTAGGGTTAGGGTGAGTTTTAGGGTTAGGATTAGGGTTAGGTTTAGGTTTAGGGTTAGGGTTATTTTTGGGTTAGGTTTTGGTTTAGGGTGAGGGTGAAGCTTAGCGTTAGGGTTAGGGTTAGGGTTAGAGTGAGGGTGGGGTTGAGGTTTAGGTTTAGGATTTGGTTTAGATTTAGGGTAAGCGTGAGGGGGAAGGGGAGGTTGAGGTTGAAGGTTAGGGATAGGGTTAGGTTTAGGTTGAGGGCTAGGATGAGAGTGAGGGTTAGTGTGAGAGTTAGGTTGAGTGTTTCAGTTATGTAAGGGTTAGGGTTAGGGTGAGGATTACTTTGATGGTGAGGGTTAAGCTGAATTTAGGTTTAGGTTGAGGGTTAGGGTTAGGGTTAGTGTGATGTTTATGGTGAGGAAGATGGTGAGGCTTAGGGTGAGGGTGAGGGTGAGAGTGAGGGTTAGGTTTAGGTTTAGGGTGAGGGTGAGGGTGAGGGTTAGGATTAGACCTAAGTTTAGGGTTAGGGTTAGGCTGAAGTTGAGGGTAAAGTTGAGAGTGAAGGTTAGGTTTAGGGTTAGGATTAGGGTTAGGGAGAGTGTTAGGGTGAGTGTGAGTGTTTGGGTGAGGGTGAGGGTTAGGTTGTGGTTGAGTGTAATGGTTAGTGTGAGGATTAGGGTTAGGGTTAGGGATAAGGTTATGCTGAGGGTAAGGGTTAGGGTGAGTTTTAGTGTGAGGATGTGGGTTAGGGTTAGTATTAGGGTTAGGGTGAGGTTTAGGATTAGGTTTAGGGTTAGGGTGAGGGTGAGGTATAGGGTGAGGGTTAGGGTTAGGGTGAGGGTGAGGTATAGGGTGAGGGTTAGGGTTAGGGTGAGGGTGAGGTATAGGGTGAGGGTTAGGGTTAGGGTGAGGTTTAGGGTTAGGGTTAGGTTTAGGGTGAGAGTTAGGGTGAGGTGTCAGGATAGGGTTAGGGTGAGGGTTAGGGTTAGGGTTAGGGTTAGTGTGAGGATAAGGGATAGGGTGAGGGTTAGGGTGAGGGTGAGGGTTAGGGTTATCGTTAGAGTTAGGGTTAGGGTTAGGGTGAGGGTGAGTGTTCGGGTGAAGGTTAGGTTTATGGTTTGGGTTAGGGTGAGTGTTAGGGTGTGGGTAAGTGTTAGGGTGTGGGTTATGTTGACGGTGAAGTTAAGGGTTCGGGTGAGGGTAAGAATAAGGATGAGTTTTAGGGTGAGGTTGAGGGATGGGGTGAGGGTTTGGATTAAGGTTAAGGATAGGTGAGGATTTGGGTTAGGGTTAGGTTAAGGGTGAGGTTTAGGCTGAGGGGTATGGTTAGGGTTAGGTTGAGGGTTAGGTTTAGTGTGAATGTTAGGGTTAGGGTTAGGGTGACAGTAAGATTTAGCATGAGGTTTATGGTGAGTGTGAGTTTTAGGGTTAGCATTAGGTTTAGGTTTAGGGTGAGTGCTGGGTTAGGTGTAGGGTTAGGGTAAGAGTGAGGGTGAGGGTTAGGGTTAGGGTTAGGTTGAGGGTTAGTGTTAGGGTTAGGGCTAGGATGAGGATGAGGGTTAGGGTGAAGCTCAGATTTGTGTTTAGGTAAGGGTTAGGTTTAGGGTTAGGTTGAGCATTAGGGTGAGGGTGTGGGTTAGGGGTAGGGTGAGGGTGAGGGTGAGGGTGAGTGTTAGGATAAGAGTTAGCGTTAGGGTAGGGTGAGGGTGAGGGTGAGGTTGAGGGTTGGGGTTAGGCTTAGTGTGAGTGTTAGGGTTACGGTGAGGGTTAGGGTTAGGGTGAGGGTTAGGGATAGGTTTAGGGTGAGGGTTAGGTTTATGGTCATGTTTAGTGTGAGGATGAGGTTTAGGGTGAGGGTGAGAGTTAGTGTTAGGTTTACGGGTAGGAATAGGGTTAGCATTAGAGTTAGGGTTAGGGTTAGCCTGAGGGTGGGGTTGAGGGTTAGGGTTAGGATTGCATTTAGCGTTAGGGTAAGGCTGAGGGGGAATGGGAGGTTGAGGGTGAGGGCTAGGTTGAGGGTGAGGTCTAGGTTGAGGTTGAGGGTGAGTTTGAGGGTTTCAGTTAGGTAAGGGTTAGGGTTAGGGTGAGGATTAGGGTGAGGGTGATGGTTAAGCTGAGGTTAGGTTTAGGGTGAGGGTTAGGGTTAGGTTTAGGGTGATGTTTAGGGTGAGGGTGATGGTTAGGGTGAGGGTTAGGGTTAGTGTTAGGGCGAGAGTTAGGGTTAGGGTGCTGTTTATTGTGAGGGTGAGGGTTAGGGTGAGGTTGAGGGTGAGGTTGAGGGTTCGGGTTAGGGTTAGGTTTAGAGTGAGTGTGAGTGTGAGTTTAAGGATTAGGAATAGGTTTAGGGTTAGGTTTAGGCTGAGGTTGAGGGTCAGGGTGAGGTTGTAGTTTAGGGATAGGGTTAGGGTTAGGTTTAGGGTGAGGGTTACGGTTAGTGTGAGGGTTATGGTTAGGGTTAGGGATAGGGTGAGCATAAGGGTTAGGGTGAGGGTTAGGGTGAGGGTGAGGTTTAGGGTTACAGTTAGGTTTAGGGTGAGGGTTAGCGTTTGGGTGATGTTTAGGTTGAGGGTGAGGGTTAGGGTGAGGATGAGGGTTCAGCTGAGGGTGAGGGTTCGGATGAGGGTGAGGGTTAGGGTGGCGGTGAAGGTTAGGGTGAGTGTTGGGTTTAGTTTTAGAGTTAGGTTTAGGCTGCTCATTAGGGTTACAGTTAGAGTGAGGTGTAGGGATAGGGTTAGGGTGAGGGTTAGGGTTAGTGTGAGGGTTAGGGTTAGGGTTAGGGTTAGTGTGAGGATAAGGTTTAAGGAGAGGGTTAGGATGAGGGTGAGGTTTAGGGTTAGCGTTAGGGTTAGGGTAAGAGTTAGGGTGAGGGTTAGCGTTAGGGTGAGTGTTAGGGTTAGTGTTAGGGTGAGGGTTAGGTTTAGGGTGAGGTTGATTGTTAGTGTGAGGGTGAGGTTGAGGCTGAGTTTTGAGGTGAGGGTGAGGGTGAGTGTGAGGGTGAGGCTTAGGGTTAGGGTTAGGGTTAGGGTGAAGGTGAGGGTGAGCCTTAAGTTAGGATTAGGGTTAGGGTTAGGTATGGATGAGGGTGAGTGTGAAAGTGATGGGTGAGGGTTAGGGTTAGGGTTAGGGTGAGGGTTAGTGTTAGTGTGAGGGTTAGTGTGATGGTGGGGGTCAGGGTGAGGCTGAGGGTTAGGGTTAGGATTAGGGATAGGGTGAGTTTTAGTGTTAGGGTTAGGGTTAGGTTTAGGGTTAGGGTTAGGCTGAGAGTGAAGCTTAGCGTTAGGGTTAGGGTTAGCGTTAGAGTTTGTTTGGGGTTGAGGGTTCGGTTTAGGATTATGGTTAGGTTTAGGGTAAGGCTGAGTGGGAAATTTAGGTTGAGGGTGAGGGTTAGGGTTAGGGTTAGGTTTAGGGTGAGGTCTAGGATGAGGGTGAGGTTTAGGGTGAGGGTTTCAGTTATGTGTTAGGGTTAGGGTGAGGATTCCGGTGATGGTGAGGGTTAAGCTGAGTTTAGGTTTAGGTTGAGTCATAGGGTTAGGGTTAGGGTGAGGTTTAGGGTTAGTGTGATGTTTAGGTTGAGGGTGAGGGTGAGGCTTAGGGTGAGGGTGATGGTGAGGGTGAGGGTTATGCTTAGGGTTAGGGTGAGGGTGAGGATTAAGATTAGGAATAAAGTTAGGGTTAAGGTTAGGCTGAAGGTGACGGTCAGGGTGAGGGTGAAGGTTAGGTTTAGGGTTCGGATTAGGGTTAGGGAAAGTGTTAGGGTGAGGGTGAGTGTTCGGCTGAGGGTGAGGGTTAGGTTGTGGGTGAGCATTATGGTTAGGTTGAGGATTAGGGTTAGAGTTAGCATTAAGGTTATGGTGCGGGTAAGGGTTAGGGTGAGGTTTGGTGTGAGGATGTGGGTTAGCGTTAGTGTTAGGTTTAGGGTGAGGTTTAGGGTGAGGTTTAGGGTTAGGATTAGGTTTAGGGTGAGGGTGAGGTATAGGTTGAGGGTTAGGGTTAGAGTGAGGGTTAGGGTTAGGGTTAGGGTTAGGGTGAGTGTAAGGGTGAGGTTTAGGGTTAGGGTTAGGTTTAGGGTGAGGGTGAGGTATAGGGTGAGGGTTAGGGTTAGAGTGAGGGTTAGGGGTAGGGTTAGGGTTAGGGTGAGGGTGAGGGTGAGTGTTAGGGTTAGGTTTAGTGTTAGAGTTAGGGTTAGGCTGAGGGTGATGGGGATGGTGAGGGTGAGGTTTAAGGTTAGGATAAGGGTTAGGGTTAGAGTTAGAGTGAGAGTTAGTGTTAGGGTTAGGGTTAGGATAAGGGTTAGGCTGACGGTTAGGGTTAGGATTAGTGTGAGAGTTAGGGTTAGGGTCACGGTTAAGGTCAGGTTTAGGGTTAAGATAATGGTTAGGCTGAGGGTTATGTTTAGGATTAGTGTGAGGTTTAGGTTTAGGGTTAGGTTAAGGGTGAGGGTGAGGGTTAAGGTTAGGGTGAGGGTTAGGGTGAGGGTGAGTGTTAGGGTTGGGCTGAGGATTAGGGTGAAAGTTGGTTTAGGGTAATGTTAGGGTGAGGGGTATTGTGTGGGTAAGTGTTAGGGTGAGGGATTGGTTGAGGGTGAGGGTTAGGGTTAGGTTGAGTGTAAGGGTTATGGTGAGGATTAGGGTGAGGGTGAGGGTTCGGTTTAGCATTAGGGTTAGGGTGAGGGTGAGGGTTAGGGTGAGTGTTTGTGTTCAGGTTAAGGACAGGGTGAGGATTAGGGTTAAGGTTTGGTTTAGGGTGAGGGTTAGGCTGAGGGGTAGGGTTAGAGTTAGTGTTTGGGTTAGGTTTAGTGTGAGGGTTAGGGTGAGTATAAGTTTTAGGGTTAAAATGACGGTTAGCTTTAGTGTTAGGATGAGGGTTAGGGTTAGGTTGAAGTTTAGGGTGAGGGTGAGGGTGAGGCTTAGGATTAGTGTTCGGGTAAGGGTTAGTGTTAGGGTGAGGGCTAGGGTAAGGGTAAGGGTTAGGGTGAGGTTGAGTGTGAAGGTGAGGTTTTTGGTTAGGTATGGGTTACAGTTAGGGTAAGGGTGAGAATTAGGGTGAGGGTGGGGGTGAAGGTTATGGTAAGGTTTAGTGTTAGGGTAAGGTTTACGGCTAGTGTGAGGGTTATGGTTAGTGTTAGGGTTAGGGTTATGGTGAGGTTAGCTTTAGGGTGAGGGTTAGGGTTAGGGTTAGTTTGAGGGTTATGGTTAGGGTGATGTTTAGTGTGAGGGTGAGGGTTAGGGTGAGGTTGAGTGTTCGGGTAAGAGTTAGGGTTAGGTTTAGGGTTATGGATAAGGTTAGGTTGAGGGTAAGTGTTAGGATGAGGGTTAAGGTGAGTGTGAAGGTTAGGGTTAAGGTAAGGGTTAGGGTTTGGGTTAGGGTTAGGGTGAGGGTAGGGTTAGGGTTAGGGTTAGGGTTTGGACGAGGGTTAGGCTGGGGGTTAGGGTTAGGTTCGGGTGAGGGTTAGGGTTAGGGTTAGGGTGAGGGTGAGTGTGAGGGTTAGAGTTAGTGTTAGGTTTAGGGTTAGGATAAGGGTTAGGCTGAGGGTTAGGTTTAGGGTTAGTGTGAGTGTTAGGTTTAGGGTCCGTGTTTGGGTTAGGTTGAGGGTAAAGATTCTGGTGAGGGTAACGGTTAGGTTGAGGTTTAAGGTCAGGGTGAGGGTCAGGATTAGCTTTAGGGTTTGGGTGAGGGTTAGGGTTAGAGTTACGTATAGGGTGAGGATTACTGTTAGGGTTATATTAGGGTGAGGGTTAGGCAGAGGGGTAGGTTTAGGGTTAGGGTTAGGGTGAGGGTTAGTGTGAGGGTTAGGGTTAGGGTTAGGATTAGGGTGAGGCTGAGGGTGAGGGTAAGGGTTAGGGTGAGGTTTAGGTTGAGGTTGAGGTTTAAGGTTAGCATTCGGATTAGTGTTACGGGTTTAGGGTTTAGGCATAGAGTGAGGATGAGGTTTAGTGTTAGCATTAGGGTTAGGATAAGGTATAGTGTAAGGGTTAGGGTTAGAGTTAGGATTAGGGTTATGGTTATGGTTAGGCTGAGGGTGGGGGTGAACGTGAGGGTGAGGTTTAGGGTTAGGGTTAGGTTTAGAGTGAGGGCTAGAGTGAGGGTGTGGGTTAGGATGAAGGCATGGGTGAGGGTGAGGGTTTCGGTTAGGAAAGGCTTACAGTTAGGGTTAGGGTGAGGATTAGAGTGAGGGTGAGCTTTAAGGTGAGGATTAGGGTTAGTGTGAGCATTAGGGTTAGGGTTAGGGTTAGGGTTATTGTAAGATTGATGTTTAGGGTGAGGGTTAGGGTTAGGGTGAAAGTGAGGCTGAGGGTTAGGGTAACGGTGTAGGTGAGGTTTAGGTTTAGGGTGAGGGTTAGGGTGACTGTGAGGGTTAGGGTGAAGGTTAGGGTTAGGGTTAGGTTTAGGGTGAGGTTTATGATTAGGTTAAGGGTGAGGGGTACGGTGAATGGTAGGGTTAGGGTTAAGGTGAGGATTATTGTTAATGTGAGGGTTAGGGTTAGGGTTAGGGTTAGTGTGAGGAAAAGGTTTAGGGTGTGAGTTTTTGTGAGAGTGCGGGAAAGGGTTAGCGTTAGGGTTAGGGTGGGAGTTAGGCTTAGGGTTAGGTTTAGGGTTAGGATAAGGGTTAGGCTGAGGTTTAAGCTTAGGGTTAGTGTGAGTGTTAGGTTTAGGGTTAGGGTTTGGGTTATGTTGAGGGTAAAGTTTAGGGTGAGGCCTAGGGTGAGGGTGAGGGTTAGGGTTAGGATGCGGATTAGGGTGAGGGTTAGGCTTAAGGTAATGGTTAGGATTAGGGTGAAGTTTAGGGTGAGGTTTAGGTTTAGGGTTAGTTTAGGATGAGGGTTAGGGTGTGGGTAAGTGTTATGGTGAGGGTTAGAGTGAGGGTGAGGGTTAGGTTTAGTATTAGGGTTAGGGTGAGAGTGAGGGTTATGGTGAGGGTTAAGGTTAAGGTTAGGGATAGGTTGAGGATTAGGGTTAGGGTTAGGTTTAGGGTGAGGGTTAGGCTGAGGGTTAGGGTTGGGGTTAGGGTGAGGCTTAGGTTTAGTGTGAGGTTTAGGGTTAGCTTTAGGGTGATTGTTAGGTTTAGTGTGAGGGTTAGGGTTAGGGTTAGGGTGAGGGTAAGAGTTAGGTTGAGGGTGAGGTTTAGTGTTAGCATTAGGTTTAGGGTTAGGGTTAGGATGAGGGTTAGGGTTAGGGTGAAGGTGAGGTTGAGGGTGAGGGTGAGTGTTAGGGTTAAGTTTAGTGTGAGGGTTAGTGTTAGGGTGAGGGTTAGGTTTAGGGTGAGGGTTAGGTTTAGATTAAGGGTTAGGGTGAGGGTTAAGGTTATGGTTATGTTTAGGTTTAGGGTGATGTGCCGGGATAGGGTTAGGGTGAGGGTGTTTGTTAGTGTGAGTATAAAGTTTAGGGTGAGGGTTAGGGTGAGGGTGAGGATTAGGGTTAGCGTTAGGGTTAGGGTGAGGGTTAGGGTGTGGATGAGGGGGAGGGTGAGCGTGAGGGTGAGGGTGAGGGTTAGGTTGTGGTTGAGGATTAGGGTTAGGGTGAGGGTTCGCATTAGGTTTAGGTTTAGTGTGAGTGTAAGGGTTAGTGCTGGATTACGGTTAGGTTGAGAGTTAGGCTTAGGGTTAGGGTTAGGGAGATGGGTATTGTTAGGGTTAGGGTGAGATTTAGGGTGAGTGTTAGGGTTCGGGTAATGGTGAGGGTGACCCTAACCCTCACCCTAACCCTTACACTAACGCTAACCCTCACACTCACCCTAAACCTCACCCTAAACCTAACCCTACCACTCTCCCTAACCCTCAAACTAACCCTAACCATAAGCATAGTCCTCAACCTAACCCTAACCCTTCCCCTAACCCTCACACTCACACTAACCCTAAACCTAAAACTAATCCTCACCATAACCCTAATCCTCACATACACACTAACCCGAACCCTCATCCGAACCCTCACCATCAACTGAAATCTCATCCTCCCCCTAACCCTCACCCTAAATCTCACTCTAACCCTAACCCTCACCCTAACCCTTACCCTAACCTAAAACCTCATCCTCACACTAACCCTCATCCTAATCATTACCATAATCCTAACTTTCACCCTAAACCTAACCCTAACCCTTACCCTCAATATAACCCTAAACCTAACCCAACACTAATCCTCAACGTAAACCTAACCCTCGCCCACACCCTAACCCTCATCATCACCCGAAACCTCATCCTCACCCTAACACTCACACTAACTCTAACCCTAACCCTTATCATAAACCTAACCCTCACATTCACCCCAAGCCTAACACTAACCCTAACCCTAAACCTAACCCTCACCCTCACCCTAAACCTAACCCTCACCCTAACGCTCATCCTATCCCTAAAGCTAACCCTACACCTCACCCTCACCCAAACCCTCACCATAACCCTTATCCTCTCACTAACCCTAACCATAACCCTAACCCTAACCTCACACTAATCCTAATCCTCAACCTATCCCTAACCCTAAACCTAACCTTCACCCTATCCCTCACCCTCACCATAACTCTAATGCTAACCCTAACTCTCAGCCTCACCCTAACCCTCAACCTAACCCTTAACCTCACCCTAAGGCTAACGCTCACCGTCACCCTAAAGATCACCCTAAACCTTACACTAACTCTAACCCGCAAACTAACCCTAACCCTAACCCTAATGATCACCCTAACCCTCACCCTCACCCTAACCCTAAACCTAAGCCTAACCCTCAACCTAACCCTAATCCTCACACTCACACTAACCCTCACCCTTACCCTTACCCTCACACTAACCCTTTCCCTAACCCTAACCCTAACCCTATCACCAGAACACTCACCCTCACCCTAACCCTCACACTCACACTAAACATCACCCTAAACCTAACACTCACCCTAAACCTAACCCTCGCCCTAACCCTAACCCTCACCGTAACCCTAACACTCACACTAACCCTAACCCTCACCCTCACCCTCACCCTCACCCTCACCCTCACCCTAAACTAACCCTAACCCTCATCCTAACACTCACCCTCTCCCTCACCCTAACCCTAACCCTAACCCTAAGCTACACATCACCCTAATCCTCACCATAACCCTAACCCTAACCTTTACCTAAACAAAAACCTCACCCTCACCCTCACCCTAACCCTCACCCTCACCCTAGCCCATACCCTAACACTAACCCTCAACCTAACCCAAACCCTTACCCTCACCCTAACCCTAACCCTAAACCTAAACCGAACCCTAACACTCATCCTAACCCTAACCCTAAACCTAATGCTAACCCTAAAACTCACACTCACCCTAATCCTCACCATAACCCTTACTGTCACCCTAACCCTAACCCTAAGCCTCACACTAAACCTAACCCTCACCATAACCCTAACCCTACCACTCAGCCTAACCCTCACCCTAAACCTAACCCTAACCCAAATCCTCATCCTATCCTTAACCTTAACCCAAACCCTTACCTATCCCTCATCCTCATCCTAACCCTCACACTTATCCTTACCCTCACCCAAACCCTAACCCTCACCCTCAACCTAACCCTCACCGTAACACTTTCCCACACCCTAACACTCACCCTAACCTGAAACATAAACCAAAACTTCACTCTAACCCTCAACCTAACCCTAACCTTAACCCTCACCATAATATTCAACCTAAACTTTACCCTCACCCTAACACTTACCCTAACCCTAAACCTAACCCTCAGACTAACCCTAACCTCAACCCTAACCCTCAACCTAACCTTTATCCTAACCCTAAACCTAAACCTAACCCTCACCCTAAACCTAACCCTAACCCTAACCCTACCCTCACACTAACCATAACCTTAACACTCATAACCCTAACCCTAACCCTAACCCTCTTTTTAACCCTAACCCTCAACCTCACCCTCCACATCACCCTCAGCCTAACCCTAATCCTAACCCTAATCCTAACCCTAATCGTAACCCTCACCCTCAACCTCACACTAACTCTAAACCTAAACCGAAACCTAACACTCACCCTCACCCTCACCCTAACCCTAACCCTCACCCTATACCTCACCCTCACCCTAACCCTAACCCTAACCTGAACCTGAACCTGAACCCGAACCCTCACCCGAACCCTAACACTCACCCTAACCCTAACCTTATCCCTAATCCTTAACCTAACCCTCACCTTCAAACTGACCCTAACTCTAACCCTAAACCTAAACCTGACCCTCACTCTCACCCTCACCCTAATCCTCACCCTCACCCTAAACATCAAACTAAACCAAACTTCAGCTTAACCCTCAAGCTGACCCTAACCCTAACAATAACCCTCTCCTTCACCCTAACCCTCACCGTCACCCTAAATCTCGCCCTAACCATTACCTCAGCCTAACCCTTACCCTAACCCTAACCCTAACAGTAACACTAACCCTCACCCTAACAATCATCCTAACACTTACCCTAACTCTCACCCTAACCCTAACCCTAACGCTAACCCTAACACTAACCCTCACCCTAACCCTAAGGCCTAACCCTAACCCTCACCCTCACCCTAACCCTCACCCTAACCCTTACCGTCCCACGAACCCTAACCCTAATCCTCAGCCTAACCCTCATATTAAACTTAATCTTAATCCTAACCCTCACCTTACCCTTAACCCTAAACCTAATCCTAAACCTCACCTTAACCCTACCCCTCACACTCACCTTCAACCTCACCCTTAGCCTAACCCTAACACTATTGCTAATCCAAACCGTAACCCTCACCCTCACCCTAACTCTAAACCTAACCCTAAACAAGCCCTCACCCTAACCCTAAACCTATCCCTAAACAAGCCCTCACCCTAACCCTAAACCTATCCCTAAACTTCACCCTAACCCTAACCCTAATCCTAAATCTAAACCTCACCCTCACCCTCACCCTCACCCTAACCCTAACACTCACCCTAACCTTAACCGTAACCCTAACCTTAACCCTCACCCAAACCCTAACCCTCACCCTCACCCTCAACCTCACCATCACCCTCAACCTACCCCTCACCCTCACACTCACTCTAACCCTAACCATAACCCTAAACCTTACCCTAAACCTAACCCTCAACCTCTCCATCACCCTCACCATCACCCTCAACCTAACCCTCACACTCACCCTCAACATAAACCTAACCCTAACCATAACCCTCAACCTAATCTTTTTTTTTAATTTAATTTAATTTTATTTGTGAACATACTGTACAGAGGGGTTACAATTTCATGGGCAGGATAATGCGTACATTTCTTACCAAGCATTGCAGCCTCCTCCTTTGGTTTAGCATTCTTACCAAACACCTAAGCCTAATCCTAAAACTAACCCTCACCTTCACCCTCACCCTAAACCTAAATCTGATCCTAACCCTAACCATAACCCTAACACTCACACTCACCCTATCCCTCCCCGTAAACCTAACGGTCAGCCGAAACCTAACCCTCACCCACACCCTAACCCTAACCCAACCCTAAAACTCACCCTAAACATAATCCTAACCCAAGCACTCACCATCACCCTCACCCTCACCCTAACCCTCACCCTCACCCTCACTTTCAGCCTAAACCTAACCCTAAACCCAATCCTAACCCTCACGGTCAACTTAACACTAACCCTCAACGTCAACCTCACCCTAACCCTCACCCTCACCCTAAGCAGTACTCTCACCCTAACCCTCACCCTAACCCTAACAAAAACCCTCATCCTAACCCTAACCCTCACCCTAAGCTAACCCAAAGCCTCACTCTAACCCTCACCCTAACCCTAACGCTAACCCTAACCCTAACCCTCACCATAAACCTCACCCTAACCCTTAAACTCAACAAAACCCTGACCCTAACCCTAACCCTAATATGCACTCTAACGCTAACCCTCACCCAAAACCTAACACTCAATTTCACCCAAATCATCAACCGAACCCTTACAATCACATTAACCCTAACCCTAACCCTAATTCTATACCTATCCCTCACCCTAACCTTAACACTAACCCTAACCCTAACCATCACCCTTACCCTAACTTTCACCCTCACCCTAAATAACAACTTAAACCTAAGCATCACCCTAACCCTAACACTCACCCTAAATCTAATACTCACGGTAAACCTCACCCTAACCCTAACACTAACCTTAACCCTCACTCTCACCATAACCCTCACCCTCACCCTTATCCTAACACTAACCCTAACCCTCACCCTAACCCTAACCCTCACCCTAACACTAACCATAACCCTAACACTAACCATAACCCTAATGCTCACAATCACCCTCACCTTCACCCGAACCCTCATCTTCACCAGAACCCTCACTCTCACACTAAACATCAACCTAACCCTAACTTTCACCCTAACCCCGACCTTAACCCTCACCCTAACCCTAACCCTCTGCCTAACCCTCACCCTCAACCTGATCCTCACCCTAACCCTAACCCTAACCCTTAATTAACCCTAAACCTAACCCTCAACCTGACCCTCACCCTAACCCTATCCCTAACCCTCACCCTCACGCTAAACAGTACACTCACACTAACACTCACCCTAAACCTAACCCTCACCCTAACCATCACCCTAACCCTAACAATAACCCTAACCCTCACACTCACCCTAACCCTCACACTAACCTTAAACCATACACTAACCCTAAGTCTAACCCTAACCATAACTGTCACACTAACAATAACCCTCACCCTAACTCTAATCCTACCCCTCACCCTAACCCTCACCCTAAGCCTAAACCTAACCCTATCACTAACCCTCACCCTAACCCTAACCCTAACCCTCACCCTCACCCTAACCCTCATGGTCACCCTAACCCTTACCCACACTCTAAACCTCACCCTAAACCTAACACTAACCCTCACCCTCACCCTCACCCTCAACCTAACACTAAACCTAAGCCTAAGGCTCACCCTAACCCTAACCCTTACCCTAACATTAAACCTAGCCCTCAACCTAACCCTCACCTTAAACCTAACCCTAATCCTAAACCTCAACCTAAACCTAACCCTAACCCTCACCCTAAACCTAATCCTTACCCTAACCCAAACCCCAACACTCACCCTAACGCTAACCCTAAAACTAACCCTCACCCTCACCCTCAACCTAACCCTAACCCTAACCCTAACCCTAATCCTAACCCTCACGCTCACCGTCACCCTCATCCTCAACCTCACCCTCACCCTAACTCTCACTCTCACCCTAACCCTAACCCTAAAGCTAAACCTCACCCTCACACTCACTCTAACCCTAACCCTAACCCTAACAATAACACTAACCCTAACCCTAACCGTAATCCTAACAATAACACTCACCCTAACCCTAACCCTAACAACTACCCTAAACTTAACCCTCAACATCAACCTCACTCTAACACTAATGCTAACCCTAACCCTCACCCTAACCCTTATCCTCACACTAACACTAACCCTATACATAACCCTAACCCTCATACTAACCCTAACCCTCACCTTAAACCTAACCCTACCCCTCCTCCTAACACTCCCCCTAACCCTAACCCTAATGCTTACCCTCACCCTAACCATAATATTAACCCTAACTATCAAACTCACCCTAATCCTCACTGTCACCCTAAAACTCACCCGAACCCTAACCCTCACACACACCCTAATCCTCAACCTCACCGAACCCTAACCCTCACCCACATCCTAACCCTCATCCTCACCGAACCCTCACCTGAACCCTCACCCGAACCCTCACCCTAACCCACAACCTCAACCTAAACATCGCCCTAACCCTAACCCTCACCCTAATCCCCACCCTAACCCTCACCTTAACCTTAACCCTCAACCTAAACCTCACTCTCAACTTACCCCTCACCCTAACCCTATCCTTCAACCTCACCCTCACCCTCACCCTAAGCCTAACTCTAACTCTAACCCTAATCCTAAACCAAACCTCACCCTAATCCTAAAACTAACCATCACCGGCACCCTCAACCTAACCCTAAACTTAAACCTAACCCTCACCCTAACTCTAACGCTTACCCTGACCCTCACCCTACCCCTAAACCTAACACTCAGCCTAAACCTCATCCTAACCATCAAAGTAACCCTAACCATCACCCTAACACTAACCTAACCCTCACGCTCACCCTCACCCTCACCCTCACCGTCAGCCTAACCCTAACCCTAACCCTAATCCTAACCCTAACCCTCACCCTCACCCTAACCCTCCCCCTAACATTTAACCTCACACTAACCCTAACCCTAAACCTAACCCTAACACTCACACTAACCCTAACTTTCAGCTTAACCCTAACCTTACCCCTCAACCTAACCCTCACCCTAACCCTAATCCTCACCCTAACACTCACCCTGACCCTAGGCCCAACCCTCACCCTTACCCTAACTCTCACAGTTACCCTAAACCCAACCTAACCCTAACCCTAACCAACACCCTCACCCTCACCCAAAACAGAACCCTCAGAATAACCCTCACCCTCACCCTCACCCTAACCCTCATCCTCACCCTAAACCTCAGCCTAACCCTAACCCTCACCCAAACCCTAAACCTTACCCTAACCCTAAACCTAACTCTAACACTAACCCTGACCCTAACCCTCACCCTAACCATCGCCCTAATCATAACGATAACCCTAACCCTTACTTCATACTACACTTAACCCTAACCCTAACCCTCACGCTAACCCTAACCCTAACCCTAACCCTCACCATAACCCTAAACCTTACCCTAACTCTAACACTAACCCTCACTCTAACATTAACGCTAGCCCTAACCCTCAACCTAACCGTCACCCTATCCCTAACGCTAACCCTAACCCTCACCCTCACCCTAACCTCATCCTAGCACTTAACCTCACAATAAACCTAACCATAACCCTAACCCCAACCCTCACCTTAACAGTAACCCTCACCCTAACCCTAAACCTACCCCTCACCCTAAACCTCACCCTCAATCTAACCCTAAACCTAACCCTCACCTGAAAACTAACACTAACCCGCACATTCACCCTAAAGGTCACCATCACCCTAAATCTTACCCTAAACCTAACCCTCACCCATACCCTAACCCTCACTCTCAACCGAACCCTAACCCTCACCCTAACCCTTATCCTCACCTTAAACATCACCCAACCCTACCCCTCATCCTTAATCTAACCCTAACCCTCACCCGAACCCTAACCCTCACACTAACCCTCACCCTCAACTTAAACCTCACCCTAACAATAAGCCTAACCCTTACCTAACCAAAAACCTCACCCTCACCCTCAATCTCACCCTAAAAATTACTCTCAACCTAGCCCTCAACCTAACACTAACCCTAAACCTAAACCTTACTCTCAACCTCACCCTAGCCCTCAGCCTAACCCTTACCCTAACCCTAACCCTAACACTCACCCTCACCCTCACGCTCACCCAAAACCAAACCCTAATTCTAACCCTAACACTCAACCTCACCCTAACACTAAACCTACCTTTAACTTCACACTAACCACAACTCTAACCCTAACCCTAAACGTCACAGTAAACCTAACCCTCAACCTAACCCTAACCCTACTCCTCACACTAAGCCTCAACCTCACCTAACACTAAGCCAAAACCTCAACCTCACCCTAACCCTCACCTTCACCCTAACCCTAACCTTAACCCTAACCCTCACCCTCAACCGAACCCTCATCCTCACCCAAACCCTCACCCTCACCATAAACCTCACCCTAACCTTTATCCTCATACTAACCCTAACTCTAACCCTAACCCTAACCCTCACCCTACCCCTAACCCTAACCCTAACCCACACCTTAAACCTAACCCTAACCCTCACCCTCACCCTAACCCTAACCCTAACCCTAACCCACACCTAAAACCTAACCCTAACCCTCATCCTCACCCTAACCCTCACCGTCACCTTAACCCTCACAATAAACCTAACAATAACCCAAAGAGTAACCCTCCCCCTCACCGGAACACTCATCCTCACTCGAACCCAACCCTCACCCTAACCCTCAGCCTCACCCTAAACATCACCCTAATCATAACCCTCAAACTAACCCTCACCCCCACCCTAATCGTCACCCTAACCCTAACCCTAATCCTTACCTAACCGAAAACCTCACCCTCACACTCAGCCAAAACCTCACCCTTACCATAGCCCTCACCCTAAATCTAAACCTCACCTTAACCCTAACCCTAAACCTGACCCTCACCCTCACACTAAACCTAACCATAACCGTAAACCTCAGAATAAACCTAACCCTTACCCTTACCCTAACCCTAACCCTCACACTCACCCAAACACTCACCATAAATCTAAACCTAATCCTAACCCTAAACTTCACCCTCAACCTCACCGTCACACTCACCCTAATCCTAAACCTAACCCTAACACTAACCCGAAAGTTTACTCTCACCCTAACCCAAAAAATAACCCTAAACATAACCTTAACCCTAATCCTAACCCTAACCCTAAACCTTATCCTAAACCTAACCCTAAAAGTCACCCTAAACCTAATCCTAACCCTATCACTCACCATCACGCTCACCCTCACCCTGACCCTCATCCTCACCCTCACCCTCACCCTCAGCCTAAACCTAACCCTAAACCTAATCCTAACCCTAACCCTCAACCTCACCCTAACCCTAACCCTAAACCTAACCCTCACTGTGACCGTCACCCTCACCGTCACCTTAACACTCACCTTCAACCTCACCCTCACCCTAAACCTCACCCTCACCCTAAGCAGTACTCTCACCCTAACCCTCACCCTAAACCTAACCATAACATTCATCCTAACACTAACCCTCACCCTAACCATAACCATAACCCTTAACCTCACCCTCACCCTAAGCCCCACCTGAACCTGCAACCTCACACTAACCCTAACTCTAACCCTAACCCTACCCCTCACCCTAACCCTCAGCCTAAGCCTAATCCTAACCATAAACCTCACCCTCACCCTAACCCTCAACCTCAACCTAACCTTGACCCTCACCTTCACTCTAACCCTCACTCTCCCCCTAACCCTCACCCTAACTCTAACCCTAACCCACAAACGAAATGTCACCCTCACCCGAACCCTCACGCTCACCCGAACCCTCAATCTCACTCCAACACTCAGCCTCACCCTAAAATTCACCATAACCATAAACTCACATTCTAACCCTAACCCTAACTTTCATCCTAACCCTCAACCTAAACCTCACCCTCACACTAATCTTCACCTTAACCCTAACCCTAACCCTTACCTAACCAAAACCCTCACCCTAACCCTCACCCTCACTCTCACCCTAACCCTCACCCTATTCCTAACCCTAACCCTCACCCTAACCCTAACTCTAACCCTCATCCTCACCCTCACCCTCACCCTCACAGTAAACCTAACCCTATCCCTAAACCTCACCCTAACCCTCACCCTAACCCTAATGCTAAACTAAACCTCACCCTAACCCTAACCCTAACCCTAACCCTCAGCCTAACCCTAACCCTTACCCTTACCCTAACTCTAACCCTCTCACTCACCCTAACCCTCACCCTAAACCTAAACCTAATCCTAACACTAAAATTCACCTTCACCCTCACTGTCACACTCTGCCTAACCCTAACCCTAACCCTAATCCTAACCCTAACCCTCACCCTCACCATCAACCTAAACCTAACCCTAACCCTAACCCTAACCCTAAACTTTACTCTCAACCTATACCTAACAATAAACCTAACCCTAACCCTAATCCTAACCCTAACCCTCAACCTAACGCCAAACATAACGCTATAATTCCCCCTAACCCTAATCCTAACCCTAACACTCACCATCAACCACACCCTCACCCTAACCCTCACCCTCACCCTCACCCTCAGCCTAACCCTAACCCTAACCCTAATCCTAACCCTAACCCTCAACCTCACATTAGCCCTAACCCTAAACCTAAACCTCACCGTAACCATCACCCACACCGTCACCTTAACACTCACCCTCAACCTCACCCTCATCCTAAGCAGTACTCTCACCCTAACCCTCACCCTAACCCTTTTCATAACCCTCATCCTAACTCTAACCCTCACCCTTACCCTCACCCTAACCCTAACCATAACACTTACCCTCACCCTAAACCTAACTCCAACCCTAACCTTCAACCTCAAACTAACCCTAACTCTAAGCCTAACCCTAACCCTCACACTAACACTAACCCTCATCCTAACCATAAATCTACCCCTCACCCTAACCCTCAGCCTAAACCTAACACTAACCCTAAACCTCACCCTCACCCTAACCCTAACCCTTTCCCTCAACCTAACCCTAACCCTCATGCTCACCCTAACCCTCACTTTCACCCTAACCCTCACCCTAACCCTAACCCTAACCAAAAAACTAACCGTCACCCTCACCCGAACTCTCACCATCACCCGAAAGCTCAATATCACCCCAACCCTCAGCCTCACCCTAAACATCACCCTAACCCTAACCCTCACTCTAACCCTAACCCTAACCCTCACCCTAACCCTAACCCTCAACCTAAAACTCAACCTCACCATAATCCTCACCCTAACCCTAACTCTAACCCTAACCTAAATGAAACCCTCACCCTCACCCTCACTATCACCCTAACCCTCACCCTAACCCTAACCCTAACCCTCACCCTCAAACTCACCCTCACAGTAACCCTAATCCTAAACCTAACCCTCACCCTAATCCTCACCCTAACACTCACCCTAACCCTCTCCCTAACCCTTATGCTAAACCTAACCCTTACCCTCCCCCTAACCCTCACCCTATCCCTTACCCTCAACCTAAACTTAACCCGAACCCTAAACCTCAGAGTCACCCAAACCCTCACCGTCACCCTAAACCTCATACTTACCCTAAACCTCAGCCACACCCGATCGCTCAACATCACCCGAACCCTAACACTCACCCTAAACCTCACCCATAATCTAAACCTCAGTCTAACCCTAACCGTCACCAAAACCGTAACGCTAACCCTCACCCTAACACTAACCCTGACACAAACCCTCACCCTCAACCTAATCCTCAACCTAAAAATATCCCTAACCCTTACCTAACCGAAACACTAACTCTCACCCTCACTCAAAACCTCACCCTCATCCTAGCACTCACAATAACCCTAACCCTAACCCTAACCCTAAACCTCACCCACACTCTCCCCCTCACCCTCAGCCTAACCCTAACCCTGACCATAAACCTAACGCTAACCATCAACCTCACCCCAAACCTAATCATAAACCTAACCCTAACAATAACTCTAACCCTAAACCTACACCTAATCCTATTCCTAACCCTCACTCTATACCTAAACCTAACGCTAAAACTCACCCTAATACCAATTCTAAACCTAACCCTCATTGTAAACCTAACCCTCACGCTAACCCTAACCCTAACACTCACCCTAACCCCAAAACTCACCCTAACCCTAATGCTAACCCTAACACTCACCTTCAACTTAACCCTCACCCTAACCCTCACATGAACCCTAAGCCTACCCTCACACTAACCCTCACCCTAACCCTGACCCTCACCATAACCCAACCCTAACCCTAACCCTCACACCCACCCTCCCCCAAACACTCACCCTAACCCTCACCCTGACCCTAAACATCACCCTAAACCTAACCCTCACCCTCACCCAAACCCTAACCCTCAACCTAATGCTCACCCTTAACCTAATCCTCACCATACCCCTAACCCTAACTCTTACATAACCAAAACCCTCACCCTAATACTCACCCTCAACCTAAACCTCACCCTCACAATAGCCCTCACCCTAACCTTATCTCTCACCCTAAACCTAACACTAAATCTCACCCTCACCCTATACCTAAGCTTAACCCTAAACCTCATCCTATCCATCAACCTAAATCTAACCCTAACCCTAACGCTCACCTTAAACCTCAAACTAACCCGAAACCTCAACCTCAACCTAACCCTCACCCTCACCCTCACCCTCCCCCTAACCCTCACTCTAACCCTTATCACCACACTAACCGCAACCCTAATCCTAACCCTAACCCTAACATTCACCCTCACTCTCACCCTAAGCCTAACCTTAACCCTAATCCTAACACTAACCCTCAACCGCACACTCACCCTAAACCTAAACCTAACCCTAACCCTAACCCTAACCCTAATGCTCACACTAACCCTAATCCTCACCCTATACCCAACTCTAACCCTAACCCTCACCCTAACACTCACCCTCAACCTAACCCTAATGATAACCCTCACCTGCACCCTCACCCTTATCCTTACCCTCAACCTCATCCCAACCCTCATCCTCACCCTAACCCTAAACCTAACTCTAACCCTCACCCTAACCCTCATCCTAACTTTAACCCTAACCCTAACCCTAAACCTCATTCTATCCCTAACCCTCAAACTCACCCTAACCCTCACCCTAACCCTTACCTTCACCATAACCCTAACCCTAAGCTTAACCCTCACACTAAACCAAAACCTAACCCTCATCCAAACGCTAAAACCTAACACTAAACCTAAACCGCACCCTAACCCTAAACTTCACCCTAAGCCTCAGCCTCAGACTAAACCTATCCCTAACCCTAATCCTAACCCTAACCGACAAACTCAGATTCACCCTAACTCTAACCATAACATTAATCCTAAACCTCCCCCTCTCCCTTACCCTAACCCTAACCCTTACCCTAACCATAAACCTACCCCTCCCCCTAACCCTCAGACTCACCCTCCCCCTAACCCTCCCCCTCCCCCTATCCCTAACCCTAACTCTCATCCTAAACTTAACCCTAACACTCACCCTAGTCCTCACTGTAAACCTAATCCTAACCCTAACCCTAACCCTCAACCTAACAGTCACCCTAACCCTAAAGCTAATCCTAACCCTCACCCTCACCCTAACCCTCATCCTAACACATATCCTCACACTAAACCTAACCATAAACCTAACTCTAACCCTCACATTAACCCTACACCTCACCCTAACCCAAAACCTACCCCTCACCCTAACACTCACCCTCAACCTAATCTTCACCCTAATCCTAACCCTAACCATTACCTATCTGAAAACCTCACCTTCACCCTCACCGTAACCCTCACCCTCACTCTAGCCCTCACCCTTACCCTAGCCCTCACCCAAACCCTAACCCTAAACCTCAAACTCACCCTCATCCTAGCCCTCACCCTCACCATAAACAGTTCCCTAAACCTAACCCTCACCCTAACCATAACCCTAACCCTCACCCTAAACTTTAACAATACACTAACCTTAACTCTATCCCTAACCCTAACCCTCACACTAAACCTAACCCTCACGCTAATCCTCACCCTAACCCTAACCCTAACCCTAACCCTAACTCTCACCCTCACCCTAACCCTCACCTACACCCTAACCCTCACCCTATCCCTAACCCGAACCCACGCTCTAACCCTCACCCTCACCCTCAACTTCACCCTCACCCGAACCCTATCCCTCAGCCTCACCCTAAACATCTCCCTAACACTAACCTTCACTCTAACAATAACCCTAACCCTCACCCTAACCCTTACCCTCTACCTAACAATCACCCTCACCCTAATCCTCACCCTCACTCTAACACTAACCCTTACCTAACCAAAAGCCTCACCCTCACCCTCACACTCACCCTAACCCTCACCTTAACCCTAAACCTCAGACTGACTCTTAGCCAGCGCCTAAACCTAACCCTCACCCTAACCTAACCATAAACCTATCCCTCACCCTAAACTTCACACTAACCCTAACGCTATCCCTAACAATTAACCTCACCCTAAACCTCACCCTAACCCTTACCCTCAACCTAACCCTAACACTCAAACTAACCCTAACCCTCACCAAAACCCTAACCCTAACACTCACCCTTACCCTAACCCTCACATTAACCCTCACCCTCAACGTAATCCTCACCCTAACAATAACCCTAACCCTTACCTAAACGAAACCCTCACCCTAAACCTAATCCTCAGCTTCACACTCACCCTCACCCTAAACCTAAACCTAACCCTAACTCTAAACCTCACCCTCAACCTCCCCCTTCCCCGCAGCCTAACCCTAACCCTAACACTAATCCTAACCCTACAACTCACCCTAACACTAATCCTAACCCTAACATTCACCCTAACCCTAACCCTCACTCTAACCCTAGCCCTAACCCACACCCTAAACCCTATCCTCACACTAAACCTCAACCTTTCCCTAACGCTAACCCTAACCCTCACCCTAAACCTAACCCTCACGCTAACCCATGTCCTCACACTAACCCTAACCCTAACCTTAAACTTAACCTTTACCCTCACACTAAACCTCATCCTAACCCTCACCCTAACCATAACCCTACCCCTCACACTAACCCTCACCCTAACCCTAACACTAATACTAACCCTTACCCTAAACCTAACCCTAAGCCTAACCCTCAGCCTCACCCTCAAACTCACCCTAACACTCACCCTCACCCTAACCGTCACCCAAACCTTAACTCTCAACCTAAACCTAACCCTAATCTTCACCCTCACCATAACCCTCAAACTAAACCAAAACCTTGTCCTAATCCTCACCATAACACTAACCCTAAAACTTACCCAACAGAAACCCTCACCCTCACCCTCACCCTTACCATAAACCTCACCCTCCCAAGCCCTCACCCTAAACTTAACCCACTCCGTAAACCTAACACTAACCCTCACTCTCACCCTAACCCAAACCCTAACCTTAAACCTCACCCTAACACTCACCCTAATCCTAAACTTCACCCTAACCCTAAACCTCACCTAAACCCGAACCCTAACCCTCACCCTAACCCTAACCCTAATGCTAACCCTCAACCTCAGCCTACCACTCACCCTCACACTCACCCTCACCCTAACCCTCAACTTAACCCTTATCCTCACATTAACACTAAACCTAACATTCACCCTCACCCTAACCCTCACCCTAACTCTAACCCTAACCCTAACCCTCACCCTCTACCTCACCCTAACTCTAACCCTAAACTTAATCCTATTTCTAATCCTCACCCTCTCCCTAAATCTAACCCTAACCCCAACCCTATACCTCACCCTCTCCCTCACCCTAACTGTAACCCTAAAATAACCCTCAAACTAAACCTCACCCTCACCTTAATCCTCAGCCTAACCCTAACCCTTACCTAAGTTTCCCTCACCCTCACCCTCAATCTCACCCTAATCCTTACCTTAAACCTAACCCTAACACACACCCTCACCCTCACCTTCAGTCTAACCCTAACCCTAACCCTCACCCTAACCCTCACAATAAACCTAAATCTAACCCAAAACCTAACCCTCAATATAACCCTCACCCTAAACCTAACACTAACCCTAACCCTTATCCTCACCCTAGCTCTCACCCTAAACTTTACCCTCACCCTAACCCTCATGCTGAACCTTACCCTCAACGAACCCTAACCCTAACCCTAACCCTCATACTAATCCTAACCCTCAACCTACCCCTAATCCTACCCCTCACCTTAAACCTCACCCTAATCTTAACCCTAAACTTAATTCTCACCCTAAATCTACCCTAACCCTCACAGTCACCCTAACCCTCACCGACACCCTAACCCTCACCCTAACCGTAACCCTCACCCACACCCTAACGCTCAAACGCACCCGAACCCTAATGCTCACCCTAACACTCACCCTCAACGTAAACCTCACCCTAAGCCCAACCCTCACCAAAACGGTCACCCTAACACTCACCCTAAACCTAACCCTCACACTTATACTCACCCTCAACCTAATCCTCACTCTGAAAATGAAATTAACCCTTACCTAACAGAAACCCTCACCCTCACCATCACCCTCAACCTCACCCTAGCTCTCAGCCTAACCCTAACCCTAATCCTAAAACTACCACTCACCCCCAGCCTCACACTAACCCTAACGCTAACCCTACCCTCACCCTCACTATAACCCGAACCCTAACCCATACAATAACCCTAACCCTAACCCTAAAACTCACACTAAACCACATCCTCACCTTAACCACCACCCTAAACCCAACCCTCATCCTAAACCTCACCCTAACCCTCAACCTCAAACTAACCCTCAACCTAAACCTTACCCTCACCTTAATCCTCACCTTCACCCTAACCCTCATCATCACCCTAGCCCTCAACCTAACCCTAAACCTAACCCTCAGCCTCACCTTCAACCTAACCCTAACCCTAACCCTCAGCATCATCTTCAATCTAACCCTATCCCTAACCCTAAACCTGACCCTAACCCAAAAGAAAACCCTATCCCTAACCCGAACCCAAAACCTCACACTCACCCTAACTCTAAAAGTAAACCTTACCCTCACGCTAACCCTCACCTAACCCTAACGTTTTCCCTAACCCTCACACTCACCCTCACCCTCACCCTCACCCTAATCCTCACCCTCAACCTAACCCTAACCCTAACCCACACCCTAACCCTCAAAATAACCCTAAATCTAACCCAAACCCTAACCCTCAATGTAACCCTCACCCTAAACCTAACGCTAATCCTAACCCTTACCCTCAACCTCACTTTCACTCTAAACCTTACCCTCACCCTAATCCTCACGCTAACCCTTACCTCAACCTAACCCTAACCCTAACCCTAACCCTCAAACTTATCCTAACCCTCACCCTAACCCTAACCCTACCCCTCACCCTAAACCTCACCCTAACCTTAACCCTAAACCTAATTCTCACCCTAAATCTAACCCTAACCCTAAACGACACCCTAACCCTCACCCTAACCCTAACCCTCACCCACACCATAACGCTCAGCCTCACCCGAACCCTAACGCTCACCCTAACACTCACCCTCACCCTAAACCTCACCCTAACCCTAACCCTAACAAAAACGGGAACCCTAACCCTAACCCTTACCCTCAACCTAACCCTCACACTACCCCTCACACTAACCCTCATCCTAACCCTCACCTTCAACCTAAACCTAAACCTAACCCTAACCCTCACCCTAACCCTCACCCTAACCCGAAACCTAACCCTAACCCTAACCCTCACTCTCACCCTCACCCTAACCCTAATCCTCATCCTAACCCTCACCCTCAACCTAATCCTCAACATAATCTTAAACCTAACCCTTACTTAAATGAAACCCTCACACTCAGCCTCACCCTAACCCTCACCCTCACCCTAGCCCTCACCCTAACCTTAATCCTCAACCTAACATTAACTCTCACCCGAACCCTATCACTAACCGTCACCCTCTCCCTAACCCTAACCCTAACCATAGCTATCACCCTAACCCTAACCCTAACCCTCAACCTAACTCTCACCCTAACCCTAATGCTAACCTTAACCCTCACCCTCACCCTAACCCTCACCCTAACACTTATCCTCACACTAAACCTAACCCTAACCCTCACACTAACCCTAATCCTCACCCTATCCCAAAACCTAATCCTAACCCTCACCCTAACCCTCACTCTGACCCCAACCGTAATGCTAACCCTAACACTCAAACTTACCCTAACCCTCAAACTAACACTTACCATCACCCTAACCCTAAACCTAACCCTCCCCCTATCCCTAACTCTAAACATCACCCTCACCCTAACCCTAAACCTAACCCTAACCCTCTTACTAACCCTCACCCTAACCCATACGCTAACCCAAAACTTCAACCTCACCCTAAACCTCACCCTAATACTTACCCTCACCATAACCCTAACCCTAACCCTAATCCTCACCTTAAACCTAACCCTCACTGACACCCTAACCTTCAGCCTCATCTGAATCCTTACCCTCACCTTAACACTTACATTACTCTAAACAAAATCCTAAACCTAAACTTCAACATGACCCTCAGCCTCACACTAACGCTAACCCTAACCCTAAACCTCACCCTCATCCTCACCCTAACCCTCACTTCACCCTAAATATCACTCTAATCCTCACCCTAACCTTGACCCTCACGCTAAACAGTACCCTAAACCTAACACTCACCGTAACCCTAAACCTAACCCTCACCCTAAACCTAACCCTCACCATAACCCTCACCCTAACCCTAAACATAACCCTAAACCTCACACTCACCCTAACCCTCTCCCTAAACTTTAACCTCACACTAACCCTAACTCTAACCCAAAACCTCACACTAACACTAACCCTCACCCTAACCCTAATTCTACCCCTCACCCTAACCCTAACTCTAAACCCAAACCTCCCCCTAACCCTCACCCTAATTCTCCCCCTCACCTTAGCCCTCATCCTAACACTAACCCTCAACTTAACTCTAACCCTAAACCTCACCCTCACCTTCAACCTAACACTAACCCTAACCCTAAACCTCACCGTTATCCTCACCCTAACCCTAACCCTAAGCCACACCCAAAACCTCACCCTCACCCTCACACTCAACCTCACCCTCACACTCACCCTTACCCGAACCCTCACCTGAATCCTAACACTCAGCCTCACCCTAAACATCAACCTAACCCTTACCCGCACTCTAACCCTAACCCTAACCCTCACCGTAACCCTAACCATCAACCTAACCCTCACCTTCACCCTAGCCCTCAATGTAACTCTAAACCTAACCCTAACCCTAAACCTCCCCCTCCCCCTCTGCCTCCCCCTCCCCCTAACCATAACCTAATCCTAAAACTACTCCTCACCCCCAACATCACCCTAAACGTTACCCTAACAATAACGCCAACCCTCACCCTCACACTCACCCTAACCCTAACCCTATCAATAACCCTAACCATAAAACTCACCATAACCCTAATCCTAAAACTAACCCTCCCCTCACCCTAACCCTCAAAGAAAACCTAACCCTAACCCTAACCATGAACCTAAACCCTACCCTAACGCTCACCCTCAACCTAAAACTCACCCTAACCCTAACACTCACCCTAACCCTCACCCTAACCCTAATTTTAACCCCAACCCTCGCGGTAACCCTAAATTTCACCATCAACCTAACCCTCACCCTAACCATTTTCATCACATTAAACCTAATCCTAAACCTAACCCTAACCCTCACACTAACCATAACCCTCACCCTAACCCTAATCCTACCCCTCACACTAGCCCTGACCCTAAACCTCAACCTAATCCAAACCCTCACCCTAACCCTCACCCTAACCCTAAACCTAATCCTCACCCGAACCCGAACCTGAACCCGAACCTTAACCCTCAACCTCACCCTAAACATCACCCTAATACTAACCCTCACCGTAATCCTAACACTCACCCTCACCCTTAACCTAACCCTCAAACTAACACTCACCCTCACACTGATCCTCACCATAACCCTAACCCTGAACCTTACCTTACTGAAACACTCACCCTCACCCTGACCCTAATCCTCACCCTCACCCTAGCCCTCACCTTAACCTTAACCCTCACCCTAACCCTAAGACTAACCCTCACCCTCACCCTAAAACTAACCCTAATCCTAACCCTCAAACTAAACCTCACCCAAACACTAACCCTAACCCTAACCCTCACCCTAACCCTCACCCTAACCATAACCCTAACCCTAACCCTCAACCAAACCCTCACCCTAAACCTAAACCTCACCCTAACCCTAATGCTAACCATTAACCTAACGCTAACCCTAACCATCATCCTCAAACTAACCCTCACCCTAACCCTTATCCTCACACTAACCCTAAACCTAAACCTAACCCTAGCACTCACCCTCACCGTAACCCTCACCGTCACCTTAACCCTCACAATAAACCTAACACTAACCCACACCCTAACCCCCCCACCCGAACCCTCATCCTCACCTGAACCCTCAGCCTCACCCTAAACATCACCCTAACCCTAACCCTCAAACTATCCCTCACCCCCACCCTAATCGGCACCCTAACCCAAACCTCACACTCACCCTAAACCTCACCCAAAATCTAAACCGAATCCTAACCCTAAACTTCAACCTCACCCTCACCGTCACCCTCAGGTAACCCTAACCCTAACCCTAATCCTAACCCTAACGCTAACCCTAAACTTTACTCTCACCCTAACTAACCCTAACAATAACACTAAACCTAACCCTAACCCTAATCCTAAACGTAACCCTAAACCTTATCCTAAACCTAACCCTAAAAGTCAACCTAACACTAATCCTAACGCTAACACTCACCCTCACCCTCACCCTAACCTTAAACCTAACCCTAACCCTAACCCTAAACTTCACTCTCAACCTAAACCTAACAAAAACCCTAACCCTAACCCTAACCCTAATCCTAACCCTAACCCTCAACCTAACTATAAACCTAACGCTAAAATTCACACTAACCCTAATCCTAACCCTAACACTCACCATCACCCACACCCTCAACCTAACCCTCACCCTCACCCTCACCCTCAGTTTAAACCGAACCCTAACCCTACCCTCAACCTCACCCTAACCCTAACCCTAAACGTAACCCTCACCGTCACCATCACCCTCACCGTCACCTTAAGTGTCACCCTCAACCTCACCCTCACCTTAAGGAGTACTCTCACACTTCCCCTCACCCTAAGCAGTACTCTCACCCTAAACCTCACCCTAACCCTAACCATAACACTCACCCTAACCCTAACCCTCACCCTAACCCTCCCCCTAACCCTAACCATAACACTTACCCTAACCCTAACCCTAATCCCCAACCTAACCTTCAAGCTCAAACTAACCCTAACTCTAACCTTAACCCTAACCCTCCCACAAACACTAACCCTCAACATAACCTTAACCCTACCCCTCACCCTAACCCTCAGCATAAACCAAACCCTAACCCTAAACCTCAGTCTCACACTAACGCTAACCCTCACCCTAACACTAACCCTCACACAAACTCTCAAACTCAACCTAATCCTCACTCTAAAAATATTCCTAACCCTTACCTAACCGAAACACTTACTCTCACCCTCACCCTCACCAAAAACCTCACCCTCATCCTAGCACTCACACTAACCCTAACCCTCACCAACACGCTCCCCCTCCCCCTAAGCCTAAACCTAACCCTGCCACTAAACCTAACGCTAACCCTCACCATCACCCCAACCCTAACCCTAAACCTAACCCTAACAATAACCCTAACCCTAAACCTAAACCTAATCCTATCCCGAACCCTCACTCTATACCTAAACTTAACGCTATAACTCACCCTAACACCAATTCTAAACCTAAACCTCACCCTAAACCAACCCTCACCCTAACCCTAACCCTAACACTCACCCTAAAACTAAACCTCACCCTAACCCTAACGCTAACCCTAACCCTCACTCTCAACTTAACCCTCACACTAACCCTTATCCTCACACTAACACTAACCCTAACCCTAACCCTCACACTAACCCTAACCCTCACCCGAACCCTAAATCTACCCCTCACACTAACCCTCACCCTAACTCTGACCCTAATGCTAACCCTCACCATAACCCAACCCTAACCCTAACCCTCACACCCACCCTCTCCTGAACCCTCACCCTAACCCTCACCCTCACCATAAACATCACCCTAAACCTAACCCTCACCCTAACCCTAGCCCTAACCCTAACCCTAACGTTTAACCTAATGCTCACCCCCAGCCTAATCCTCAACATACCCCTAACCCTAACTCTTACATAACCGAAACCGTCATCCTCAAACTCACCCTCACCCTAACCCTCACCCTCACAATAGCCCTCACCCTAACCTTAACTCTTACCCTAAAACTAACACTAACTCTCACCCTCAACCTAAACCTATGCTTAACTCTAAACCTCATCCTATCCATCAACCTAAAAATAACCCTAAGCCTAAAGCTCACCGTAAACCTCAAACTAACCCTAACCCACAACCTCACCCTAACCCGCACCCTCACTCTCAGCCTCACCCTAACCCTCAACCTAACCCTGATCCTCACACTAACTGTAACCCAATTCTGACCCTAAACCTAACATTCACCCTCACTCTCAACCTAACCCTAAACTTAACCCTAATCGTAACACTAACCCTCAACCGCACACTCACCTTAACTCTAACCCTAACCCTAACCATCACTCTCACCCTCACCCTAAACCTAAACCTAACGCTAACCCTAACCCTAACTCTAACGCTCACACTAACCCTAATCCTCACCCTATTCCCAACTCTAAACCTAAACCTCACCGTACACCTACCCCTCACCCAAACCTTTATCCTCACACTAAAACTAACCCTAACTTTAACCTTAACCCTCACACTAACCCTCACCCTCACACTAAAACTAACCCTAAACCTCACACTAACCCTCACAATAAACCTAACCTTAATACTAACCCTCACCCTAAACCTAACCCTAAGCTTAACCCTCACCCTCACCCTCAATCTCACCCTAACTCTCACCCTCACACTAAACATCACCCAAACCCTAACTCTCACTCTAAACCTAACCGTAAACCTCACCCTCACCATAACCCTCAAACTAAACCAAAACCACATCCTAATCCTCACCATATCACTAACCCTAACCCTTACCTAACAGAAACAATCACACTCACACTCACACTAACCCTAATACCAACCTTCATCCTCAAGCTAACCCTCACCCTAACGCTTACCCTCACCCTAACCACCACCCAAACCCAAACCCTAACCCTAAACCTAACCCTAAAACTCACCCTATCCCTAACCTTCAAACTCACCCTAACCCTCACCCTAAACCTTACCCTCACCCTAACTCTAACCCTAACACTAAGCTTAACACTCACACTAAACCAAAACCTAACCCTCAGCCTAACCCTCATCCAAACCTTAACCCTAACCCTAACCCTAACCCTAAACCTAAACTGCACCCTAACACTAAACCTCACCCTAAGCCTCAGCCTCAGCCTAACCCTACCCCTAACCCTAATCCTAACCCTAACCCACAACCTCAGATTCACCCTAACTCTAACCATAACATTAATACTAAACCTCACCCTCACCCTCACACTAACCCTAACCCAAATTCTCACCCTAAACCTCAGCCTAACCCTAACATTAACCCTAACACTCACCCTCACCCTAAACCTCAGCCTAACCATTAAACTCACCAAAACCTTGACCCTAACCCTAACCCTAATATGCACCCTAAGGCTAAACCTCACCCAAACGCTAACACTCAAGGTCAACCGAATCCTCAACCGAACACTTACACACAACCTAACCCTAACCCTAACCCTAATCCTATATCTATTACTCACCCTAACCTTAACCCTAACCCTAACCCTAACCATCACCATCACCCTAACATTCAACTTCACCCTAAATATCACCTTAAAGCTAAACCTCACCGCAACCCTAACCCTAACACTCACCCTCACCCACACTCTAAACCTCACCCTTAACCTAAGCATAACCCTAACCCTCACCCTCACCCTCAACCTAACCCAAAACCTAACCCTAACCCTCACCCTAACCCTAACCCTTAACCTAACGCTAAACCTACCCCTCACCCTAAACCTCACCCTTACCCTAACACTAACCCTAACCCTCACCCGAAACCTAACCCTAACCCTAAACCTCAACTTATCCCTAAACCAAAACTTCACCATAACCCTAACCCTAAACCTAACCGTCACCCTCACCCAAACCCTCACCCTCACCCTAAACCTCCCGGTCACCCTAAACATCACCCTAACTCTAACCCTCACCATACACCTAACCCTAACACTCACCCTAATCCTCACCATAACCCTAACCCTAACCCTAACCCTAACCCTCAACCTAACCGTCACCCTATCCCTAACGCAAACCCTAACCCTCACCCTCACCCTAAACCTCATCCTAAAATTTACCCTCACTCTATACCTAACCCTAACCCTAACCCGAACCCTCACATTAACCCTACCCCTCACCCTAACCCTAAACCTACCCCTCACCCTAAACCTCACCCTCACCCTAACCCCAAACCTAACCCTCAACCGAAACCTAACACTAACCCGTACACGCACCCTAACGCTCACCGTCACACTAAACCTCACCCACACCCTAACCCTCACTCTCAACCGAACCCTAACCCTCACCCTAACCGTAACCCTCATTCTCACCCTAAACAACACCCTAACCCTCACAATAACCCCTACCCTAATCCTCACCCTAACCCTATCCTCAACCTAACACTCATCGTCAACCTAATCTTCACTCTAATCCTAACCCTAACCATTACCTAACCAAAAACCTCACCCTCACCGTCACCGTAAGCCTCAACCTCACCCTAGCCCTCACCCTTACCCTAGCCCTCTCCCAAACCCTAACTCTAACCCTCAACATCACCCTCACCCTTACCCTCACCCTCACCTTAAAAAGTTCCCTAACCCTAACCCTCACCCTAACCATAACCCTAACCCTCAACCCAAACCTAACCCTAAGCCTAACCCTAAGGATAACCCTACCCAAACCCTCACCCTAACCTTTAACCATACACTAACATTGACTCTATCCCTAACCCTAACCCTCACACTAAACCTAACCCTCACCCTAACCCTATACCTAACCCTCTCCATAATCCTCACCCTAACCTAACCCTAACACTAACCCTAGCCCTCACCCTAATCCTAACCCTCACCCTCACCCTAACCCTCAACGACACCCTAACCCTCACCATAACCCTAACCTGAACCCACACTCTAACCCTCAGCCTCACCCGAACCCGAACCCGAACCCTATCCCTCAGCCTGACCCTAAACATCACCCTAACACCAACCCTCACTCTAACAATAACCCTAACCCTCACCCAAACCCTAGCCCTAAACCTCAACCTCACCCTCACCCTTACCCTCACCCTCACCTTAAACAGTTCCCTAACCCTAACCCCCACCCTAACCATAACCCCAAACCTCACCCCAAACCTAACCCCACCTTAACCCTAAGGAGGACCCTACCCAAACCCTCACCCTAACCTTTAACCATACACTAACATTAACTCTATCCCTAACCCTAAACCTCACACTAAACCTAACCCTCACCCTAACCCTAAACCTAACCCTCACCCTAATCCTCACCCTAACACTAACCCTAACCCTAACCCTAGCCCTCACCCTAACCCAAACCCTCACCCTCACCCTAACCCTCACCGATACCCTAAACCTCACCCTCACCCTAACCCGAACCCACACTCTAACCCTCACCCGAACCCGAACCCGAACACAAACCCGAACCCTATCCCTCAGCCTGACCCTAAACATCACCCTAACCCTAACCATCACTCTAACAATAACCCTAACCCTCACCCTAACCCTTACCCTCAACCAAACCCTCACCCTCACCCTAATCCTCACCCTCACCCTAATGCTAACCATTACCTAACCGAAAGCCTCAGTCTCACCCTCACTCTCACCCTAACCCTCACCCTAAACCTAACCCTAAACCTCAGACACACTCTCAGCCTAAGCTTAACCCTATCCCTCACCCTAACATCACCCTAATCCTAACACTAACCATAACCATTACCCTCACACTAAACCTCACCCTAAACCTTACCCTCAACCTAACCCTAAACCTAACACGCACACTAACCCTAACCCTCACCATAACCCTAACCCTACATGTCACCCTAACCCTCACCATAACCCTAACCCTAACCCTCACCATAAACCTAACCCTAAACCTCAGTCACCCTAACCCTCGCCGTCACTCTGAACCTCACCATAACCCTAACCCTCACCCACAGCCTAACGCTCAATCTCACCCTCACCCTAACACTCACCCTAAACCTCAATCTAACCCTAACCCTCACCAAAACCCTCACCCTAACAATCACCCTTACCCTAACATTCACACTAAACCTCACCCTCAACCTAATCCTCACCCTAACAATAACCCGAACCCTTACCTAAATGAAACCCTCACCCTCACCCTAAACCTCAGCCTCACACTCACCCACACCCAAAACCTAAACCTAACCCTAACCCTAACCCTCACCCTCAACCTCCCCCTACCCCGCAGCCTAACCCTTACCCTAACACTAATCGTAAACCTAACCCTCACCCCAACCCTGACCCTAAACCATCCTCACCCTCACCCTAACCCTAACCCTAAAACTCGCCCTAACACTAATCCTAACCCTAACACTCAACCTAATCCTAACCCCCACTCTAACCCTAACCCTAACCCTCTCCCTAAACCTAATCCTCACCCTAAAGCTAACCCTAACCCTAATGCTAACCCTAACCTTCACCCTAAACCTAACCCTCACCCTAACCCTTATCCTCACACTAACCCTAACCCTAACCTTAACCCTCACACTAACCCTCACCCTCACCCTCACCCTAACTCTAACCCTAACCCTCACACTAATGCTCACCCTAACCCTAACCCTAATAGTAAGCCTCACCTTAAACCTAACCCTAAGCCTAACCCTCACCCTAACCCTCAAACTAAACCAAAACCTCATCCTAATCCACACCATAACACTAACCCTAACCCTTACCTAACAGAAACCCTCACCCTCACCCTCACCCTCACCATAAACCTCACCCTCACCCAAGCCCTCACCCTAAACTTAACCCTCACCGTAAACCTAACACTAACCGTCACTCTCACCCTAACTCAAACCCTAAACCTAACACTCACCCTAACCCTAAACCTCACCCTAACCCTAACCCTTACACTCACACTAACCTTAAACCTAACCCTAATCCTCCCACTAACCCTAACCCTAACCATAAACCTCAAACTCACCCTAACCCTCACTGTCACCCTAACCCTCACTCTAAACCTAACCCTCACCCAAACCCTAACGCTCACCCTAACCCGAGCATGTAACCTCACCCTAACCATCAACCTCAACCTAAATATCACCCTAACCGTAACCCTCACCCTAAAACTAACCATAAACCTCACCCTCACACTAACCTTAACCGTAACCCTAACCCTAAACCTAACCCTCATCGTAACCCTCACCCTAACACTCAGGCTAACCATAACCCTCACTCTCACCCTAACAATCACCCTAAAACTTACTCTCACCCTAAACTTAAGCCGAACCCAAACGCTCACACTAAACCTAACCCTGACCATAACAATAATGCTAACCCTACCCCTCACCCTAACCCTAACCCTAACCCTAATCCTAAACTTAACTCTAGCCCTCAACATCACGCTAGCCCTCACCTTAACCCTAAACCTAACACTAACCATACAACTAACCCTAAAACTAACTCTAACCCTCACCCTCACCCTCACCATTACCCTCACCCTAACCCTCACCCTCACCCTACCCTAACCCTAAACCTTACCCTCACCCTAACAATAACCCAAAACCTAACTCTAACCCTCACCCTCACCCTAAGCCTATCCTGAACCCTAACTCTAAAGCTATCCCTAAACCTCACCCTCACGCTAAACCTCATCCTAACCCTTTTGCTCATCATAACTCTAACCCTAACCCTAACCCTAACACTCACATTAACCCTAACCCTCACTCTAACCTTAACCCTAACACTCAACTTCACCCTAAACCTCACTCTCACCCTAACCCTAACCCTAACCCTAACCCTAATCCTCATCTACACCCTCACACTCACTTTCACCCTCACCCTCACCCTAACCCTCACCTCAACCTAAACATCACCCTAACACTAACCCTCACCCTAACCCTAACCCTAACCTCACCTTAACCCTAACCCTCACCTTAAACCTGACCCTCACCCTAACCTTCACCTCATCCTAAAACCTTCACACTAACCCTCATCCTCCCCTGAACCCTAACCCTAAAAATCAGCCTAACCCTCATCCTAAACCTAACCCTAACCCTAACCCTCACCCTAATCTTAACCCTAACCCTAATCCTAACGCTCACCCTAACCAGAACCCTCACCCTCAAACTTAAGCTCAACCTCAATCTAACCCTAACCCTAACCCTAATTCAAAACTTCACCCTCACCCTCACCCTAACTCTAAATCTAACCCTAAGCAATACTCTCACACTAACACTAACCCTGTCCCTAAACCTCACCCTAACCCTAACCCTAATCCTAAACCTAACCCTCACCCTCAACCTAACCTTACCCTCAACCTATTCCTAAGCCTAACCCTCAGCCTAACCCTCATCCTAACCATAAACCTCACCCTAACCTTAACCCTAAACCTAACTCTCACCCAAACCCTAACCCTCACCCTGACCCTCAACCTCACCGTCAATCTCATCCTAACCATAACCCTAAATCTCACAATAAACCTAAATCTGACCCTCACCCTCACCATCACCCCAAGCCTAACCCTATAACTAAACCTAATCCTAAACCTAAATCTCACCCTCACTCTCACCCTAAACCTAAATCTCACACTAACCCTAACCATAACCCTAGCCCTCACCCTAACCCTTACCCTCACCGTCACCTCAAACCTAACCCTCAACCTAAACCTAAACCTAAACCTAACCCTCACCCTCACCCTCAATCTAACCCTAACCCTAACCCTAACACTCACCCAAACCCTAAACCGAGACCAAATGCTATCCCTAACCCTCCCCTCACCCTAAACCTCATTCTAACCGTTACGTTTACCCTAACCCTCACCCTCACCCTAACCCTAACTCTAACACTAAACCTCACCCTAATCCTGGCCCTAAACCTAAACCTAAACCTAACCCTCACCGTAACTCTCACTCTAACCCTCAAACTAAACCTAACCTTCACCCTCACGCTAACCCTCACCCTAAACCTTACCCTCACCCTAACAATAACAGTAAACCTAACTCTAACACTCACACTCATCCAAAGCCTAACGTAAACCCTAACCCTCACCCTCACCCTCACCCTAACTCTAACGCTTTCCCTAAAACTCACCCTCACCCTAAACCTCATCCTAACCCTTACCCTCATCCTAACAATACCCTCATCATAACCCTAACCCTAACCATAACCTTAGCCCTCACCCTCACCCTAACCCTTACTGTCACCTTAATCCTCACTCTAAACCTAACCGCCACCCACACCCTAAAACTCACCCAAACCCGAACCCGAACCCTCACCCTAGCCCTACCCTAAACCTCACCCTATACCTAAACCTCACCCTAAACCTAACTCTATCCATCACCCTCATACTAACCCTAACCCTCACCTTAACCCTCACCCTAATGCTAAGGCTAACCCTAACCCTCACATAAACCCTTACCCTCACCCTAACTCTAAACCTACCCCTCACATTACCACTCACCCTCACTCCAACCCTAACCCTAAACTTCTCCTTCACCCTAACTCTCACCGTCACCCTAAATCTTACCCCAACCCTAAACCTCACCTACACCCTCACCCTCACCCTAACCCTCACCCTAACCCTAACCTGAATCCTATCATAACCCTAACCCTCACCTTAAACCTCACCCTCACCGTAATCCACACACTAACCCTATCCCTAAGTCTTTCCTAACCTACACACTCACCGTCACCCTAAACCTCACCCTAACCCTAACCCTCATATTAGCCCTCACCCTAAAACTAACCCTAACCCTAACCCTCACCCTCAACCTCACCCCCAACTTCAGGCTAACCCTAATCCTAAACCTAACCCTAACCCTCACCCTCACCCTCACATAACCATAACCCTAATGCTAACTCTAATGCTAAAACTAGCCCTGACTCTCACCCTAACCCTAATCCTAACCCTAACCTTCACCCTAACCCTAATACTAACCCTAAACCTCTACCTCAACCTAACCGTCACCCTAACCCTTACCCACACCCTCAACCTCAGCCTAACCCTAAATCTAACCCTAACCCTGAACCTCACCCTTACCCTCACCCTAACCCTAACCCTAAGCCTAAACCTCAGCCTAACCCTCACCCTAAACCTAACCCTTAACCTAATCCTCTTCCTATCCCTAACCCTAACCCTAACCCTTACCCTAACCCTCAGCCTCACCATAACCCAAATGCTAACATTAACCCTCAACCAAACCCTAACACTCAACCTAACCCTTACCCTCACCCTAACCCTAACCCTAACCCTAACCCTCACACTAAACCTAACTCTTACCCTAAAAATAATGCTAACCATACCACTCACGCTAACACTGACCATAACAATAAACCTCACCCTAATACTAATCTTAAACCTAGCCCTCAGCCTCACCCTAGACCTCACCTTAATTCTAAACCTAACACTAACCATAAAATTAACCCTAACCATAACTCTCACCCTCACCCTCATGCTCACCATCAACCTCAACATAACCCTCACCCTCACCCTCTCCCTAAACCTAACCATAACCCGAACCCTCACCCTAAAACTAACTCTGAACCTCACCCTCACGCTAACCCTACGGCTAACCCTAAACCTAAGCCTAAACCTAAACCTAACCCTAAACCTCACCCTCACACTAAACCTAAACCTCACCCTAACCCTAACCCTAGCCCTCACCCTAACCGTTAACCTCACTGTCACTCTAACCTTCACATTAACCCTAACACTCACCCTAACCCTAACCCTATCCATCACCCTCACCCTCACCCTAAACCTAACCCTAACCCTCACCCTAACCCTAACTCTAACCCTAATCCTACACCTCAACATAACCCTCACACTCAACCTAACCCTAACGGTTACCCTACCCCTCACCCTAATATTAACCCTAACCCTAAAGCTATCCCAAACATTCACCATCAACCTAACCCTCACTCTAAGCCTTACCCTCACCCTAAACCTAACCCTAACCCTAAACCTAAACCTCACCCTAAACCTAACCCTAAAACTATGCCTCACCCTAACTCTTACCCTCACCGTCACTCTAACCCTCTCCCTAACCATCAAACTCACCCTAACCCTAACGCTAACCCTCACCCTCACCCTCACCCAAACCCTAAACCTAACCCTAATCCTCACCCTAACCCTAACCCTAACCATAATTCTCAACATAACCCTCACCCTCACCCTAACCGTAACCCTAACCCTCACTCTAACCCTAACCCTAACCTTAATGCTATCCTTCACCCTCACCCTCACCCTAAATCTCAGTCTAACCCTTACCCTCACCCTAACTCTAACCCTAACCCTTAAACTAAACCTCACCCTAACCCTCAGCCTAAACCTAAACCTAACCCTAACCCTCAACCTAAGGCTCACTCTAACCCTCACCCTAACCCTAACACTCACTGTCACCCTAACCCTCACCCTAAACCTTTCGGTCACCCTAATCCTAACCCTAACCCTAAGCTTAACCCTCACACTAACCCTATCCCTCCCTCTAACCCTAACACTAACCTTCAGCCAAACCATCTTCCTAACCATAACCCTAAGCCTAACCTGAACCCTAACCCTCACCCTCAACCTCACCCTAACTCTAACACTATCCCTAAACCTCACCCTCACCCTAAACCTCATCCTAACACTTACCCTCACCGTAACCCTAACCTAACCCTAATCCTCAACACAACCCTAAACCTCACCTTCACCCTAACCATCACCGTCACCTTAACCCTCACCCTTACCCTTACAGTCACCCACACCCTAAAACTCACCCTCACACAAACCCTCATAGTAACACTAACCCTCAACTTAACCCTCACCCTAACCCTCACCCTAACCTTAATGCTAACCCTAACCCTCACACTCACAATAAACCTCACCCTAACACTTACCCGCACCCTAACCCTAACCGTAAGCATAACCCTCACACAAAACCTAACCCTCACCCTAAACCCTCAGCCAAACCCTCTTACTAACCCTAACCCTAACCCTCAACCTAACCCTAGCCCTAACCCTCAACCTAACTCTAACCCTACCCCTAACCTTAACCCTGACCCATACCCTAACTCCAACACTATACCTAACCCTCAAACTAACATTAACCCTCACAATTACCCTAACACTAACCCTCACCCTAACCCTAAACCTCACACTCACCCTCACACTCATCCTCAGCCTACCCCAAACCTAACCCTAATACTAAACCTAACCCTCACACTCACCCTCACCCTAACTCTAACCCTAACCCTAACCCAGACCCTCACACTAACTCCAACACTATACCTAACCCTCAAACTAACATTAACCCTCACAATTTCCCTAACCCTAACCCTCACCCTAACCCTAACACTAAACCTAATGCTATCCCTAACCCTCACCCTCACCCTAACCCTAACACTAACACTAAACCTCACCCTAACCCTCAACCTAACGCTAAACCTAAACCTAACCCTCACCCTAACGCTCACCCCAACCCTCAACTTAACCCTAACTCTCACCCTAACCCTAACCCTTACCCTAAAACTTACCCTCACCTTAACACTAACCCTAACACTAACCCTAACACTAACTCTAACCCTCACCCTCACCCTAAGCCTTACATGAACTCTAACCCTCACCCTAAATCTAACGCTATCTCTAAACCTCACCCTCACCCTAAACCTCATTCTAACCACTACGGTCACCATAACCATAACCCTAAACCTAATCCTAATCCTCACCGCAACCCTAACCCTCACCCTCACTCTAACCCTCACTGTCACCTTAAAGCTCACCCTAACCCTAACCGTCACCCACACTCTAAAACTCACCCTCACCTAAACCCTCACACTCACCCTAACCTTACCCTAAACCTCAACCTCACCCTCCCCCTCAACCTTATTGTAAACTTTGCCCTCACCAAAACATTACCCATAAACCTAACCCTAATCCTCACCACAACCCTAACCCTCAACCTCACCCAAACCCTCACTGTCACCTTAAGCCTCAACCTAACCCTAACCGTCACACACACCCTAAAACTCACCCTCACCCTCAATCTCACCCTCATCATAACCTTACCATAAACCTCAATCTAAAACTAACCCGCACCCTAAACCTAACTCTTACCCTCATCCTCATACTAACCCTAACCCTCACCTTAACCCTCACCCTAACCCTCACCCTAAATCTAACGCTAACCCTAACCCTCAATCTCAAACTAAACCCCACCTTAACACTTATGCTCACACTAAACCGAAACCTAACCCAAACTCTCACATTAACCCTAACACTCAAGCTAACCCTAAACTTACCCCTCACCTTAACCCTAACCCTAACCCTCACACTAACCCTAACCCTAATCCTCACATTGACCCTAACCCTCACTATCATCCTCACCTAACCATCACTCTAACCTTTACCCTCACCCTAAACCTCACCCTAAACCTAACACTAACACTAACACTAAACCTGACTCTAACCCTCACCCTAACCCTCAACCTAAACCTAATCCTCACCCTAATGCTCACACTAACCCGCAACCTAACCAAAATCCTCAGCCTCACACTCACCCTAACCCTCACCCTAAACTTTACCCTCACCATAACCCTAACCCTTACCCCAACCCTCAGCCAAACCCTCTTCCTAACCCTAACCCTACCCCTAACCCTAAACCTAAACCTAATCCTAACCCTCACCCCCACCCTAACCCTAACCCTCATCCTAACCCTAACCCTAACCCTCAGGCTAACCCTCATCCTAACCCTAACCCTAAACCTCACTTTAACCTTAACACTAACCCTAATCCTCACCCTCACCTTCAACCTCACCATCACCCTCACCATTACCCTCACCCTAACCTTCAACCTCACCCTCACAATAACCAAAAAACATAAGCCTAACCCTCACCCTAAACCTAACTTTGACCCTCACACTCACCCTCACCCTAAGCCTAACCCTACACCTAAGCCTAATCCTAAACCTATCCATCACACTCACCCCAACCCCAACCCTAAACCTAAACCTCTCCCTAACCCTAACCCTATCCCTAGCCCTCACCCTTACCCTTACCCACACCTCACCCTAACTCTAACCCTCACCCTAAACCTTACACTCACCCTAACCCTAATGCTAACCCTCACCCTCACCCTCATCCTAAGCCTAAACTTAACCCTCACCCTACACCAAACCTAACCCTAAGGCTAACCCTAATCCTCACCCTCACCCTAACCCTAACCCTAACCCTTACATTCCCCAGAACCCTAACCCTAGCCGTCAGCCTAAACCTCATCCTAAACCTAACCCTAACCTTAATCCTCACCCTAACCTTAACCCTAAACATAACCCTATCCCTGACCCTCAGCCTAACCCTCACCCTCACCCTCAACCTAAACCTCAGCCTAACCGTAAACCTAACACTTATTCAAACCCTAACCCGCACCCTCAACCTAATTCTAATCCTAACCCTAACCAAAACTCTCACCCTAACCATAAACCTAACCCTATGCCTAATCCTCACCCTAACCCTAACCGTAATCCTAAACCTAACCCTCACCCTCACTCTAACCCTTACCCTCACACTAACCCTAAGCCTAACCCTCAGACTAAACCTCATCTTAACCCTAACCCTAACCCTAACCCTCACCCTAACTTTAATCCTAACCCTAAGGCTCACTCAAACCCTAGCCCTCACCCTCACCCTCAAACTCACCATCACCCTCACACTAAGCCTCACCCTCACCCCCACCCTAACCCTAACCATAACCCTAATCCTCACCCTCACCCTCACCCTCACCTTATCCCTTACCCTCATGCTAACCCTAAGCCTAACCTGAACCCTAACCCTCACCCTAACTCTAACCATATCCTTAAACCTCACCCTCTCCCTAAACCTCATCTTAACCCTTACTGTCACCATAAACCTAACGTAAACCTAACCCTAAACCTAATCCTAACCAAAACCCTAGCCCTCACCCTCACCCTAACCCTCACCATCACCTTAACCCTCTCTCTAACCCTAACCGCCACCCACACCCTAAAACTCACCCTAAGCCGAACCTTCACCCTCACCTTAACCCTACCCTAAACCTCACCCTAACCCTAACACTCAACTTAAACGTAACTCTAAGCCTCACCCTCATACTAACCTTAGCCCTCACCTTAACCCTCACCCTAACCCTAAAGCTCACCCTAAGCGTCAGTCTAACCCTATCCCTCACCCTAACCTTAACCCTAAAGCTCACCCTAATGCTCATCCTCACCCTAACACTCACCCTCACCCTAAACATCACCCTAACCCTAACCCTCACCCTAACCTTAACTTTAATCCTCACATAACACTATCCCTCACCTTAAACCTCACCCTCACCCTAATCCTCACCCTAAATCTAACCCTAAGCCTTTCCTAACTGAAACCCTCCCCTCACCCTGACCCTCAACCTATCCCTCACCCTCACCCTAGCCCTCACCCTAAAACTAACCCTAACCATAACCCTCACCCTCAACCTCACCACCAACTTCAGCCTAACCCTACCCCTAAACCTAACCCTGAACCTAACCCTAACCCTCACCCTCACCTCACCCTAACCCTAATCCTAACACTAACACTAAAGCGAACACTAGCCTTCACCCCAACCCTAACCCTAATCCTAACCCTAACCCTCACCCTAAACCTAATACTAACCCTAAACCTAAACATCACCCAAACTCTCACCGCAACCATTACCCTAACTCTCAACCTCAAACTAACACTAATCCTAACCCTAACTCTAACCCTCACCCTAACCCTCACCTAACCCTAACCCTAACACTACGCCTCAGCTTAAACCTCACCCTATATCTAACCCTAACCCTAATCCTCACAGTATAGCTAACCCTAATCCTCACTCTCACCCAAAACGTCCCCCACACCGTATCCCTAATGCTAAGAAATAAACCTCAACCTCAACCTGAACCTCGCCCTAACCCTTACCCTCATCTTAACCCTATCTCTCACCTTCCCCCTAAGCTTAAACCTAACCCTAACCCTAATCCTCACACTAACCCTAACTCTCATCCTATACCTAACCGTATATGTCTTCCTAATGCTAACTTGAACCTAACTCTAACCCTAAACCACAACCCAAACCTAACACTAACCCTCACCCTAATCCTCACCCTAAACCTAAGGCTAACCTTAACCCTCACATTACAAGCATCCTTACCCTTACCCTCCCCTTAACCCTCAGCCTAAACCTCATCCTAAACCTAACCCTAACCCTAAGCCTCACCCTAACCGTAACCCGAACCCTAACCCTAATCCTCACACTAACCCTAACCCTCACCCTAAACCTAACCGTACACATCACTCTAACCCTAACTTTAACCTAACCCTAACCCTAACCTTCACCCTAACCCTTACCCTAAACCTAAACCTCAAATTCACCCTAACCCTGACCGTCACCCTAACCCTCACTCTAACCGTAAACCTCAGCCACACCTTAACCCTCACCCTAACCACCCTAACCCTAACCCTAACCCTAACCCTTACCCTCACCCTAACCAACCCTAACCCTAACCCAAATCTAAACCTCACCCTAACCCTAACCCTAACCCTAACCCTCACCCTAAACCTTACCCTCACTGTCACTCTAAACCTCACCCTAACCATAACCCTCATCCTAAAACTAACCCTAACCCTACCCCTCACCCTAACACTAACCCTAACCGTAACCCCAACCCTCAACATAACCCTCAACCTCACACTCACCTTTACCCTAACCATAACCCTAAACCTCACGCTAACCATAACCTTAACCCTAATGCTATCCTTTACCCTCACCCTCACCCTAAATCTCACTCTAAACCTTATCCTCACCCTAACCCTAACACTAACCCTAAAACTAAACCTCAACCGAACCCTCACCTTAACCCAAAACGTAACCCTAACCCTCAACCTAACGCTCACCCTAACCCTCACCCTACCCCTAACACTCACCGTCACCCTAACCCTCAACCGAAAACTTTTTCTCACCCTAATCCTAACCCTAACCCTAAGCCTAACCTTCACAATAACCCTATCCCTCCCACTAACCCTAACCCTAACCCTCAGCCAAACTCTTTTCCTAACCTTAACCCTAATCCTCAACCTAAACCTAACATTAAACCTAAACCTAATTCTCACCCTAAACCTAAACCTCACCCTCACCCTCAGGCTAACACTAACCCTAACCCTAATCCTTATCCTAACGGTCACACTCACCCTCAACCTAACTCTAACCCAAACCTAACCCTGACCCTCACCCTAACCCCAACCCTATCCCTAACCCTCAACCTAACACTAACCCTCAACCTAAACCTTACCATAACCCTCACCCTAACCCTAACCCTAGCCCTAATGCTATCCCTAACCCTCACCCTCACACTAACCCTCACTCTAATTCTTATCCTCACCCTAACCCTCACGCAAACCCTAAACCTAAACCTAACCCTCTCCCTAACGGTCACGCTATCCCTCAACCTAAACCTAACTCTAACCCTAATCCTCACTCTCACCCTAATCCTCACACTAACCCTATTCCTCACAGCAACCCTAACCCTAACCTGCACATTAAGGCTAACCCTCACCCTAACAGTAACTCTAACCTTCACCCTACCCCTCACCCTAACCCTAAACCTAACTCTTACCCTAACCCTAACCCTAACCCTCAACTTCAACCTATCCCTCACCTACACCCTCACCCTCACCCTCAGCCTAAAACTAACCCAAACCCTAAATCTGATCCTCACCCTAAACCTAAACCTCACCCTCACCCACACCCTCACCCTCAGCCTAACCCTAACCCTAACACTAATCCTAACCCTAACACTCACACTCCCCCTCACAATAACTCTAACCCTAATCCTAACGCTGACTTTCACCCTAACACCAACCCTATCCCTAACCGTCAACCTAACCCTAACCCTCACCCTAACCCTAATACTAAACCTCACCCTAACCCTAACACTAACCCTAATTCTAACCCTCACCCTCAACCTAAGACTAAGGTGAACCCCAACCCTCACCCAAACACTAACACTGTCCCTAAACCTCACCCTCACCCTAGACCTCATTCTAACCCTGACCCTCACCCTAACCCTAACCCTAACCCTAACCATAATCCTATCGCAACCCTAACCCTCTCCATCATCTTAACCCTCACCCTAACCCTAACTGTCACCGACACACTAAAACTCACCCTCAGCCGAACCCTCACCATCACCATAACCTTACCCTAAACCTCACCATAAACTTAACCCTCATCCTAAACCTTAATCTAACAATCACCCTCATACTAAACCTAACCCTCACCTTAACCCTCACCCTAACCCTAACACTAACCCTAAAAATCAATCTCACACTAACCCTCACCCCAACCCTTATCCTCACACTAACCCTAACCCTAACCCTAACCCTCATGTTAAGCCTAACCCTCACCCTAACCCTAACCCTACCCCTCACCCTAGCCCTCACCCTAACCATAACCCTAACACTCACCTTCACCCTAACCCTCACCCTAACACTCATCCTCACCCTAAACATCACCCTAACCATAACCCTCACCCTAACCCTAAACCTAATCCTCACCCTAACCCTAACCCTCACTTTAAACCTCACCGTCACCCTAATCCTCACCCTAACCCTAACCCTAAGCCGTTTCTAACTAAAACCCTCACCCTCACCCTAACCCTCACTGTAACCCTCACCCTCAACATAGCACTCACCCTAAAATGAACCCTAAACCTAACCGTCACCCTCAACCTCACCCCCACCATCAAGCTAACCCAAACCCTAACCCTAACTGTCACCCTAATCCTAAACCTAATGCACCCGTAAACCTCAAACTCACTCTAAACCTCACCCTAACCCTTACCTGCAACCTCAACCTCAACCTAACCCTAACACTCACCCTAAACCTAACCATAATCCTACACCTCAGCCTAACCCTCACCCTAACCCTTAACCTCAACCGAAACCTAACCTTAACCATCAGTCTAACCTTAACCTTAATCCTACCCCTAACCCTCACCCAAACCCAGACCTCAACCTCAACCTCAAGCTCAACCTCAGCCTAACCCTAACCCTAATCCTAATTCAAACCCTAACCCTCACCCTCACCCTAACTCTAAACCTAACCCTAATCAAAACACTCACGCTAAACCTAACTCTATGCCTAAAGCTCACACTAAACCTAAACCTAAACCTAAACCTAAACCTCACCCTCACCCTAACCTTTACCCTCACCCTAACCCTAAGTCTAACCCTCAACCAAACCCTAAACCTCACCATCACCCTCAACCTCACCATCACACTCATCCTAACACTCACAATCACCCTCAATATAAACCTCACCCTAACCCTAACCATAACCCTAACCCTCACCCTAAACCTAACCATCACCCTCACTCTCACAGTGAACCTCACCCTCACCCTCACCCTCACCCTAAGTCTAACCCTAAACCTAATCCTAATCCTAAACCTAACCGTCACCCTCACCCTCACCCAAACCTAAAACTCAGCCTAACCCTAAGCCTAACCCTTACCCTCACCGTCACCTTAACCCTAATCCTCAACATAACCTAACCCTAATCCTAAACCTAACCCTCACCCTCACCCTCACCCTAAACCTAACCCTAGCCCTCACCTTAACCCTTACCCTCACCGTCACGCTAACCCTCACCCTAACCCTATCCCTCACCCTAACCCTAACCCTTAACCTAACCCTCACTCTCACCTTAACCCTAACGCTAAACCTAAACCTCACCCTAACCCTATTCCTAACCCTAAACCTAACCCTCAACATAACCCTGACCCATACCGTCACCCTCACCCTAACTGCAAGCCTAACACTCCCCTAACCCAAAACCTAACCCTAATGCTATTTCTAACCCTCACCCTCTCCCTAACCCTCACTCTGACACTTACCCTCACCCTTACCCTAACCCTTACCCTCACCCTAAACCTAAACTTCACACTAACCCTCACCCTAACCCTACCCCTCAGCCTTACCCTCACCCTAACCCTAACCGTAACCCTAATCCTCACACTAAACCTGACCCTCACCCTAAAAATAACGCTAACCCTACCCTTCACCCTAACACTCACCCTAAACTTAATCCTCATCCTAATCCTAAACTTAACCCTTGACATCAGCCTCACCCTAGCACTAACCCAAACCCTAAACCTAAAACTAACAATAACCCAAACCCTAAACCTAACTCTTACCCGCACCCTCATCCTCACCATCACCCTCACCTGAATCCTCACCCTCAACCTCACCCTAACCCTTACCATAATCCTAACCCTCACCCTAAACCTAAATCTGACCCTCACCCTCACACTCATCCTCAGCCTAACCCTAAACCTAAGCCTAATCCCAAAACTAACTCTCACCCTCACACTCACCCTAAACCTAAACCTCACCCTAACCCTAACCCTAACCCTAGCCCTCACCCTAACCTTACTCTCACTGTCACTCTAACCCTCACATTAACCTTAACACTCACCCAAACCCTAAACGTAAACCTCACACTCATTCTCACCCTAACCTTAACCCTAACCCTCACCCTAACCCTAACCCTAATCCGAAACCTAACCCTACAACTCAACATAACCCTCACGCTCAACCTAATCCTAACGGTTACGCTAATCCTCACCCGAAACTTAACCCTAACCCTAATGCTATCCCTAAACTTCACCCTCACCCTAACCCTCACCCTAACTCTTACTCTCACCTTAACCCTAACCCTAAACCTAAACCTAAAACTCATCCTAAACCTAACCCTAACCCTATCCCTCACCCTAACTCTTACCCTCACCGTCACTATAACCCTCACCCTAACCATCACCCTCAACCTAACCCTAACCCTAAACCTCACCCTCATCCTCAACATAAGCCTAACCCTAACCCTAACCCTCACCCTAACCCTCAGCCTAACTGTAACTCTTAATCATAACCCTCACCCTCAACCTCACCCTCACCCTAACCTAAGCCAAAGCCTCACCCTAACCCTAACCCTAAACCTAATGCTATCATTAACACTCACCCTCACTCTAAATCTCACTCCAAACCTTACCCTCACTCTAACCCTAACGCTAACCCTAAAACTAAACCTCACCCTAACCTTCATCCTAACCCTAAATCTAACCCTAACCCTCACCCTAACGCTCAACATAACCCTAACCCTAATCCTAACACTCACCCTTAACACACTAACACTCACCCTAAACCTTTCCCTCACCCTAATCCTAACCATAACCCTAAGCCTAACACTCACACTAACCCTATCCCTCACGTAAACCTAACCCTAACCCTCAGCCTCACCCTAACTCTAATGTTATCCCTAAAGCTCACCCTCACCCTAAACCTCATCCTTACCCTTACCCTCACCATAACCCTAACCCTAACCCTAACCCTAATCCTCACCGCAACCCTAAGCCTCACCCTCACCCTAAACCTCACTGTCACCTTAACCCTCACCCTTACCCTAACTGTCACTCACACTCTAAAACTCTCACCCTCACCCTAAACTTATCCTAAACCCCAGCCTAACCCTAACCCTCACCCTAATCCTAAGTCTAATGCTCACCCTCATACTAACACTAACCCACAACTTAATCCTCACCCTAAACCTCACACTAAACTTAACGCTAACCCTAACCCTCACACTCACCCTAACCCTCATCCTTACTCTTACCCTCAACCTAACTCTAACCCTAACCCTAACCCTCACACTAAACCTAACCTTCACCCTACCCTAATCCTAACACTAACCCTTACCCTCAACATAAGCCTCACCCACACCCCTACGCTAACCTTAACCGTAAACTTAACCTTCCCCTTAACTCTAACCAAAATCCTAATGCTATCCCTAAACCTCACCCTCACCCTAACCCTCACTCTAACCCTTACGCTCACAATAACCCTAACCCTAAAACTAAACCTCATCCTAACCCTCACCCTAACCCTAAACCTAAACTTAACAATGACCCTAAAGTTCACCCTAACCCTCACCCTAACCCTAACCCTCACAGTGACACTAACTCTGACCCTAAACCTTTCCCTCACCCTAATCCTAACCCTAACCCTAAACCTAACCCTCACTCTAACCCTAACCCTCACCCTAAACCTAACATTAAACCTCAGCCAAACCCTAATCCTAACCCAAACCACAAACCTCAACCTAATCCTAACCCTAACCCTCAACCTAACCCTAACCCTAATCCTAAACCCAACCCTCACCCTAACCCTAAATCTCACACTCAGCCTCACCCTCACCCTCAGCCCAACCCTAACCCTAACCCTAATCCTAAACCTAACCCTCACACTCACCCTCACCCTAACTCTAACCCTAACCCTAAACCTGACCCTCACCCTAACTTCAGCCCTATCGCTAACCCTCAACCTAACACTAAACCTCATCCTTAACCTAACCCTAACCCTCACCCTAACCCTAACACTAACCCTAATGCTATCCCTAACCCTCACCCTCACCCTAACCCTAGCACTAACACTAAACCTCACCCTAACCCTCACCCTAACCCTAAACCTAAACCTAAACCTCACCCTAACGCCACCCTAACCCTCAACTTAACCCTAAACATCACCCTAAATCTAACCTCAACCTAAAACTTACCAACACCCTAACACTAAGCCAACAGTAACTCTAACCCTCACCCTCACCCTAAGCCTAACCTGAATTCTAACCCTCACCCTAACTCTAACACTATCCCGAAAACTCAACCTCACCCTAAACCTCATCCTAACCCACACCCTCACCAAAAACCTAACCCTCACCCTAACCCTAACCCTAACCCTCACCTTCACCCTAACCCTCACCATCACCGTAACGCTCACCCCAACCCTAACCCTCACCTAAACCATCACCCTCAACCTAACACTCACCCTCACCCTAAACATCACCGTAACCCTAACCCTCACCCTAACCCTAACGCTCACCTTAAACCTCACCCTCACCCTAATCCTCACCCTAATCCTAACCCAAAGACTTTCCTAAATAAAACCCTCACCCTCACCCTACCACTCAACCTCAACCTAGGCCTCACCGTAAAACTAACCCTAACTCTAACCCTCAACCTCAAACTCACCCCCACTTTCAGCCTAACCCTAACCCTAAACCTAATCCTAAACCTAACCCTAAACCTCACCCTCATCCTCACCCTCATCCTAAACCTAACCCTAACCCTAACCCTAATGCTAAAACTAGCCTTCACCCCCACACTAACCCTAATCCTGACCCTAACCCTCACCCTAAACCTAATGCTAAACGTGAACCTAAACCTCAACCTAACGCTCACTCTAACCCTTACCCTCACCCTCAACCTCACCCTAACACTAACCCTAACCCTCACCCTAACCCTAACCCTAACACTACACTTCAGCCTAAACTTCACCCTAAACCTAACCCTAACCCTAATCCTCACCGTATAGCTATCCCTAACCCTAACCCTCCCCCTAACCCTCCCCCTCACCGTAAACCTAATGCTAACATTAACCCTCAGCCTCAAACTAAACCTTGCCCTAACCCTTACCCTCACCTTAACCCTATCCTTCACCTTCACCCTAAGCTTAACCCTAACACTTACCCTAATCCTCAGACTAACCCTAACCCTCACGCTAAACATAACCGTACATGTCACCATAACGCTAACTTTAACCTAACCCTAAACCTAACCCACACCCTAACCCTAACACTAACTCTCACACTAATCCTCAGCCTAAACCTAAGCCTAACCTTAACCCTCACATTATCCTCACCCTTACCCTTACCCTCTCCCGAACCCTAACCCTAACCCTCAGCCTGACCCTCATTCTAACCCTAACCCTAACCCTAACCCTCACCCTAACCTTTACCCTAACCCTAAACCTAATCCTCACACTAACCCTAACCCTCACCCTAAACATCACTGTACACGTCACCCTGACCCTAACTTTATCCTAAGCCTAACCCTAACCGTCATCCTAACCCTAACCCTACCCCTAAACCTCAAACTCACCCTAACCCTCAATCTAACCCTAACCGTCACCCACACCCTAAGCCTGACACTAACCCGAATCCGAACACTCAACCTAACTGTCACCCTCATCCTAAATATCATCTTAATCATAACCCTCACCCTAACATTAACCATAATCCTCACCCTCATCCTAAACTTTACACTAACCCTAACCTTAAACCTAACCCTCACCGTAACCGTCACCCTAACACTCAGGTTAACCCTAACCCTCACTCTCACCCTAACCCTCACCCTAACCCTAACCATTAGCCTAACCCTCACACTAAACCTAACTCTAACCCTAATCCTAAACTTAACCATAGACCTCAACCTCACCCTAGCCCTCACCCTAACCCTAAACCAAAACTAACCATAACCCTAAACCTAAACCTAACTCTCACCCTCACCCTCACCCTCACCATCACCCTCACCCTAAGCCTCACACTCACCCTCACTTTAAACCTAACCATAACCCTAACCCTCACCCTAAACCTAACTGTGACCCTCACCCTCATTCACACCCTCAACATAAGCCTAACCCAAAACCTAAGCCTAGTCCAAAAATTAACCCTCACCTTCACCCTCAACCTAAATCTAAACCTCACCCTAACACTAACCCTAAACCTAGCCCTCAACCTATGCCTTTCCCTCACCTTCACTCTAACCCTCACCCTAACCCTAACCCTCACCCTAACCCTAACCCCAAGCCTCACCCTCACCCTCAACCTAACCCTAACCCTCACGCTAACCCTAAACCTAAACCTAACCCTAAACCTCAACATAACCCTCAACCTCACCCTAACCCTAATGGTAACTGAAACCCTCACCCTAACCCTAACCATAACCCTAATGCTGTCCTTAAACCTCACCCTCACCCTAAATCTCAGTCTAACCCTTGTCATCACCATAACACTAACCCTAACCCTAAAAGTAAAACTCAACCTAACCATCACCTTAACTATAAACCTAACCCTAACGCTCAACCTAACGCTCACCCTAACCCTAACACTCACCATTAACCTAACCCTCAACCTAACTTTCCCTCACCCTAATCCTAAACCTAACCCTAAGCCTAACCCTCACACTAACCCTATCCCTCACCCTAACCCTAACCCTAACCGTCAGCCAAAGCTCTTCCTAACCTTAACCCTAACCCTCAACCTAACAATAACCCTAAACCTAATTCTCACAATAACCCTAAACCTCACCCTCACCCTCACCCTCACCCTCAGCCTAACCCTAACCCTAACCCAAATCCTAACCCGAAACCTCACACTCTCCCTCACCCTAACTCTAACCCTAACCCTAACCCTGACCCTCAACCTAACCCCAACCTTATATCTAATCCTCAACCTAACTCTAACCCTAACCCTAAACCTTACCCTAACCCACACCCTAACCCTAACCCTAACCCTAATGCTATCCTTAACCCTCACCCTCACCCTTACCCTCATTCTAACTCTTACCCTCACCCTAACCTTCAGCCTAACCCTAAACCTAAACCTAACCCTAACCCTTATGCTCACCCTATACCTCAACCTAACTCTAACGCTAACCCTAACCGTCACTCTCACCCTAATCCTCACACTAACCCTTATCCTCAGAGTAACCCTAACCCTAACCCTAACTCGCACATTAACGCTAACCCTCACCCTAACCCTAACCCTACCCTTCACCTACCCTTCACCCTAACCCTAAACCTAATCTGCACTGTCACCCTAACCCTCACCTACACCCTCACCCTCCACTTCAGCCTAACCCTAACACTAACCCTAAACCTGACCTTCACCCTAACCGTAAACCTCACCCTCACCCACACCCTCACCCTCAGCCTAACCCTAACCCTAACACTAATCCTAACCCTAACCCTCACACTCCCCCTCACAATAACTCTAACCCTAACCCTAACGCTGATTTTCACCCTAACACCAACCCTATCCCTAACCGTAACCCTCAACCTAACCCTAACCCTAAACCTGACCCTAACCCTAACCCTAACACTAAGGCTAACCCTAACCCTCACCCTCACCTTAACCCTCATTCTAACCGTTACCCTCACAGTAGCCCTCACCCTAACCCTCACACTAACACTAACACTAAACCTCACCCTAACCCTCAACCTAACAATAAACTTAAACCTAACACTCTATTAACGCTCACCCTAACCCTCAACCTAACCATAACCCTCACACTCACCCTAACCCTCACCCTAAACCTTATCCTAACCCTAATCCTAACCCTAACCCTAACTCTATCCCTCACCCTGAACCTAACCCAAACCTGAAACCTAACCCTTACCCTAACCCTCACGCAAAATCTAACGCTGTCCCTAAACCTCACTCTCACCCTAAACCTCATTCTAACCCTTACCCTAACCATAACCCTAATCCTACTGCAACCCTAATACTCACCCTCACCCTAAATGTCACCGTCACCTTAACCCTCACCCTCACCCTAACCGTCACGCACACCCTAAAACTCACCCTCACCAGAACCCTCACCCTCACCATAAACTTACCCTATACCCTAAATATAACCCTCACCCTAAACCTAACTCTAACACTCACCCTCATACTAAACTTAACCCTCAACTTAACCCTCACCCTAACCCTAACGCTAACACTAACCCTCAATCTCAACCTAACCCTCACCCTAACCCTTATCCTCACACTAACCCTAACCCTAAACCTAACCTTACTCCTCACCCTAGCCCTCACCTTAACCACAACCCTAAACCTCACCCTAACCCTAACCCTAACCCTCATATTCAACCTAACCCTCACCGTCACCCTAAACTCACTCTAACCCTAACCCTCACCCTCACCCTAACCCTTACCATAACCCTCACCATCAACCTCACCCCCACCCTCAACCTAAACCTAACCCTAACCCTAGTCCTCACCCTAACCCTAACCCTAAACCTCAACCACACCCTAAACCTCACCCTATCCCTTACCATCAACCTGAACCTCAACCTAACCCTAACACTAACCCTAACCCTAACCCTGCCCTAACCCTCACCCTAACTCTAACCCTAACCCTACCCCTCAGCCTAACCCTCACCTGAACCCTAACCCTTACCCTAATCCTTACCCTATACGTAAACCTAACGCTAACCCACACCCTAACCCTCACCCTCACCATAAATCTAATGCGAACATTAACCCTCAAACTCACTCTAAACTTCGCCCTAACCCTTACCCTCACCTTAAACCAATCGCTCACCCCCACCCTAACCCTAACCCTAAGCCTAACCCTACACCTAAGCCTAATCCTGAACCTAACCCTCACCCTCACTCTCACCCAAACCTTAAACTCAGCCTAACCCTAAGCCTAACCCTAGCTCTCACCTAAACCTTACCCTCACTGTCACTCTAAACCTAATCCTCAACCTCAACCTAACCCTCACCCTAACCCTAAACCTCACCCTCAGTTTCACCATAACCCTAACCCGATGCCTCACCCTAACACTCACCCTAACCTTAATCCCCATCCTAATCCTAAACTTAACCCTAGACCTCAGCATCACCCTAGCCCGCACGCTAACCCTAAGCCTAAAATTAACCATAACCCTAACCCTAAACCTAACTCTCAACCTCAACCTCATCCTCACCATCACCCTCACCATAACCCTCACCGTCACCCTAACCCTAACCATAACCCTAACCCTCACCCTAAACCTGATTCTGACCCTCAACCTCACCCTCATACTAAGCCTAACCCTACACCTAAGCCTAATCCTAAACCTAACCATCACCCTCAAACTCACCCTAAACCTAAACCTCACCCTAACCCTCGCCCTACACCTCAACATAACCCTCACTCTCAACTTAATTTAATGGAAAACCTAACTCTCACCCTAAGCCTAAACCTAACCCTCACCATCACCTTAACCCTAACCCTAACCCTAACCCTCACCCTAACCCTATACCTAACCGTAACACTAACCCTCACCATAACCCTAACCGTAAGCCTAATGCTATCCCTAACCCTCACCCTCACCCTAAATCTCACACTAACCCTTACCCTCACCCGAACCCTAACCCTAACCATAACACTAAACCTCACCCTAACCCTGACCCTAAACCTAACCCTCTCCCTAACGCTCAGCCTAACCCTAACACTCACAGTCACCCAACCCTCACCCTGAAACTTTCCCTCACCCTAATTCTAAACCTAACCCTAACCCTCATTCTAACCCTATCACTCACCCTAACCCTAACCCTAACCCTCAGCCAAACCCTCTTCCTAACCGTAACCCTAAAACTAACTCTAACCCTCACCCACACCCTAAGCCTAAACTATCCCTAAACCTCACCCTCAACCTAAACCTCATCCTAACCCTTACCCTCACCATAACCCTATCCAAAACCCTAACCCTAATCATGACCGAAAAGCTAACCCTCAACCTCACCCCATCCCTCACCGTCACCTTAACCCGCACCCTTACCCTAACAGTCACCCACACCCTAAAATTCACCCTCACCTGAACCCTCACACTCAACCTAAACTTACCCTAGCTCTCACCCTAACCCTTCCCCTCACTGTCACTCTAACCCTCACATTAACCCTAATTCTCACCCTAACCCTAACCCTAAACCTCAACCTCACCCTCACGCTAACCCTATAACTAACCCTCACCCTAACCCTAAACCTAAACCTAACCCTACACCTCAACATAACCCTCACCCTCAACCTAAACCTAACGGTAACCCTAACCCTCACCCTAACCCTAACCCTAACCCTAAAGCTATCCCTAACCTTCACCCTCACCCTATCATGCACTCTCACCCTTACACACACCCTAACCCTAACCCTCACCCTAAACCTAAACCTCACCTTAACCCTAACCTTCACCCTAAACCTAAGTATAACGCTCACCCTCATACTAAACCTAACACTCAACTTAACCCTCACCCTAACCTTATCGCTAACCCTAACTCTCACACTCACCCTAACCCTAACACTAACCCTAAACCTCACACTAAACCTAACCCTCACCCTAACAATAACCCTAACCCTCAACATAACCCTCACCCTAACTCTAACCTAAACCCTAATTCTATCCCTAAACCTCACCCTCACCCTAAACCTTACCCTCACCCTAACCCTAAACCTAACCCTAACAATCACCCTAACCCTCAACCTAACCCTAACCATCACATTCACCCTAACATTGACCCTAAACCTTTCCCTTACCCTAATCCTCACCATAACCCTAATCCTAAGCCTTACTCTAATCCTAATCTTCACCGTAACCCTAAACGTAAACCTCAGCCAAACCCTCTTCCTAACCCTAACCCTAACCCTCAACCTAACCTTAACCGTACACTTCACCCTGAACCTAAGTCTAACGCTCACCCTCCTACTAACACTAAATCTCATCTTAACCCTCACCCTAACCCTCACCCTAAACTTAACGCTAACCCTAACCCTCACACACACCCTAACCGTCACCCTAACCCTTACCCTCACCCTAACCCTAACCCTCACACTAAACCTAACCCTCACCCTAACCCTAACCCTAACCCTCAACATCACCCTCACCCTCACCCTAACCCTAACCATAAACCTAACCCTCCCCCAACTCTAACCTAAACCCTAATGCTATCCCTAAACCTCACCCTCACCCTAAACCTCACTCTAAGCCTTACCCTCACCCTAACTCTAACCCTAACCCTGAAACTAAACTTCATCCTAACCCTCACCCTATCCTAAACCTAACTCTAACAATCACCGTAACGCTCACCCTAACCCTAACCCTACAATCACCCTAACACTGACCCTAAACATTTCCCTTACCCTAATCCTAACCCTAACACTAAACCTAACCCTTACTCTAACCCTAACCCTCACCCTAAACATAACCCTCAGCAAAACCCTCTTCCTAACCCTAACCCTAACCCTCAACATAATCCTAACCCTAACCCTCAACATAATCCTAACCCTAACCCTCAACCTAACCCTCACCCTAACCCTAAACCTCATCCTCACCCTCACATTCACCCTCATCCTAACTCTAACCCTAACCCTAACCCTGACCCTAACCCTAACTCCAACCCTACCCTAAACTTCAAGCTAACACTAACCCTCACCCTTACTCTAACCCTAACCCTCACCTTAACGCTAACCCTAACCCTAATGCTATCCCTAACCCTCACCCTCATCCTAACCGTAACACTAACAGTAAACGTTACCCTAAACCACATCCTAACCCTAAAACTAAACCTAAACCTCACCCTAACGATCACCCTAACCCTCAGCTTAACCCTAACCCTCACCCTAACCCTAACCCTCACCGAAAACCTTACCCACACCCTAAAACTAACCCTAACACTGACTATAACCCTCAGCCTCACCCTAAGCCTAACCGGAGCACTAACCCTCACCTAATCCTAACGCTAACCCTAAGCCTCATCCTAACCCTAACCCTTAAACTAAACCTTACCCACACCCTAACCCTAACCCTAACCCTCACATTAACCCTAAACCTTACCCTAACCCTAACCCTACCCCACACCGTAACCCTCACCCTAATCCTAAACCTAAACCTCACCCTAAACCTAACCCTAACCCTCACCTTCACCCTAAACCTCACCTACACCCTCACCCTCACCCTCAGCCTTACCTTAACCCTGAACCTAAACCTAAACTTAAACCTCACCCTAAACCTAAACCTCACCCTCACCTTAACCCTCACCCTCAGCCAAACCCTAACCCTAAACCTAATCCTAACACTAATCCTCACACTCACTCTAACCCTAACCCTAACCCTAATCCAAAAGCTGACTTTCACACTAACCCCAACCCTCTCTCTAACCCTCAACCTAACACTCACCCTCACCCTAACCATAACCCTAACCCTAACCCTAACCCTCACCCTAACCCTCACCTTAAACCTTACACTCACCCTAACCCTAACCCTAATCCTAACACTAACCCTCACCCTCACCCTCACCCTAAGCCAACCTGATCCTTAACCCTCACCCTAAAGCTCACCCTAACTCTAACGCTATCCCTAAACCTCACGCTCACCCTAAAGCTATTCCTAACCCTTACACTCACCATAACCCCAACCCTAACCATAACACTAATCCTAACCGCAACCCTAAACCTCACACTCGCCCTAACCATCACTGTCACCTTAACCCTCACCCTAACCCTAACCATCACCCACACCCTAAAACTCATCCTCACCCGAAACCTCACACTCACCCTAACCTTACCCTAAAACTCATCCTAATCCTAACCCTCACCCTAATTCTAATACTAAACCTCACCCACATACTAACACTAACCCTCACCTTAACCCTTACCCTAACCATCACCCTAACCCTAACGCTAACCCTAACACTCACTCAGACCCTAAGCCTCACCTTACCCTTATTGTCACACAAACTCTAACCTAACCCTAGCCCGCACATTAATGCTAACCCTCACCCTAACCCTAACCCAACCCCTCACCCTACCCCTCATCCTAACCCTAACCCTATCCCTCACCCTAACCCTAACCCTAACCTTCACCTTCAGCCTAAACCTCACATACACTCTCACACTCACACTCAGCCTAACCCTAAAACTAACCCTAAACCTAAACCTCAGCCTAACCCTAAATTTCACCCTCACCCTCAAACTTACCCTCAGCATAACCCTAACCTTATCCCTAATCCTAACCCTAAACCTCACATTCACCCTCACCCTAACTCTAACCCTAACTCTAAAGCTGACTTTCACACTAATCCCAACCCTATCCCTAACCCTCAACCTAACCCTAACCCTCACTGTAACCCTCACCCTAACCCTCACCCTAACCCTAACCCTAAATCTAATGCTAACCCTAAACCTCACCCTCACCCTAACCACAACCATAACGCTAACCCTCAACCTAAACCTAACCCTAACCCTAATGCTAACACTAAACCTCACCCTCACAATAACCCTCATCCTAAAACTTAATCTCAACCTCACCCTCACCCTCATCCTAACCCTAACCCTAACCCTCACCCTAACTTTCACACTAACCCTAACCCTAACCCTACCCCTCAGCATAACCCTCACCCTAAACGTAATTCTAACACTAATCCTCAGCCTATCCCTAACCCTAACCCTAAACCTCCCCCTAACCTTCACCCTCACCCTAACAATAATGCTAACCCTAACCCTCAACCTTACCCTAACCCTCGCCCTAACCCTTACCTTGACCATAACCCTATACCTCACCCTCACCCTAACCCTCATGCTAAACCTTACGCTCACCCTAATCCTCACCATAAACCCAACCCTAACCCTAACCCTAACCCTCACCCTAACCCCCACCCTAAACTTCACCCTAACCCTCACGCTAACCCTAACCCTCATTCTCACCCTAACCCTCACCCTAAACCTTATACTAACACTAACATTAATCCTAATCCTAACCCTATCCCTCGCACTAAGCCTAACCCTCACCATAACCCTAACCCTACCACTCAAACTATCCCTCACCTTAACCCTAACTCTAAACGTCACACTAAACCTAACCCTAACCCTAATTCTGACACTAACCATAAACCTAACCCTATCCCCATCCTTCTCCCTAAACCTCACCCTAATTCGAAACCTATCCCTAACCCTCATGCTAATGCTACCCCTAACCAGAACCCTAAACCTTACCCTAACCCTCTCAGACACCCTAACTCTCACCCTTACCATCATCTTCACCCGAACACTCACCCTCACCATAAACCTCACCCTCACCCTAACCTTAAAAATAATCGAAACCCTCACACTAACCTAACCCTCACCTTCACCCACACCCTCACATTCATCCTCAACCTAAACCTAACCCTAACACTAACACTAACAATAACCCTAACCCCTCACCCTCACAATCACCCTTACCCTAACCCTAACCCTAACACTAACCATAACCCTCACCCTCACCCTAACGCTAGCTCTAACCTAACCCTTGCCCTAACCCTCACACTAACACTCACGATAATCCTAACCCTCACTCTCACCCTAACCCTCACCGTAACACTTACCTTCACCCTAACCCTAACCCTCACAATAAACCTAACCGTCACCGCAACTCTAATGCTAAACCAAACCCTAATCCTAAACCTAACCCTCACACTTACCCTCACCCTAAGCCTAACCCGAACCCTCACTTTGACCCTAACCCTCAGCCTCAAACGAAACATCACACTAACCCTAACCCTCAACCTAAACCTTACCCTAACCCTCACCTAAACCTAACCCTCATCCTAACCTAAACCTAATCCTAACCCTCACCTTCACCCTAGCTCTCATCCTAACCGTAATCCTAACAATAAACATAAACCTAACCCTAAAGCTCAAACTAACACTAACGCTAACACTCACCCTCACCCTTACCCTAACCTTAACCATAACCTTCACCCTCACCCTCACCCTAAGCCTTACCCTAAGCCTCACCCTCACCCTAACCCTCACCCTAATCCTTATCCTCATCCTAACCGTAACCCTAACCTTCACCCTTACCCTAACCCTAACCTTAACAATAACCCAAACCCTCACAGTAAACCTAAACCTCACCCTAACCCTAACCCTCTCCCTCACCCTAACAGTGACCCTAATTGTAACACTCACCCTAACCCTCACCCTCAACCTAACCCTCACCCTCAACCTCAACCTAACCCTCACTCTCACCCTAAACATCACCCTAACCCTAACCCTCACCCTCATACTAACCTGAACCCTAACCCTAACATTAACCCTACCCTTACCCTAAACCTAACGATAATCCTAACCCTCACCCTCAACCTAAACCTCACCCTAACCCTTATCCTCACACTAATCCTAACCCTAACACTAACCCTAACCCTCACACTAACCCTAAACCTCCCGCTAACCCTAACAATACCCCTCACCCTAACCCTCACCCTAACCCTCACGCTAAACCTAACCCTCACCCTAAACCCAACTCTAACCCTCACAATTACACTAATGCTCACCATCACCCTAACACTCATCCTAACCCTAACCTTCACCCACATCCTAACCATCACCGAAATCTTAACCCCAACCCTCACCCTAAACCTAACACACACTAACCCTCAATCTCAACCTAATCCTCACCCTAAAAATAACGCTAACCCTTACCTAACAGAAATCATCACCTTCACCTTCACCCTAAACCTCACCCTCATCCTAAACCTAAACCTCAACCTAACCCTCTCCCTAATTCTAACACTAACGCTAACCCTCACCCTCACCCTAACCCTCAACCTAACCCTATCCCTACACCTCACAATAACTCTCACAATAACCCTAACCCTAACCCTAAACCTCACCCTAACCCTAAACCTAAACCTAACTCTCTAGCACACCCTCACCATCACACTCTCACACTAACTCTAAACCTCCCAATAACCCTAACCCTAACCCTCACACTTACTTTCAACCTCACCCTCAGCCTAACACTAACCCTAAACTTAATCCTAACCCTAACCGTCACACTCACCCTAACCCAAACCCTAAGCCTCACCCTCAACCTCACCCGCACCCGCACCCTCAACCTAACCCTCACCCTCACCCTCACCCTCACACTAACCCTCAACCTCACACTAAACATCAACCTACACCTAACCCTCATCCTAATCCTTACCCTCACACTAACCACAACCCTAACCTTAAACCTCACCCTAACCCTATCCCTAACCCTAACCCTGACCCTAACCCTAACCCTAAAGCTGACTTTCACACTAACCCCAACCGTAACCCTCACCCTAACCCTCACCCTAACCCTAAACCTAACCCTCATCCAAACCGTAAACCTCACCCTAACCCTCAAGCTAAACTTTAACCTCAACGTAACCAAAACACTAACCCTAAGCCTAACACTCACACTAACCCTAAGCCTAACCCTCAGCCTAACCCTCATCCTAACCCTAACCCTAACTGTAACCCTCACCCTCACCCTAACCCTCCCTAACCCTAAACCTTACCATAACCCTAAACTTAACCCTAACACTCACCCAAACCCTAACCCTAACGCTAAACCTAACCCTCACACTAACCCTAACCCTAACCCTCAGCCTAAACCTCATCCTAAACCTAACCCTCACCCTAAAACTTACCTTCAACTTAACCCTATCGCTAAACCTAAACCTAACCCTAACTCTCACCCGAGCACTCCCCCTCACCCTAAACATCACACTCACACTAAAAATTGCCCTAACCCTAATCCTCACCGTAACCCTAACCCTCACCGTAACCGTAACCCTAACCCTAACACTAACCCTCACCCTCACCCTCACCCTCACCCTAAACCTCACCCTATCCCTCATCCTAACACTATCCCTCACCATAACCCTAACACTAAAACTCACCCTCAAACTCACCCTAACCCTAAACCGAACCCTAACCCTCATCCTAACACTAACCCTAACCCTAATGCTAACCCTAAAACTCACAATCACCCTAACCTTCACCCTAAACCTTTCCGTCACCCTAACCCTAACCCTAACCCTCACACTAAACCTAACCCTCAAATTAACTCTAACCCTACCCCTTAGCCTAATCCTCACCCTAAACCTAACCCAACCCTAATCCACAACCTATCCTTAACCTTAATCCAAACCCTCACCCTAACCCTCACACTCACCCTAACCCTAATTCTAACCCTAAAACTCACACTCACCCTAACCCTCACCTTACCCTGACCCTAAACCTAACCCTCGTCCTCAACCTAAGCCTCACCCTAACACTTACCCACACCCTAAAACTAACCCTAACCCTAAACCTCACCCTCACTCTAACAATAATCCTAAACCTCACCCTCGCCCTAACCCTCACCCCAACCTTTACCCTGACCCTAAACTTTATCCTAACCCTAAACCAAACCCTCACACTAACCCTAACCTTAACCCTCAGCCTATAACTTATCCTAACCGTAAGCCTAACCCTAACCCTCACCCTAACCCTAACCCTCACCCTAACCCTCACACTAACCCTAACCCTCACACTAACCCTAACCCTAACCCTCAGGCTAAGCCTCATTCTAACCCTAACCATAACCCTAAACCTTACCCTCATCCTAACCCTCACCATAACTCTAACCCTCACCCTCACACTAACACTCAACCTAAACTTTATCCTCAAACTAACCTAAACCCTAAGCCTAAACCCAACACTCACACTAACTCTAACCCTAACCATCAGCCTAACCCTTATTCTAACCCTAAACCTAACCCTAACCCTCACCCTAACCCTAACCATAACCCTAATACTAACACTAACCCTCACCCTAACACTCACACTAATCCTCACACTCACCCAAAACTCACCCTAAACCTACCCCTACCCCTCTCCATAACCCTCACCCTAACTCAAACCCTCAAACTAACCCTAACTCTACCCCTAAGCCACACCCTCACACTAACCCTAAACCTAATGCTAACCCTCACACTAACCGTAATCCTCATCCACACCATAACCCTCATCTTTAACCTCACCCAAACACTCACCCGAACACTCATCCTCACCCTGACCCTCACGCTCACCCTAAACATCACCCAAACCCTAACCCAAACAATAACCCTAACCATATCCCTAACCCTCACCCTCACTCTCACTCACACCTTAACCCTTACCCTCAACTTAACCCTAACCATTAACCTAACCATAACCCTCACACTAAGAGTAACCCTCACTCTAACCCTAATCCTAAACCTAACCGTAAACTTCACTCTCATGCTGAACGTCAACCTCAGCCTAAACCTAACCCTAACCCTATTCCTAATCCTAACCCTCACCCTCACCCTAAACCTAAACCTAAACCTAACCCTCACCTACACCCTCAACCTCAAGCTTACCCTGAAACTAGACATAACCATAACCCTCACGCACACCCTCACCCTCACCCTCACCCTAACCCTAACCCTCACCTTAACCCTCATCCTCACCCTAAACATCACCCTAAACCTAACCCTGACCCTAACCCTAACCCTATCCCTCAACCTAAACCTAAGCTCAGCTTAACCCCCACCATCACCCTAATCCTATCCCTAACCCTAACCCATACCTAACAGAAACCCTCACCCTCACTCTAACCATCACCCACACCCTAGCACTCACGCTAAAACTAACCCTAATCCTAACCCTCAAGCTCAACCTCCCTTTCACCCTCAGCCTTACCCTAAACCTAACCTTAATCCTAACCCTAACATGCAACACCACCCTAATCCTAACCCTAAACTTAATCCTAACACTAAACCTCACCCGCACCCTCAACCTAACCCTAAACCTAAACCTAACAATAACCCTAACCCTAGCCCTAACCATAACCCTAACCCTAAAACTCACCCTAATCCTAATCCTAACCTTAACCCTCACCCTCACCCTCATCCTAAACGTCACCCTCACCCTGACCCTCACCATCACACTAACCATCACACTAACACTAAACCCTAACCCTCACCATAAACCTAAACCTAACCTAAATCCTCACCCTATCCTTAACCATAACCCAAACCCTCACCATAACCCTCACTCTCACCTAACCCTAATGCTAACCCTAACCCTAAACCTCACCCTTAACCTCACCTTAAACTTACGTTCACTCTAACCTTAACACTCACCCTCAAACTAACCCTCACCCTAACACTTACCCATACCCTAACCCTCACCCTAAACCTAATGCTAAACCTCACCCTAACTTTAACCCTAACCCTAAACCTCACCCTCACCCTAACCCTCACCCTCACCCTAACCATAACCCTAACCGTAACCCTAAATCTCACACTAATCCTAACCATAACCCTCACCCTCACCAACACCCTCATCCTCACCCTAACCGTCATCCTAACACTCACCCTCACCCTCACCCTCACCCTAACCCTAACCTTAACCCTAACCCACACCCTCACCCTAATTCTAACCCTGAACCTGACCCTAAACCTTACCTAAACAAAAACCTCACCCTCACCCTCAACCTCATCCTAAACCTCACCCTCTCCCTAGACCTCAACCTAACACTAAACCTCACCCTAACCTGAACCCTAACGCCGATCCTCACCCTAACTTTAACCCTAACCCTAAACCTCACCCTCACCCTAACCCTCACCCTGACATTTACCCTCATCCTAAACCTAACCCTAATCCTTACACTAACCAGTAAACTAACCCTAACCCTAACCCTCAACCTAACCCTCATCCTAACCCTAATCCTAACCCTAACCATCACCCTCACCCTGCCCTAAACCTAACCTTCACCCTAAACCTAACCGACACCATCCCCCTCCCCATCACCCTCAGCCTAATCTTTATCCTAACCCTAATCATAAACCTCACCCTCACACTCACCCTAACTCTAATTCTAAACCTAACCCTAACACTCACCGAAACCCTCACCCTAACCCTAACCTATCCCTATCCCTCACCCTAACCCTAACACTCTCCCTATACCTCACCCTCAGGCTAAACCTAAACCAAACCCTAACCCTCACCCTAAACCTCACCCTAACTCTAACACTAACCCTAACCCTCATCCTCACACTAAACCTCACCCTAACTCTTACACTCACCATAACCCTAACCTTAACCTAACCCTAATCCTCAACCTAACCCTAACCCTCACCCACACCCTAACTCTCAACCTGACCCGAACCCTTACCCTCACCCTAACACTCTCCCTAATCCTAACCTAACCCTAATCCTAAACCTAACCCTCACCCTCAAACTCACCCAAACCCTAAACCTAACCTTAACCCTCACCCTAACCCTAACCCTAACCCTCACAATCACCCAACAACTCCCCTTAAACCTAAGCCTACCCCTCTCCCTAACCCTAACCCTAACCCTCAACCTAACCCTAACCCTACCCCTAACCCTCACCCTCACCCTAAACCTAAGCCTAATGCTAACTCGCACCCTAACCCTAATCCTCACCCACATCCTATTCCTCACCCTCACCCTCACCCTCACCCGAACCCTCATACTCTCCCTAACCCTCAACCTCACCCTAAACATCACCCAAACCCTAACCCTCATCCTAATCCTAACGCTACCCTAACCCTCACCCTAACCTCACCTTAACCCTTACCCTCACCCTATCCCTAATCTTAACCCTAAGCATAACCCTCACACTAACCGTAACCCTCACTCTAACCCTAATGCTAACCCTCACCCTAAACTTCACCCTCACTCTAACCCTCATCCTCAGCCTAAAGCTAACCCTAACTCTATTCGTAATTCTATCTCTCACTTCAACCAGACCCTAAACCTAACCCTAAACATCAACCTCACCATGACCCTCACCCTAACTCTCACCCTCACCCTCACACTTTCCATCAACATCACACTAAACATCACCGTAACCCTAACACTCATCCTAACCCTAACCCTCACCGTAATGCTAACCCTCACCCTAACCCTCACCCTAACCCTAACCCTCACCGTAATGCTAACCCTCAACCTAACCCTCAACCTAACCCTAACCCTAATCCAAATCCTAACGCTAACATTAACACTCAACTTAACCCTAAACCTCTCACTAACCCTTACCCTCACCATAACCCTAACCCTAACCCTAACCATACCCCTCTGCCTAACCCACACCCCAAACCTAACCCTGACCCTAATCCTAACCCTCAACCTCACCCTAACCCTAAACCTAACCGTAAACCTAACCCTCACACTAATCCTAACCATAACCCTCACCCTAACCAACACCCTCATCCTCACCCTAACCCTCATCCTAACACTCACCCTCACCCTCACCCTCACCCTAACCCTAACCCTAACCCTAACCCTAACCCACACCCTCACCCTAATTCTAACCCTGAACCTGACCCTAAACCTTACCTAACCAAAAACCTCACCTTCACCCTCACCCTCATCCTAAACCTCACCCTCACCCTAGACCTCACCCTAACACTAAACCTCACCCTAACCCTAACCCTAAATCTAACCCTCACCCTAACCTTAACCCTCACCCTAACCCTAACACAAACCCTACCCATCACTCTAATCCTCACCCTAAACCTAACGCTAAGCCTAACCCTTTCAATAAGGCTGACCTTAACAGTAACCCTCATCCTCATACTAAACATCACCCTAAAGCTAACCCTCACCCTAACCCTAACGCTAACCTCACCCTAACCCTAACCCTCAACCTAACCCTCACACTCCCCTAAACCTCAACCTAATCCTAACCCTACCCTTCAAACTAACCCTAACCCTAACCCTTACCTAACCGAAACCCTCACCCTCACCTTCAACCAAACCTTCATCCTAATCCTAGCCCTCACTCTAACCCTAAACCTACGCCTCACCCTAACCCTCACCCTAACCATTACCCTCACCCTATCCCTAACCCTCTCCCTCACACTAACCCTAACCCTCACCCTAACCCTAACCCTACACCTCACACTAACCCTCACCCTAACCCTAAACTTCACCCTAAACGTAACCATAACCCTCACCCTCACCCTAACCCTCACAGTCAAACTAACACTCAACCTAACCTTAACCCTCACCCACATTCCTAACACTCACCCTCACCCTAACACTAAACCTCACCCTAAACATCACCCTAACCCTAACCCTCACACAAATCCTAACCCTAACACTCACCCTAACCCTAACACTCACACTAACCCTCAACCTAATACTATCCCTAAACCTCACCGTAACTCTCACCCTAACCCTAACGCTAACCCTAAACCTCACCATAACCCTAACCCTAAATCTAACCCTCATCTCACCCTAACACTCACCCTCACCCTAACACTCCCCGTCACAATATACATCACCCTAACATTAACCCTCAGCCTAACCATAACCTAAACCTAATCCTAACACTAACCCTCACCCTCACCCTCACCTCAAACATATCCCTATCTGAAACCCTCACCGTAACCCTCATCCTAAACCTCAGCCTCACCCTAACTCTAATGCTAACCCTACCTCTCACCCTCACCCTAACCCTCACCCTAAACCTCACCCGAACCCTTACCCTCACCATAACCCTAACCCTAAATCTAACCCTAATCCTCAACCTAACCCTAAACCTCGCCCACAACCTAACCCTCACCGTCACCCGAACCCTCACCCTCAAGCTAACCCTAACCCTAACCCTAACCCTAAACCTAATCCTCACCCTCACCCTAACTCTCACCCTCACCATAAACATCAACCTAACCCTAACCCTCACCCTAAACCTAATCCTAACCCTAACCCTAAACCTAAATCTCACCCTAACGCTCACCCTATCCCTAACGCTACACCTCACCCTGATCCTAACCCTCACCTAATCCTTATCCTCACACTAACCCTAAACCTAACCCTAACCCTCACACTAACCCTAATCCTCACCCTATCCCTAACCCTCACCCTAACCCAGACCCTCACCCTAAAACTAATGCTAACCCTACCTCTCACCCTCACCCTAACCCTCAACGTAAACCTCACCCTAACACTTACCCTCACCCTAACCCGCAAACTAACACTAACCCTAACCCTAATGCTCACCCTAACCATCACCCTAAACCTAACACTAACCCTCATCCTCACCCTCACCCTAACCCTCACCCTAACCCTATCCCTAAACCTAACCCTAAACCTAACTCTGACCTGAAAACTCACGCTCACCCTAACCCTCACACTAAACATCACCCTAACAGTAAAATTCACCCTAACACTTACCCTAATTCTAACCCTCACCCTAACCCTAACCGTCACCATAATCCTAACCCACACATTAACCCTAACCCTAACCCACAACCCCACCCTCGCCCTCACCCTCACCCTAACCCTCATCCTAACACTAACCCTCACCCTCACCCTCACCCTCACTCTAATGCTAAACCTAAGCCTAATACTCACCCAAAGACTCATCCTAATCCTAACCTCTCCCTATCCCTCACCCTAACCCTAACCCTCTCCCTATACCTCACCCTCACCCTAACCCTAAACTTCACCCTAAACCTCACCCTAAGCCTAAGATTAACCCTAACCCTCATCCTCACACTAAACCTCACCCTAACGCTTACTCTCACCATAACCCTAACCCTAAACCCAACCCTAATCCTCACCCTAACCCTCACCCTCACACACACCCTAATTCTCAACCTGACCCGAACTCTTACCCTCACCCTAACACTCTCCATAACCCTAACCTAACAATAATCCTAAACCTAACCCTCACCCTCAAACTCACCCAAACCCTAAACCTAACCCTAACCCTCACCCTCACCTTAACCCTAACCCTCACAATCACCCTACAACTCCCCCTAAACCTAACCCTACCCCTCTCCCTAACCCTAACACTAACCCTCAACCTAACCCTAACCTTTCCCCTAACCCTTACCCTCACACTAAACCTAAACTAACGCTAACTCTCACCCTAACCCTAATCCTCACCCACACCCTATCCCTCACCCTCACCCTCACCCTCACCCAAACCCTCATCCTCTCCCTAAACCTCAACCTCACCCTAAACATCACCCAAACCCTAACCCTCACCCTAATCCTAACCCTAACCCTAACCCTCACCCTAAACCTCACCCTAACCCTTACCCTCACCCTATCGCTACTCATAACCCTAACCATAACTCTCCCACTAACCATAACCCTCACTCTAACCCTAATGCTAACCCTAACCCTAACCTTCAACCTCACCCTGACCCTCACCCTCAGCCTAATACTAACCCTATCACTATTCCTAATTCTATCTCTCACCCTCAACCAGACCCTAACCCTAACCCTAACCCTCACCCTCACCATGACCCTCACCCTAACCCTCACCCTCACCCTCACACTTACCATCAACATCACCCTAAACATAACCCTAACCCTATCCCACACCCTAAACCTAACCCTCACCATAATGCTAATCCTCACCCTAACTCTCACCCTAACCCTAACGCTAACCCTAAACCTCACCCTCACCTTTACCCTCACCCTAAACCTTATCCTCACAGTAACCATAAGTCTCACTCTAACCCTAACCCTCACCCTACTCCTAACCCTAAACCTAACCCTCACCCTCACCCTAACACTCACCGTCACCCTAACCCTCACCCTAAGCCTAACCCTCAAGCAAACCCTAACCCTCACCCTCACCCGAACATTCACCCTCACCCTAACACTCCCCCTCACCCTAACCCTCACCCTCACAATAAACATCACCTTAATCCTACCCCTCAGCCTAACCCTAACCCACTACCTAACCCTAACCCTAACCTGATTTTCAGCCTAAACCTAACCCTGGCCCTAACCCTTACCCTAACCCTAAGTGTCACCCTAAACTTAACTCTCACCCTAACCCTAACCCTCACACTAACCCTAACCCTAACTCTCACCCTCACCTCACCCTCACCCTAACCCTAACCCTAATCCTAATCCTAACGCTAACCTTAACCCTCAACTTAACCCTACACCTCAAGCTAAACCTTACCCTCACCATAACCCTAACCATAACCCTAACCCTACCCCTCAGCCTAAGCCACACCCCAACCCTAACCCTGTCCCTAAGCCTAACCCTCAACCTCACCCTAACCCTAACCCTAACCGTAACCCTAACCTTCACACTAATCCTTACCATAACCCTCACCCTCAACAACACCCTCATCCTCACCCTAACCCTCATCCTAACACTTACCCTCACCCTCACCCTCACCCTAACCCTAACCCACAGCCTAATTTTAAGCCTGAAACTGACCCTAAACCTTACCTAACCAAAAACCTCACCCTCACCCTCACCCTCATCCTAAACCTCACCCTGACTCTAGACCTCACCCTAACACTAAACCTCACCCTAAACCTCACCTTAAGCCTATCATTCAGGCAAACCCTAACCCTCACCCTCACCCGAACATTCACCCTCACCTTAACACTACCCCTGACCCTAACCCTCACCTTCACAATAAACATCACCTTAATCCTACCCCTCAGCCTAAACCTAACCCACTACCTAACCCTAACCCTCACCCTGACCTTCACCCTAAGCCTAACCCTGGCCCTAACCCTTACCCTAACCCTATGCGTCACCCTAAACCTAACTCTCACACAAACCCTAAACCTCACACTAACCCTAACCCTACCACTCACCCTCACGCTCATCCTCACACTAACCCTAACCCTAATCCTAATCCTAACGCTAACATTAACCCTCAACTTAACCATAAACCTCAAGCTAACCCTTACCCTCACCATAACCCTAAGCCAAACCCTAACCTACCCCTCAGCCTAACCCACACCCCAACCCTCACCCTGACCCTAAGCCTAACCCTCACCCTCACCCTAACCATAACCCTAACTGTAACCCTAACACTCACACTAATCCTAACCATAACCCTCACCCTCACCAACATCCTCATCCTCACCCTAACCCTCATCCTAACACTCACCCTCACCCTCACCCTCACCCTCACCCTAAACCGAACCCTAACCGACACCCTCACCCTAATTTTAACCCTGAACCTGACCCTAAAACTTACCTAAACAAAAACCTCACCCTCACCCTCACCGTCTTCCTAAACCTCACCCTCACCCTAGACCTCACCCTAACACTAAACCTCACCCTAACCCTAACTCTAAACCTAACACTAACCCTCACCCTAACCCTCACGCAAAACCTACCTATCAATCTAACCTTCACCCTAACCCTATCGCTAACCCTAACCCTTTCCCTAAGGCTAACCTTAACAGTAACCCTCACCCTCATACTAAACATCACCCTAACGCTAACCCTCACGCTAAACATAACGATAACCCTCACCCTAACCCTAACCCTCAACCTAACCCTCACACTCGCCTAAACCTCACCCTATACCTAACGCTCCCCGAAACTTAACCCTAACCCTAACCCTTACCTAAACGAAACCCTCAACCTCACCCTCAACCTCAACCTAACCTTCACCCTCACCCTAGCCCTCACCCTAACCCTAAACCTACCCCTCACCCTAACCCTCACCCTAACCCTAAACCTACCCCTCACCCTAACCCTCACCCTAACCTTTACCCTCAAACTAACCCTAACTCTATCCCTCACACTAACAATTACCCTAACCCTAACCCTACCCCTCACACTAACCCTCAACCTAACCCTAAACCTCACCCTAAATGTAACCATAACCCTCACCCTCACCCTAACCCTCACAGTCACCCTAACACTCAACCTAACCTTAACCCTCACCCAGACCCTAACCCTCACACTCACCTGAACCATAACCGTCACACTAAACCTAAACCTCATCCTAAACATCACCCTAACCCTAACCCTCACCCAAATCCTAAACCTAACCCTCACACTCACACTAAACCTCAACTGTAACCTAATCCTCACCCTAAAAATAACCTTAAGCCTTACCTAACAGAAACCCTCACCCTCACACTCACCCTAACCCTCAACCTAACCCTATCCCTACACCTCACCGTAACTCTCACCCTAACCCTAATGCTAACCCTAAACCTCACCATAACCCTAACCCTAAATCTAACCCTCATCCTCACCCTAACCCTCCCCCTAAAAATATACATCACCCTAACACTAACCCTCAGCCTAACCATAACGCTCACCCTAACCTTAAACCTAATCCTAACACTAACCCTCACCCTCACCCTCACCTCAAACATAACCCTATCCGAAACCCTCATCCTAACCCTCATCCTAACCCTCAGCTTCACCCTAACTCTAATGATAACCCTACCTCTCACCCTCACCCTAACCCTCACCCTAAACCTCACCCAAACCCTTACCCTCACCATAACCCTAACCCTAACTCTAACCCTAATCCTCACCCTAACCCTAAACCTCGCCCACAACCTAAACCTCACCATCACCTGAACCCTCAACATCTCCCGAAACCTCATCCTCACCCTAACACTCACACTAACCCTAACCCTAACCCCAATCCTAACCCTCACACTCACCCTCAACCTAACCCTAACCCTAAACCTAAACCTAAACCTAATCGTCACCCTCATCCTAACTCTCACCCTAACACTCATATTCACCATAAACATCACCCTAACCTTAACCCTCACCCTAAACCTAACCCTAACCCTAACCCTAAACCTAAATCTCACCCTAACGCTCACCCTATGCCTAACGCTAACCCTACACCTCACCCTGATCCTAACCCTCACATAATCCTTATTCTCACACTAAACCTAAATCTAACCCTAACCCTCACACTAACCCTAATCCTCACCCTATCTCTAACCCTCACCCTAACCCACACCCTCACCCTAACTCTAATGCTATCCCTCACTCACACTCACCCTAACCCTCACCCGAATGCTCACCGTAACGCTTACCCTCACCCTAACCCGCAAACTAACACTAACCCTAACCTAATGCTCACCCTAACCATCACCCTAAACCTAACACTAATCCTCATCCTCACCCTCACCATAACCCTCACCCTAACCCTATCCCTAAAACTAACCCTAACCCTAACTCTGAACTGAACACTCACGCTCACCCTAACCCTCACAGTAAACATCACCCTAACCAAAAAATTCACCCTAACACTTACCCTAATTCTAACCCTCACCCTCACCCTAACCCTCACCATAATCCTAACCCGCACATTAACCCTAACCCTAAACCTGAACCTGACCCTCACCCTCACCCTAACCCTCATCCTAACACTAACGCTCAACCTCACTCTCACCCTCAACATAAACCTAACCCAAACCCTAACCCTAATAGTCACCCTAAACCTAATCCTAACCGTTACCTAACCAAAAACTTCACCCTCACCGTTACCCTCCACCTAAATCTCAACCTCTCTCTAGCACTCACCCTAACACTAACCCTCACACTAACCCTAACCCTAAAACTAACCCTAACCCTAACTCTCACCCTAAACCTAACCATAAACCTTACCCTCACGTTCACCCTAAAACTCACCCTGAGGTTTTATCCTCATACTAACCCTAACTCTAACCCTATCGCTAACCTTCACACTAACCCTAACCCTCTCCCTAACCCTATTTGTAACACTCACCCTCAACCTAACCCTCACGGTCACCCTAACCCTCACCATAAACCTAACCCTAAACCACACCCTAACCCTCACCCTCACCCTCACCCTCAAAACGAACTGTCACCCTCACCCTAAGCCTCAGCTTCACCTTAAACCTCACCCTAATCCTAACCCTCAATCTAACCCTAACCCTAACTCTCACACTAACCCTAACACTGAAACAAACCCTCACCCTCAACCTAACCCTCACCCTAACCCTAATCTTAATCCTTACCTAACTGAAAACCTCATCCTCACACTCACACTCACCCTAACCCATAACCTCACCATAGACCTCACCCAAAACCTAAACCTCACCCTAACCCTAACCCTAACCTCAACCCCAACCTCACCCTAACCCTAACCCTAACCCTCACCCTAGCCCTAACCCTCACCCTAACCCTCACAATAAACCTAACCCTAAACCACACCCTAACCCTCACCCTCAGCCGAACCGTTACCTTCACCCTAACCCTAACCCTCACCCTAAACCTCACCGTAACCCTAATCCTAAACCTAACCCTTATCATAACCCTAATCCTAAACCTCACCCTAACCCTCACCTTAACCCGAACCATAACACTAACCCTCGCCCAAAACCTAAAGCTAACCATAAACCTCACCCTCACCCTAACCCTTATCCTCACACTAACCCTAACCCTAACCCTAACCCTCACCCTCACCCTCACTCTCACCCTCATCTTAAACCTTGCACTAACCAGAATCCTAACTCTAACACTCACCCTCACCCTAAACTTCAACCTAAACCTTATTCTCACTCTAACCCTAAACCTAAAACTCACCATCACCCTCACGCTAATTCTAACCCTAAACTTAACCCTCAATCTAACCGTAACACTTACCCTAACCCTAACCCTAACCCTAACCCTAACCCTCACCCTAACCCTAAACCTAACCCTCACATTCACCCTCACCCTCACCATAACCTAACCCTAACCCTAAACTTCACCCTAACGCTCACCCTAAACCTAACAATAAGCCTTACCCTCATGCTCACTCTAAAACTCCCCCTAAGCTTTATCCTCATACTAACCCTAAGTCTAACCCTAACGCTAACTGTCATACTAACCCTAACCCTCTCCCTAACCCTAACCCTACCCCCCAACCTAACCCTCACACTAACCCTAACCCTTACCCTAACCCTCACCCTAACCCTAACCCTCACCGTCACCCTAACCCTCACCATAAACCTAACCCTAAACCACACCCTAAACCTCACCTTCACCCTCACACTCACATGAACTGTCACCATCAACCTAACCCTCAGCCTCACCCTAAACATCACCCTAAACCTAACCCTCAATCTAACCCTAACCCTAACCCTCACCCTAACCCTAACACTCAAACTAACCATCAACCTCAACCTAATTCTCACCCTAAACCTAAACCTAATCCTTACCTAACTGAAAACCTCACCCTTACCCTCACATTCACCCTAACCCACACCCTCACCGTAGTCCTCACACTAAACCTAAACCTCACCCTAACACTTATCCTAAATCTCACAATCACCCTCACCCTAACCCTAACCCTAACCCGAACCCTTACCCTAACCCTCACCCTCAACCTAACCTTCACCCTAACCCTAAACCTCAACCTATTCCTCACCCTAACCCTAAACCTCACCCTAACCATAATCCTAACACTTACCTAAAGGAAACCCTCACCCTCACCCTCACACTCACCCTAACCCTCAACATAACCATTGCCATCACCCTAAACCTGAAGGTCACAATAAAGCTTACACTCAACTTCACCCTAACCCTAAATCTAATCCTTACCCTAACACTAACCCTGACCCTAAATCTCACCCTAACCCTAACCCTAACCCAAAACCTCACCCTGACCTAACCCTCACCTTAACACTAAGCCTAACACTAACCCACACATTAAACCTTTCACTAACCCTAAACCTCACCCTTACCCTATGCCTCACCCAAACCTTATCCTCACACTAATCCTAACCCTAATCCTAACCCTCACCCTCACCATCACCCTAACCCTAACCCTAACCCTAACCCTCACCCTAACCCTAACACTTACCCTACCCTAATCCTAACCCTCACACTAACCCTCACCCTCACCCTAAACCTAAACCTATCCCTCACCCTCAACCTCACCTTCACCCTAACCCTAACCCTAACCATTAACCTAACCCAAACCCTTACCCTAAACCTAACCCTATCCCTCACACTAACACTCACCCTCAGCCTAACCCTAAACCTAAACCTCACTTTAAACCTAAACCTAACCCTAACCCTACCCCTTAGCCTCACCCTAACCCTAACACTAAGCCTAACCCTCAATCTCACCCTCACCCTAAACTTAAACCTAACTCTCAAACTCCCCCTAAACCTAATCCTAAACCTAACCCACACCCTCACTGTCACCTTCACCCTAAACCTCACCATCAACCTCACCTTCACCCTCACCCTCAAAGTAACCCTAACCCTCACCCTAACCCTAACCCTAAACCTCAACCTCACCCTCACCCTTACCCTAAGCCTAAACCACACCCTAAACCTCACCTTCACCCTCACACTCACCCGAAGAGTCAGGCTCACCCTAACCCTCAGCCTCACCCTAAACCTAACCCTCAATCTAACCCTAACCCTAACCCTCACCCTAAACCTAACACTCAAAGTAACCATCAACCTCAAATTAATCCTCACCCTTAACCTAACCCTAATCCTTACCTAACTGAAAACCTCACCCTTTCCCTCACATTCACCCTATCCCACACCAGCACCGTAGTCCTCACACTAAACCTAAACCTCACACTAACACTTAACTAAACCTCACAATCAACCTCACCCTAACCCTAACCCTAACCTGAAACCTTACCCTAACCCTCACCCTCAACCTAACCCTCACCCTAACCCTAAACCTCAACCTAAACCTCAACCTAAACCTAAACCTCACCCTAACCATAACCCTAACCCTTACCTAAAGGAAACCCTCACCCTCACCCTCACACTCACCCTAACCCTCAACATCACCGTAGCCCTCACCCTAAGCCTAAACGTCAGAATAAACCTTACACTCAACTTCACCCTAACCCTAACCCTAACCCTAATCCTCACCCTAAACCTCACCCTAACCATAATCTTAACCCTAACGATAACCCTCAACCTAAATCTAATCCTTACCCTAACCCTAACCCTAACCCTAAATCCCACCCTAACCCTAACCCTAACCCAAAAGCTCACCCTGACCTAACCGTCACCTTAACCCTAAAACTTACACTAACCCACACATTAAACCTTTCACTAACCCTAACCCTCACCCTTACCCTAAGCCTCACCCAAACCTTATCCTCACACTAATCCTAACCCTAATCCTAATACTCACCCTCACCATCACCCTAACCCTAACCCTAACCCTAACCCTCACCCTAACCCTAACACTTTCCCTACCCTAATCCTAACCCTCACACTAAACCTCACCCTCACCCTAACCCTAAACCTAACCCTCACCCTCAACCTTGCCCTAACCCTAACCCTAACCCTAACCCTAAACCTAACCCTAACCCTAACCCTAACCCTAACCCTAACACTAACTCTAACCCTAACCCTAAACTTAACCCTCACCCTAACCCTAACCATAACCCTAACCCTAACCCTAACCCTAACCTCACCGTCAACCTCACTTTAACCCTAACCCTCAAAGTAACCCTAACCCTCACCCTAACCCTAAGCCTAACCCTCACCCTCAACCTCAGCCTTACCCTAACCCTAAACCTAAACCTAATCCTCACCCTAACCCTCACACTCACCCTAAACCTTACCCTCACCACCACCATCACCCTCACTCTAAACCTCACCCTCAACTTAACAGTCACCCTCACCGTGAACATCACCCTAACCTAACCCCCACCCTCATCCTCACCCTAAACCTAACCCTCACCCTAACCCTAATGATAAACCTTACCCTCATGCTCACCCTAAAACTCACCCTAAGCTTTATCCTCATACTAACCCTAACACAAACCCCAACGCTAACCGTCACAGTAACCTAACCCTCTCCCTAACCCTAATCCTACCGCTCAAACTAACCGTCACCCTAAACCTAACCCTAACCCTAACCCTTACCCTAAACCTAAACCTCACCCTCACCCTAACCCTCACCTTCACACTAACGCTTACCATAAACCTAACACTAAACCACACCCTAACCCTCACCCTCACCCTCAAACTCACCCGAAACGTCACCCTCACCCTAGCCCTCAGCCTCACCCTAAACCTCACCCTAACTCTAACCCTCAATCTAACCCTAACCCTAATCCTCACCCTAACCCTAACATTCAAACCAAACCTCACCCTCAACTTCACCCTCAGCTTAACCCTCATCGTCACCGTAAACATCACCCGAACCCTAACCCTAACCCTAAACCTAACCCTAACCCTAACCCTCTGCCTAACCCTAACGATAAACCTTACCCTCATGCTAACCCTAAAACTCACCGAAAGCTTTATCCTCATACTAACCCTAACTCTAACCCTAACGCTAAACATCACACTAACCCTAACCCTCGCCCTAACCCTAATCCTACCCCTCAACCTAACCTTCATTGTAAAGCTAACCCTATCCCTAACACTCACCCTAAACCTATCCCTCACCGTCACCCTCACCATAACACTCACTGTCACCAGAACCCTCACCTAACCCTAAACGACACCCTAACCCTCACCCGAACCCTCACCCTCACCCTCACCCTCACCCTAACTCTAACCCTAACCCTAACCTAACCCTAACCCTAACCCTAACCCTAACCCTAACCCTAACCCTAAACCTAACCCTATCCTAACCCTAACCTTAACCCTAACCCTAACCCTAACCGTAACCCTAAGCCTCAAACTAAACCTAACCCTACCCCTCACCCTCACAATACCCCTAACCCTACTCCTAACACTGATTCACACCCTCACCCTCACCCTAACCCTAACCCTAACCCTCACCCTAACCCTCATCTTAAACCTAACGCTAAACCTAACCCTCACTTTCACCCTAAACCTCACCCTAACCCTTACCCTTACCATAACTTTAAACCTAACCCTAATCCTTACACAAAACCTAACCCTCGATCACACACACCCTAACTCTCACAATCACCCGAATCCGAATCCTCACCCGAACACTCACACTAAATCTAAACCTAACCCTTATCCTAAACATAACCCTCATCCTCAACCTCATCCTAAGCCTAAACCCTAACCCTAAACCTAACCCACACCCTCAACCTAACCCTCACCCTAACCCTATCCCTAACCCTAACCCTAACCCTAACTCTGACCTGAACACTCACCGTCACCCTAACCATCACACTAAACATTACCCTAACCCTAACCCTCACCCTAACCCTTTCCCTAATCATAAACCTCACCCTAACCCTAAACCTCACCGAAACCCTAACTCTCACATTAACCCTAACCCTAAGTCTCACCATCACCCTCACCCTCACCCTAAGCTTACCCCTCATCCTAACACTAACCCTCACCCTCATCCTCACCCTCAACCTAACCCTAACCCTAACCCTGACCCTAACCCTCACCGTAACCCTAACCCTAACCCTAACCCTAACCCACACCCTCAACCTAATATTCACCCTAAACCTACCCTAACCCTTATCTAACCAAAAACTTCACCCTCACCCTTACACTCACCCTAAACTTCACCCTCACCCTAGCACTCACCCTAACACTAACCCTCAACCAAATCCTAACCCTAACCCTCACCCTAACCCTAACCCTGACCCTAACCCTCACTGTAACCCAAAGCCTAACCCTAAACCTAACCCTCACCATACCCCTCCCCTTAACCCTTACCCAAACCCTAATACTCAACCTATCACTAATCCTAACCGTAATCTTAACCCTAACCCTCACCCTCACCCTAAACCTCACCCTAACCCTTACACTCACACTAATGCTAACCCTAACGCTAACCCTCACCCTAATCCTAACACTCACCCTCACTCTATGCCTAACCTTAACCCTAACCCTAATCCTAAATCTAACCCTCACTGTCACCCTAACACTAAGCCTAACCCTCACCTTCACCCTAACCCTCATCCTAACCCTAACCCTAACCCTCACCCTAACCCTAAACTTCAACCTCAACCTAACCCTCACCATCACACTAACACTCAACCGAATCTGAACACTCACGCCCTAACACTCACCCTCTCAGGAACCGTTACACTCACCCAAAATCTCACCCTCACCCTAACTCTTACCCTCACCCTAAACCTAACCCTAAACCTAACCATCATCCTAACCCTATCCCTAACCTTCACCCTAAATCTAACCCTCAAACTAACCCTCAGCCTCACCCTAATCCTCAACCGAACCCTAACCCTAAACCTTACCTAAGTGAAAACCTCACCCTCAACCTCGCCCTTACCCTCAAACTAACCCTCACCTTCACCCAAGCCCTCACCCTAATCCTAACCCTCACCCTAACCCTAAACCTAACCCTCACCCTCACCATCACCCTCACCGTCACTCTAACCCTAACCCTAAACCTAACCCTAACCCTCACCCTCACCCTACCCTCACCCTCATACTAAAAATCACCCTAAACCTTACCCTCACCCTAACCCTTACACTGACCCTAACACTCACATTAACCTAACCCTCACCCTAACCCTAAACCTACATCTCAGCCTAAATCTCACCCTAATCCTAACCCTAAACCTCACCCTACCCCTCACCTTAACCCTTACCCAAACCCTAATACTCAACCTATCACTAATCCTAACCCTAATCTTAACCCTAATCCTCACCCTCACTCTAACCCTCACCCTAACCCTTACACTCATTCTAATGCTAACCCTAACCCTAACACTCAGCCTAATCTTAACACTCACCCTCACCCTAAGAGTAAACTTAACCTTAACCCTAATCCTAAATCTAACCCTCACAGTCACCCTAACCCTAACCCTAACCCTAACCCTCACCCTCACCATAACCCTAACCCTAACCCTCACCCTGACACTCACCCTAACCCTAACACTAACCCTAACCCTCACCCTCACACTAACCCTCACCCTAACTCTTATCCTCACACTAAACCTAACTCTAGCCCTAACCCTAAACCTCACACTATCCCTAACGCTCACCATAACTCTAACCCTACACCTCACCATAACCCTCACCCTAACCATAACACTTACCTAACTGAAACCCTCACCCTCATCCTCAACCTAGCCCTCACCCTAACCCTAACCCTCACCCTGACCCTCACCCTCAATCTCAGTCGAACCCTAAACCTAACCCTATTCCTAACCCTAACCCTCACTCTCACACTCACCCTAACTTTAACACTAAACCTAACCCTAACCTTCACCCACACCCTAAACCTCACCCTCTCCTGCACCCTCACCTCACCCGAAACCTCGCCCTCACCCTAACCCTCAAACTGACTCTAAACATAACCCTAACTCTAACTCCCACCCTAACCCTCAAAATAACCCTCAACCTCAACCTAATGCTCATCCTAACCCTAACTATAACCCTTACCTAACTGAAACAATCACCCGCACCCTCACCCTCAACCTCAACCTAAACCTCACACTCACCCTAGCCCTCAAGTAACCCTAACCCTCACCCTAACCCTAAACCTCACCCTCACCCTCACCATTACCCTAACCCTAACCTTAAACCTCACCCTAACCCTAACCCTAATGCTAAAGCTAATCCTCACTCTCACCCTAACCATCAGCCTAACACTTACCCTCATAATAAACCTTACCCTAACCCTAACATTCACACTAAACCTAACCCTCACACTAACCCTAAACCTTGCCCTCAGCCTAAACCTCAACCTAACCCTAATCATAACCCTAATCCTCACCCTATCCCTAAGCCTAACCATAACCCTCACCCTAACCCTCACTTTAACACTTACCCAAACCCTAATAATCAACCTATCACTAATCCTAACCTTAACCCTAAACTTGAATCTCACCATAACCCACACCCTAACCCTTACCCTCACCCTAATGCTAACCCTAACCCTAACCCTCACCCTAACCCTAAACCTCACTGTCACCCTAACACTCACCCGAACCCGAACCCTTACTCACACCCTATCCCTCACCCTCACCCTAAACATCACCTTAAGCCTAACCTTCACCATAACCCTAACCGTAACCCTCACCCTAACCCTATCCCCCACCCTTACCCTCACTGTAACCCTAAGCCAAACCTAAACCTCACCCTCACCCTAACCCTCACCGGCACCTTAACACTAACCGTAAACCTCACCCTAACCCTAACCCTCAACTTAACCCTCACCGTAACCCTAATCCTAACCCTAAACCTCACCCTCACCCTAACCCTCACAATCACCCTAACACTCATCCAAACCCAAACTCTCAGCCACACCCTAACCCTCACCTTCTCCTGAAACTCAACCTCACCCGAAACCTCACCCTCATCCTAAAATTCACGCTCACCCTATCCCTAACCTAACCCTAACCCTCACCCTAACCATAACCTTAACCCTTATCCTCACCCTCACCTTCACCTTAATCCTAAACCTAATTCTAACCCTAACCCTCACCCTCAGTCTAACCATCACCCTAACCCTTACCCTCACCCAAATCCTTAACCTAACAATAAATCAAATTAAACCTAAACTTCACCCTAACCCTAACCCAACCCCTCAGCCTAAACCTCACACTCACACTATCTCTAAACCTAATCCTCACCCTATCCCTAAACCTAACCCTAACCCTCACCTTAACCCTCACCTTAACCCTTACCCCAACCCTAATCCTCACCCTATCACTAATCCTAAGCCTAACTCTAACCCTCAACCTCACCCTAAACCTCACCCTAACACTTACCCTCACACTAATATTAACCCTAACCCTAACCCTCACCCTAATCCTAAACCTCATCCTCACCCTCACCCTAACCTTAAACTTAATCCTAAATCTAACCCTAACCCTAACACCATCACACTAACCCTAACCCTCACCCTAACCCTAACCCTCACCCTCACCCTAACCCTCATAGTCACCCTAACACTCACCTACACGCTAACCCTCCCCCTAACCCGACCCATAAACCTCACCCTAAGCCCCACCCTCACCATAAACATCACACTTAACCCTAACACTCACCCTAAATCTAACCCTAACCCTCACCCTAACCCTAACCGTAACTCATACCCTCACTCTCACCCTCACCCTCACCCTCACCCTAACCCTAACCCTAACCCTCACCCTCATCCTAAATATCACCCTAACCCTAAAGCTCAAACTAACCCTAATCCTCACCCTAACCCTCATCCTAAACCTAACTATAACCCTGACCTTCACCCTCACTCTAACCCTCATTCTAACCCTTATCGTCACACTAACCCTAACCCTCACATGAACCCTAACCCTCAGCCTTACCCCAATCCTACCCCTCACCCTAACCTTCAACCTAACACTAACCCTAAAACTCACACTTACTCTAACCTTCACCCTAACCCTAACCCTCAACCTAAACCTCACCCTAACCCTTACGATAACCCTAAACCTCATCTTCACGCTATCCCTCACCCTAACACTTATCCTCACACTAACCCAAACCGTCACACTAACCCTAACGCTCACCCTAACCATAACACTTACCCTCAACCTAAACCTAACCATAACCCTAAACCTAAACCTCACCCTCAACCTAACCCTCACCCTAACCCGTACCGTCACCCTAACACTAATCCTAATCCTCACACTAACCCTAAACCTCACCCTCAACCTAACACTCACCCTCACCCTCACCCTAACACTCACCCTAACATTAACCCTAACCCTAATAATAAACCTAACCCTCATGCTCACCCTCAACCTAACACTAACCCTAAACCTAACCCTAACCCTCACCCTCACTGTAACGCTCACCCACACCCTAAACATCACCCTAACCCTAACCCTCACCCGAACCTTAAACCTAACCCTCATCCTAAACCTAACCCTCACCCTAAGCCTCAACATAACCCTAAGCCTAAACCTAACCCTCACCCACACCCTAACCCTCACTGTCACCCTAACACTCACCGGAACCCGAACCCTCACCCACACCCTTAACCTCACACTCTCCTGAACCTCACCCTCACCTTAAACCTCACCCTTATCCTAACCCTCACCCTCACCCTACACCTTACTTAACCCTAACACTCACCCTAACCCTAAACTTAACACTCACCCTCACCTTCAACCTCACCCTAACCCTAACACTAACCCTAAACCTCACCATAACCATAACACTAAACCTAATTCTAACCCTAACCCTCACCTTAAGCCTAAACATCACCCTAACCTTAAACCTCACACTAACCCTCACTCTCACCCTCACTCTAAACCTACCCCACAGCCTAACACTAATCCTAAACCTAGCCCTAACCCTAACCCTCACCCTAACCCAAACCTTCACCCCCACCCTCACCCTCAGCCTAACCCTAACCCTAATATTAATCCTAAACCTAAGCCTTACTCACACCCTCATCCTAACTATAACCCTAAAACTAGACCTAACATTCACCCTCACCCTCATCCCAACCCTAACCCAAACCCTAACCCTAACACTCGCCCTCACCCTCACACTAACCCTAACCCTCACCCTCATTCTAAACATCACCCTAACCCTAAACCTCAACCTAACCTTAATCCTCACCCTAACTCTCACCCTAAACCTAACAATAACACTTACCTTCACCCTCACTCTAACCCTCACTCTACACCTTATCCTCACACTAACCCTAACCCTCACACGAACCCTAACCCTCAACCTTACCCCAACACTACCCCTCACCCTAACCCTCAACTTAACTGTAACCCTAATACTCACACTAACTCTAACCTTCACCAGAACCCTAACCCTCACCCTAACCCTCACCTAACCCTAACGATAACACTAACCATCACCCTCACCCTAACCCTCACCCTAACCCTTATCCTCACACTAACCCTAACCCTAACACTAACCCTAACACTCACCCTCACCCTAATCCTTAGCCTCAATGTAAACCTAACCATAACCCTAAACTTAAACCTCACACTAACCCTCACCCTCACCCTCAACCTAAACCTACCCCACAGCCTAACACTCATCCTAAACCTAACCCTAACCCTAACCCTCACCCTAACCCAAACCTTCACCCCCACCCTCACCCACAGCCTAACCCTAACCCTAACCCTAATCCTAAACCTAATTCTTTCCCACACGCTCACCCTAACTATAACCCTAAACCTATACCTAACCCTCACCCTCACCCTCACATTCATCCTAACCCTAACCCAAAACCTAACCCTAACACTCACTCTCACCCTAACCCTAACCATAACCCTAAACCTCAACCTAACACTACCCTAACACTAATGCTACACTTAACCCTCACACTCAGACTAGCCATCACCCTAACCCTAAACCACCTGTGAGCCTAAACCTCACCATAATCCTAACCCTAACCCTAATCCTCCCCCATCCCTAACCCTAAACCTAACCTTCACCCAAACCATCAGCTTATACCTTACCCAAACCTAATCCTCAACCTATCACTAATCGTAACCCTAACCCTAACCCTAACCCTCACCCTAATCCTAACCCTCACCATAACCCTAACACCAATCCTAAATCTAACCCTCACCGACACAATAACCCTAACCCTAAACCTAACCCTCACCCTCACCCTAACCCTCACCATCAGACTAACCCTCACCCTAACCCTTATATCACACTGAACCTAAACCTATTCCTAACCCTAACCCTCACAATAATCCTAACCCTCACCCTAACCCTAACCATACCCCTCAACCTAACCCTAACCCTAACACTCACACTATCCCTCACCGTAAACCTAAACCTGAACCTCACCAGAACCCAAACACTAAACCTCACCCTAAAACTCACCCTCACCATAAACATCACGCTAACCCTAACACTCACCATTACTCTAACCCTAAGGCTCATCCTAAATATAACTCTAACCGTTTCCCTCACCATCACACTCACACTCACCCTAAACATCACCCTAACCCTAACCCTCACTCTAACGCTAACCCTAAACCTCACCCTAACCCTAACACTCACCTTAACCCTCAACTTAACCCGAACGATAACTCTAACCCTCTCCCTCACACAAACCCTCACTCTAACCGTTATCCTCACACTAACCCTAACACTCACACTAAACCTAGCCCTCACCCTATCCCTAACCCTAACCCTATCCCTCACCCTAACCCTCACCCTCACCCTAAAACTAATGATAACCCTAACCCTCATCTTAACCCTAAACCTCACCATAACCCTTACACTCATCCTAACCCTAAGCCCCACCCTCAAACTAAACCTCACCCTCACCCTTACCGTCACCCTAACCCTAACCCTAACCCTAACCCTCAGCCTAATCCTAACCTCACCCTCACCCTCATACTCAACCTCAGCCTAAGCCTAACCCTAACCTAACCATAATCCTAAACCTAACCCTCGGCCCCAGGCTCACCCTAACCATAACCCTAACCAACACCCTCAATCTCACCCTGAGCCTAAATCTATACCTAACACTCACCCTAAATCTAACCCTCACTCTAACCCTAACTCTAACCCTCAGCTTCACCCTAAGCCTAACCCGAACCCTAATCCTCACTCTAACCCTAACCCTAAATCTAAAACTCTCCCTAACCCTCACCCTCACCCTAAACCTCATCCTAACCCTTACCCTCACCATAACCCTAAACCTAAACCTAACCCTAATGCTCACCCTAACCCTAACCCTCACCCACACGCTAACACTCACCCTCACACTCACCCTAACACTCAGCCAAACCCTAAACCTTACCCTAATCCTAAACCTAACCCTCACACTGACACTCACCCTAAACCTAACCCTAAACCTAACCCTACCCCTCACCCTCTTCCTAACCCTCACCCTAACCATAATGCTAACCATAACCCTTACCCTCACCCTAAATCCCACCCTAACACTTATCCTCAAACTAACCCTAACCCTAACACTAACCCTCACACTAAACCTAACCCTCACCCTAATCTTAACCCTACCGCTCAACCTAAGCCTCACCCTAAACCTAACCCTAACCTAACCCTCACCATAACCCTAACCCTAACCCTCATCGTCACACTCACCATAACCGTCACCCTAACCGTCACCTAAACCCGAAACCTGACCCACACCATAACCCTCACCTTCTCATGAACCTCACCCTCGCCTTACCCACATCATAACCCTTACCCTCACACTAACGCTAACCTAACCCTAACCTTCACCCTCACCCTAACCCTCGTTGTCACCCTAACCCTCACCCTAAGCCTAACCCTCACCCAAACCCTAAACCTCACCATAAGCCTAACCCAAATCCTATCCCTAATCCTAAACTTAACCCTCACTCTAACCTCAAACCTCAAACTAACCCTAACCCTCACTGTCACTCCAACCCTCACCGACACCCTAACACTCACCCGAACATGAACCCCCACCCAGACAATAACCCTCACCCTCCCCCGAACCCTCACCATCACCCTAAACATCAACCTACTCAAAACGCTCACCCTAACCCTAAACCTAACCCTCACCCTTACCCTAAGCCTCACTGTCATCCTAACACTCACACGAATCTGAACCCTCACCCACACCCTTACCCTCACCCTCATCCTAACCCTCACCCTCACCCTAAACATCACCCTACCCCTAACCCTGACCCTAACCCTCACCCTCACCCTAACACTCAAAATAAACCTCAACCTCACCCTAACCCTAACCCTTACCTAACTGAAAAGCTAACCCTCAACCTCACCCTCACCCTCACCCTCAGTCTAACCCTCAACCTCACCATAGCCCTCACCCTAACCCTAAAACTCACCCTAACCCCAAACCTAACCCTCACCCTGACCCTAAACCTAACCCTAACCCTAAAACTCACCCTAACCCTAAACCTAAACCTAATGCTAAAGCTAATCCTCACCCTCACACTAAACATCACCCTAAACCTAACCCTAACCCTCACCTTAACCTTAACCCTAACCCTAACCGACACCTTTACCCTAACACTCACCGTCACCCTAACACTCACCCGAACCGGAACCCTTACCCACAACCTAACCCTCGTCCTCTCCTGAACTTCATCCTCATCCGAAACCACACAGTCACCCTAACCCTCACCCTCACCCTAAACTTCATCCTAACCCTACCCATCACTTTAATCCTAACCATCAAACTAAGACTCACCCTCACCCTAATCCTCTACCTAACCCTAACTCTAACCCTTACCTAACTACAACCCTCACCCTCAACCTCACCATCACCCTCAGCCTAATTCTCACCCTCACCCTAGCCCTCACCACAAACCTAAACAATACCCTAACCCTAACTCTAACCCTCACCCTCACCCTCACCCTAACCGTTACTCTAAGCCTAAACCCCACCCTAACACTAGCCCTAACCCTAATGCTTACCCTAACCCTCACCCTCACCTTACCTCACCCAAACCCGTACCCTAACCCTAACACCCACACTAAACTTAACACTCAGCCTAACACTAAACCTCCCCCTCAGCCTAAATCTCAACCTAACCCTCACCCTAACATTCACCTTAACTGTTACCCAAACCCTAATCTTCACCATATCAATAATCCTAACTCTAGCCCTAACCCTAACACTCACCCTCACACTAAACCTAACCCTAAAACTTATACTCACCCTAATGCTGATCTTAACCCTAAACCTCATCCTAATCCTAACCCTCACCCTCACCTTCACCCTCACCCTAAGCCTAACCATAACCCTAACCCTAATCCTAAATCTAATCCTCACCCTTACCCTAACCCTAACACTGACCCTGAACCTCACCTTACCCTCACCCAAACACTTACCCTCAACTTAACCCTCACCCTAACTCTAACTCTAACCCTAACCCACACCATCACCATAACAATAATGCTAACCCTAACCCTCACACTAACACTACCCCTCACACTAACTCTCACACTAAACCTTACCCTAATACAAACCCTCACAGTCACCCTCACACTAACTCTAACCCTAACCCTAATCCTCAGAGTAGCCCACACTCTCAACTACACCTAACCCTAAGAATAACCCTAAAACTCACCCTAAAACTCACCCCCACCCAAACATTAATGCTAACCCAAACCCGAACCCTCACCCTAACCCTTACCCTCACCCTAATGCTAAACCTATCCCTAACCCTCACCATAATCCTAAACCTCATCCTCACCCTAAGCATAACCTTAACCCTAACCCTAATCCTAACTCTACCCCTCACTGTCACCTTAACCCTAACCTTAACACTAACCCTCACCTTCACCCTAATCCTAAACCTAACCCTCACCCTGACACTCACCCTAACCCTAACGCTAACCCTAATCCTCACCCTCACACTAACCCTCATCCTAACCCTTATCCTCACACTAACCCTAACCCTAGCACTAAACCTAAACCTAACCCTAACCCTCACACCCTAACCCTCACCCTAACCTTAACAATACCCCTCACCCTAACCCTCACCCTAATCCTAAACCTAACCCTCACCCTAATCCTCACCCTATCCCTAACATTTACCTAACCGAAACCCTCACTCTCAGCCCCACCCTAGCTCTCACCCTAACACTAACCCTAACCCTAACAATCACCCACACCCTCACACTCACCCTCACCCTCAGTCTAAACCTAAACCTCACCCTAATCCTAACCTCAAGCTTCACCGTCATCCTCACCCTAACCGTAACCCTAACCCAAATCCTAAACCTCATCCTCACCCTCAACCTCACCCTAACACTAACCCTAACCCTAAGCCTCCCCCTAACCCTAAGCCTGACCCTAACCCTAACCCTCATCCTCACCCTAATCCTAAACCTAACACTAACCCTAAACCTCACCCTCACCTTACCCTCATCCTAACCCTTACCCTCACACTAACGCTAAACTTAACCCTAAACTTCACCCTCACCCTTAATCTCGTCGTCTCCCTAACCCTCATCCTAAGCCTAACCCTCACAAACATGCTAATCCTCACCCTAAACCTAACTTTAACCCTCACCCTAAACCTAATCGTAACTCTCACCCTAACCCTGACTCTAACCCTCACCCTCACCTTAAGCCTAATCTGAAACCTAACCATCACCCTAACCCTCACCCTAACTCTATCGCTATCCCTAACCCTCACGCTAAGCCTCATCTTAACCCTTACCCTCACCATATAACAAAGCCTAAACCTAATCCTCACCCTATCCATAAACCTCCCCATCACCTAACAGTCACCCTCATCCTCACCCTCACCCTAACACTCACCCTAACTCTATCCCTAACCCTAATCCTAAACCTAACCCTCACGCTCACCCTCAACCTAAACCTAAACTTAAACCTAACCCTAACCCTCACCCTCACCCTCACCCTAAACATCACCCTAATCCTAACCCTCACCCTAACCCTAACCGTAACCCTCACCCTAACCCTAACCCTCACCCTAACCCTAACCGTAACACTCACCCTAAACCTAAACCTCAACCTAACCCTCACTCTAAACCTAACCGTAACACTCACCCTAACCCTAACCCTCACCCTAACCCTCACCCTCAACCTAAACCTTACCCTAACACTTATCCTCACACTAACCCTAACTCTAAACCTAATGCTAACCCTACCCCTCAAACTAAGCCTCAACCTAAACCTAACACAAACCCTAACCCTCAATGTAACCCTAAACCACACCTTAAACCTCAACCTCAACCTAAAACTCACCATCACCCTAACACTCACCCGAACCCGAACATCACCCACACCCTAACCCTCACCCTCTCCCGAACCCTCACCCTCACCCAAAACCTCACCTTCACCCTAACCCTGACCATCACCCTAAACATCACCCTAACCCTAGCCCTTACCCTAACACTAACCCTCACCCGAACCCTAACCCTAAAACCAAGCTTCACACTCAACCTAATCCTTATCCTAACCATAACCCTAACCCTTACCTAATTGAAACCCTCATTCTCAACCTCAGCAGCACCCTCAGCCTTACTCTCACCCTCACCCTAGCCCTGACCCAAAAACTAACCCTCTACCTAAACCTAACCCTAACCCTCACCCTCACCCTCACCCTAAACCTCACCCTCACCCTAAGCCTCACAGTAACCCTTACCCTCAACCTAAACCTTACCTTAACCCTTACCCTCACAATAATGCTAACCCTAAACCTAACCCTCAACCTAATCCTAACCCTCAACATAACCCTCACCCTCACCCTCACCCTCACCCTAACCCTAATCCTAAATCTAATTCTCACCATCACCCTAACCCTAACCCTAACCCTAAACTTTACCCTCCCCCTCAGCCTAACCCTAAAACTAACTCTCAGCCTAACCCAAAGGCTAACCCTAACCCTCACCATCACACTAACCCTACCGCTATCTCTAACCCTAACTTTCACAATAAACCTAATGCTAACCCTAACCCTAAACCTAATCCTCACCCTAACCCTAACACTCACCCATCTCCTAACACTCACCCTCACCCTCACCCTAGCCCTAACACTCACCCTAACTGTAACCCTAACCCTAATCCTAAACCTAACCCTCAAACTCAACCTCACCCTCAACCTAACCCTAAATCTAACACTAACACTCACCCTCACCCTCACCCTAACCCTCAACCTCACCCTAAACATCATCCTCATCTTAACCCTCACGGTAACCCTAACCGTAACCCTCACCCTAACCCTATCCGTAAACCTCACCCTAACCCTAACCCTCACCCTAGCCCTCACCCTAACCCTAATGATAACCCTAACCCTCACCCTCACCCTAAACCTCACCCTAACACTTATCCTCACACTAACCCTAACCCTAACCCTAACCCTAACCCTCAAACTAAGCCTCACCCTAAACCCAACACTAACCCTAACCCTCACTGTAACCTTAACCCTAACCTTAACCCTCACCCTCACCCTAAACCTCACCGTCATCCTAACACTCACCGGAACCCAAACCCTCACACACACACTAACACTCACCCTCTCCCAAACCCTCACCTTCACTGGATACCTCACCTTCACCCTAACCCTGACCATCACCCTAAATATCACCCTAACCCTAAACCTTACCCTACCCCTAACCCTCACCTGAACCCTAACCCTCAAACTAAGCCTCACCCTCAACCTAATCCTCATCCTAACCCTAACCCTAAGCTTTATTTAATTGAAATCCTCACCCTCAACCTCACCATCACTCTCAGCCTAACTCTCACCCTCACCCTAGCCCTGACCCTAAACCTAACCATCACACTAACCCTAAACCTTACCCTCACTCTCACCCTCACCCTCACCCTAAGCCTCACCCTAACCCTTACCCTAACCCTAAACCTTACTCTAACCCTCACCCACACACTAAAACTCACCATTACCCTCACATTCACCCTCACCCTAAACCTCACCATCACCCTAATCCTTACGCTAACCCTAACCCTAAACTTCACCCTCACCCTCACTCTAATCCTAACCCTAACACTAACCCTAATCCTCATCCTCAACTTAACCCTCACCCTAACCCTAACCCTAACACTAACCCTCACCCTAATCTTAACCCTCATCCTAAACCGAAACTTCAACCTCACCCTCACCATAAATCTAGCCCTAACAGTAACGTAAAACCTCACTCTCACCTTAACCCAAACCCTACCCTTATCCTCATCCTAAACCTAACCATAACCCTAATTCTAACTCTCACACTAACCCTAACCTTCAACCTAAACCTAACCCAAACCCAAACCCTCAGCCTAGCCTCACCCTAACCCTAAACTTTACCCTCACCGTAAACCTAACCATAACCCTAACCCTCACACGAACCCTAAACCTCATCGAAACCCTAACCCACATCCTCAACAGAACCTTCACCCTAACCCTAACCGTTCTCCACAGCCTAAACCTCACCCTAACCCTAACCCTAATCCTCACCCTATCCCTAACCCTAACTCTAACACTTACACTACCACTCAGCCTAACCCTCAACCTAACCCGCACCCTCACCCTAACCTTCAGCCTTACCTTAAAGTCACTATAACCCTATAACTCACTCTCACCCAAAACCTCACCCTAACCCTTACACTCACCCTAACCCTGACCCTAACCCAAACCCTAACCCTAACCCTAAACTTCACCATAACCCTCAGCCTAAACTTATCACTAACCCTCACCCTAACCCTAACCCTAATCCTAACACTCACCCTGACACTAAATCTCACTTTAACCCTAACGTTAACCCTAACCCTCACCCTCACCCTAATCGTAACCTTAACCCTCACCCTAACTCTTACCCTCACCCTCACCCTAACTCTAACACTAACCCTCAGCCTGACCCTCATGCTAACGCTCACTCTCACCCTAAACATCATCCTAACCCGAACCCTCAATCTAACCCTAACCCTAACCCTCACCCTAACCCTTAACCTTACCCTTATCCTCACGATAAATCTAACCCTATCCCTTACCTAAACGAAACCCTCACCCTCACCCTAACCTTCACCCTAACACTAATCCTCACCCTATCCCTAACTGAAACCGAATCCTCACCCTAACCCTCACCCTCACCCTAACCATAATGCTAACCGTAACCCTCAACCTTACCCTAACCTTCACCCAGTCCTAATCTTCAACATAATCATATCCCTCACCCTAACCCTAACCCTCACCCTAACTCTCACGCTCACCCTAATAGGTACCTTAATTCTAACCCTCATCCTAACCTGAAACCTCACCCTAACCCTAATTCTCACCCTCACCCTAATCCTAAACCTAAAACTCACCCTAAGACTAATCATCACCCTAACATTCACCATCACCCTAACCCTCACCCTAAGCCGAACCCTCAACCACACCATAATCCTAAACGTCACGTGAACCCTCAACTTAACGCTAACTCTCACCCTCAAACTAAACATCAGCATAACCCTAACAATCACCCTAAACCTAACCCTAACCCTCGGGTAACCCTAACCCTCACCCTCACCCTCACCCTCACCCTAAGAATAAACATAACCCCAACCCTAATCCTAAACTTAAACCTCACCCTCAGCCTCAACCTAACCCTAAACCTACCCTGAAACCTCACCCTCACCATCACCCTCACCATCACCCTAATCCTAACCCTAACCACAACCCTCATCCTAACCCTAAACCTTACCCTATCCTAACCCTAACCCTTACCCTAATCCTAATCCTAACCCTAACCCTCACCCTCACGCTAACGCTCACCCTAACACTTATCCTAAAACTAATCCTAATCTTAAACCTAACCTCACACTAACCCTAACTGTCAACCTAACCTTAACATTACCACTCACCCTAACCCTAAACCTAACCCTGATCCTCAACATATCCAAACCCTAACACTCACCCTCACCCTAACCCTCACCCACACCCTAACCCTCACCTTCACCCGAAACCTAAACCTCACCCTAACCCTCACGCTCACCCTAAACATCACCCTAAACCTAACCCTCACCCTAACTCTAACACTAACCTCAAACTAAACCCTCAACCTAATCAACACCCTAACAATAACCCTAAACCTTCCCTAACCGAAAACCTCACCCTCAACCTCTCCCTAATCCTAACGCTCACACTAGCACTCACCCTAACCCTAAACCTAAACCTAACCCTCACCCTCACCCTCATCATCACCCTGAGCCTAACCCTAACCCTAAACCTAATCCTAACCCTAACCCTCACTCTAACCCTAACCCTAACACTAACACTAACACTAACCCGTACCTAACCGAAACACTCACCATCACCCTCACACTCACCGTAACCCGCACCCTCACCATAGCCCTCAACCTAAACCTAAACCTCACCCTAACCCTAAACCTAACCCTCACCCTAACAATAAGCCTAACCCTAACGCTCACCCTAAACCTCACCCTAACACTATCCCTAACCGTAAAGCTAACCCTCACCCTAACCCTCACCTTCACCCTAACCCTAAACCTTACCCTAACCATGAACCCTCACCCTAATCCTTAACCTCAACGTGACCCTAATCCCAACCCTAACCCTAACCCTCACCCTAACCCTAACCCTAACCCTAAACCTAAACTTCACCCTCACCCTAACTCTCACCCTAACACTTACCCTCACCTTAATGCTAACCCTAACACTAACCCTCAAACCAACCCTCACCATCACCCTCACCCTAACCCTCACCAAAACCCTAACCCTCACCCTAACCCTCACTCTAACCCTAACCCTCAACCACACCCTAAACCTCATCCTCACCTGAACCCTCACACTCACCCTAACCCACACCCTTACACTAACCCTAAACCTAATCCTAAACCTAACGCTCACCCTCATCCTCACCCTAACACTAACCCTAACACTCTCACCCTCACCTTAATCCTCACCATAAACCTAACCCTAAACCTCAATCTCACCCTCACCCTAACCCTATCACTAACCCTAACCATCACTCTAACCCTAAACCTTACCCTAACCCTAAACCTTACCCTAACCCTCACCTTATACCTAGCGGGAACACTAACCCTCTCCCTCACGTTAACCCTCACCCTAACCCTTATCCTCACACTAACCCAAAACCTAACACTAATCCTAACCCTCACAATAACCCTAAACCTCAGCCTAACCCTAAACTTAACCTCACCCTAACCCTCACCCTAACCCTTACCCTCACCTTAACGCTAACCCTAACCCTAAACCTCCGCTCACCCTAACCATCACCATCGCCGTAAACCTCACCTTAAGCCTAACCCTCACCCACAAGCTAACACTAATCGTCATCCTCACCTTGAACATCACCCTAACCCTAACCCTCACCCTAAACCTAAGCCTAATTCTCATCCTAAACCTAACTCTCACCCTCAACCTAACCCAAAGCCTAACCATAAAAATAACACTAATCCTAAACGTATCCCTCACCCTCACTCCCAATCTAAGCCTAAGCCTAAGCCTAACCCTAATCCTAACACTAACCCTCACCCTAACCCTAAACCTAACCCTAAAACTCACTCACAACCTCAGTCTAACCCTTACCCTAAAGTTAATCCTAACCCTAACCCACACTCTCACCCTAAACCTCACCCTAACCATTATCATCACACTAAGTCTAATCCTAACACTCACAATCACCCTAACCTAACACTAAACCTAAATTTAACCCTCACTCTAACCCTAATTCTTACCCTAACCCTAACCCTCACACTAACCCTCACCCTAACCCTTATCCTAACATTAACCCTCACCCTAACCCTAAACCTCACCCTAACCCTAAACTTAACCCTCAGCCTAAACTTAATCCTCACCCTCACCCTAATCTGCACCCTAATCCTAACACTTACCTAATCGAAACCCTCACGCTCACCCTCAATATCACCCTAACCCTAACCCTCATCCTAACCCTGACCTCACACTAACCCTAATAGTAAACCTAACCCTCACACTAACCCTAACACTACCCCTCATCCTAAACCTCACCCTAAACATAACCATAACCCTATTCCTCACCCTATCCCTAACCCTAACCCAAAACCTCACCCTAACTTTACCCTCACCCTATCCCTAATGCTAAACCTAACCCTCACCTTTACCCTAAACCTCACCCTCACCCTAACTCTCAATATAAGCCTTACCCTTACTCTAACCATAACACTAACCCTCACCCTAATCCTAACCTTAACCCTAACCCTAAAATTCACCCTCATCCTAAACCTCACCCTAACCCTTTCCATTAACCTAACCCTCAACCTAAGCCTAAACCTCATCCACACCCTAACCCTAACCCTCACGTGAACCCTCACTGTCACCCTAATCCTCACCCTCACCCTAAACATCACCCTAACCCTAACCCTCACCCTTATCCTAACCTTCACCCTAACCTTCAACCTCACCCTAATCCTCACCCTAACACTAACACTAAACCTTTCCTAACCCAAACCCTCTTCCTCACCCTCATCCTAACCCTCACCCTCACCCTAGTCCTGACCATAACCCTAACCCTAACCCTAACTCTCAACCTCAATCTCACACTCACCCTCACCCTTAACCTATCCCTAATCCTCACCCTCACCCTCACTCTCACCCTCACCATAACTCTAACCTTAAACCTAAATCTCACCCTCACCCTCATCCTAAACCTAACCCTATCCCTAACCCTCACTCTAAGCCTAACCCTCACCCAAAACTTAACCCTAACACTCACCCTCACCCTAACCATAAACCTAAACCTAACCCTCAACCTAACCCTTATTCTAAACCTAACACGAACCCTCACCCTCAACTTCACCCTAAATCTCATCCTAACCCTTACCTTCACCATATCCCTAAACTTAACCTAAACCTAATCCTCACACTAACCCAAACTGTAACCCTAACCTTAACCCTCACCCTCACTCTGAGCCTCACCATCACCCTAACCCTCACCCTAACCCTAAAACTCAGCCACACCGAAAACCTCACCCTCAACGGAACACTCACCCTCACCCTAATTCTCACCCTTACCTAACCCTAACCCTAATCCTAAACCTAATCCTCACCCTCATCCTCACCCTAACACTAACGCTATTACTAACCCTCAGCCTCAAGCTAACCCTCACCCTCACCCTAACCCTCTTCCTAACCCTTATCCTCACACTAACCCAAACCCTAACACTAATCCTAACCCTCACAATAACCCTAAACCTCAGCCAAACCCTAAACTTAACCTCATCCTAATCCTCACCCTAACCCTTTCCCTCACCCTAACCCAAATCCTCACCCTAAACCTAAGCCTAATCCTCATCCTAAACCAAACTCTCACCCTCACCCTACCACTAAGCCTAACCCTAAAAATGACACTAATCCTAAACCTATCCCTCACCCTCACTCTCAACCTAAGCCTAACCCTAACCCTAACCCTAATCCTAACACTAACCCTCACCCTAACCATAAACCTAACCCTAAAATTCACCCTCACTCTCATACTAACACTTACCCTAAACCTAATCCTAACCCTAACCCACACCCTCACCCTAAACCTCACCCTAACCCTTATCCTCACATTAAGTCTAATCCTAACACTCACCCTCAACCTCACCCTCAACCTAACCCTAACCCTAAACTTAACCCTCACACTAACCCTCACCCTAACCCTTATCCTAACATTTACCGTAAGCCTAACCCTCAACCTCAGCCTCAGTGTAACCCTAAAACTCACCCTAACCCAGAACTTAACACTCAGCCTAAACCTAACCCTCACCCTCACCCTAATCTGCACCCTAAGCTAACACTTACCTAACCGAAACCCTCACCCTCACCCTCACCCTCAACATCACCCTCACCCTAACCCTCACCCTAACCCTGACCTCACCCTAACCCTAACCGTAATCCTAACCCTGACAGTAAACCTAATCCTCACACTAACCGTAACACTACCCCTCAGCCTAAACCTCACCCTAAACCTAACCATAACCCTAATCCTCACCCTATCCCTAACCCTAACCCGAAACCTCACCCTAACCTTACACTCACCCTAACCCTACTGCTAAACCTAACCCTCAGCTTAACCCTAAACCTCACCCTAACCCTAACCCTCAATATAAGCCTTACCCTTACCCTCACCCTAACCCTAACCTTCACCCTAACCCTAACCCTAACCCTAACCCTAAACTTCACACTCATCCTAACCCTCACCCTAAACATTACCCTCACCCTAACGCTAACCCTAACACTAACCCTCACCCTAACGCTCTCCATCACCCTAATCCTCAACCTCACCCTAAACATAACCCTAACCCTAACCCTCACCCTTATCCTAACCTTCACCCTAACCTTCAACCTCACCCTAATCCTCACCCTAACACTAACCTTAACCCTTACCTAACCAAAACCCTCTTCCTCACCCTCACCCTTACCCTCACCCTCATCCTAGCCCTGACCATAACAATAAGCCTAACCCTAACTCTCTCCCTCACTCTCACTCTCATCCTCAGCCTAACCCTAACCCTTAACCTAACCCTAACCCTCACCCTCAACCTCACTCTCACCCTCACCATAACTCTAACCCTAAACCTAACACTCACCCTCACCCTCACCCCAACCCTAACCCTATGCCTAACCCTCACCCTAAGCCTAACCCTCACCCAAACCCTAACCCTAACACTCACCCTCACCCTAACCCTAAACCTAAACCTAAACCTCAACTTAACCCTTATTCTAAACCTAACCCTCACCCTAACCCTCACCATAACACTAACCCTAAATCTAAACCTAAGCCTCACCCTAACCCTCACTGTCACCATACACTTCACCCTAACCCTAACACTAACACTAATCCCAAATTAACCCTAACCCTAACCCTCACCCTAACCCTCACCCTAACCCTAAACCTACCCCTCACCTAACCCTAACCCTAATCCTCAACCTAACACTAACCCTCACCCTCACCCTCAACCTCAGCCTGAGCTTAACCCTAACCCTAACGCTAATCCTAAACCTAATAATCACACTCTCACAAACCCTAATACTAATCATAACCCTAATACTAACCCTCACCCTCACCTCAACCTTAGCCTAACCCTAAACCAAACAATCACTGAAACCCTAACCCTAACCCTAATCCTAACCCTAACCCTCACACTAACCCTAAACCTAACCCTATAATTCACCCTAACCCTAAACCTAACCCTCACCCTAACACTAACCCTCACCCTAAGCCTACCCCTAACCCTCACCCTAAACTTCACCCTAACCCTAACCCTCACCCTAACCCGATATCTAACCCTCACCCTAACCCTCAACCTAACCCTAACCCTACCCTCAAACTAACCCTCATCCTAACCGTAACACTGACAGTCACCCCAAACCTAACCCTCACCCTCACCCTCACCCTCACCCTGAGCCTCACCCAAACCCTAAACCTAATCTTAAACCTAACCCTCACCCCCTCCCTCACCCTAATCCTAAACATAAGCCTAATGTTAACCCTCACACTTACACTCAACTTAACCCTAACCCTAACCCTAACAATAACTGTAACCCTAAACCTAATCCTAACCCTAACCCTCACCCTCAGCCTCACCAACACTCTAAACCTAACCCTAATCCTAAGCCTAACCCTCACCCTCAAGCTATCCCTAAACCTAAACCTCACCCTAATCCTCAACCTAACCCTATTGCTAACCCTAAAACTCACCCTCACTCTAAACCTCATTCTAACTCTAAAGCGCACTATAACCCTAACCCTAACCCTAACCCTAATCCTCACCCTAACCGTAACCCTCAATGACACCCTAACACTCAACCTCACCAGAACCCGAACCCTCATATTCACACATAATCTAACCCTAACCCTTCCCTAAACCTACACTTAACCCTCACCCTCACCCTCACCCTAACCCTAACCCTAACACTCACCCTCACCCTAAATATCACCCTAACCCTAACCCTAAAACTAACCCTGACCGTAGCCATCACCCTAACCCTAACACTAACCCTAACATTCACCCTCACCCTAAACCTCATCCTCACACTAACCCTAAGCCTATACCTAACGCTAACCCTCACACTAACCCTAACCCTAACCCTCAACCTAACCCTAACCCTCGCCCTCACCCTCACCATCAGCCTAACCCACATCCTAAACCTAACCCTAACCCACAACATAACCCTCTAACTCACCGGAACCCTCAACCTCACTTGAAACCTCACCCTCACCCTAACCCTCAGCCTCACCCTAAATATCACCCTAACCCTAACCCTAAACCTCACTCTAAACCTAACCCTAACGCTAACATTAACCTAACCCAAAACCTTACGTAACCGAAAACCTCACCCTCAACCTCACACTCACCGTAGCCCTCACCCTAAAGCTAAACCTCACCCTAAACCTAAACCTAACCCTCACCCTACCCTTACCCTAACCCTCACCCTAAACCTCACCCTAACCCTAACCCTAAACGTAACCCTCTCACCCTAACCCTCACCCTCACTCTAACACTAACTCTAACCAAAACCCTCACCTTCACCCTAACCCTAATCCTAACCCTCAACCTGACCCTCACCCTCACCCTCATCCTAACAATTACCATAACCATAACCCCAACCCTAACCCTCAGCCTCAACCTAACATTATCCCCAACATTCACCGTCACCCTCACCCTCAACCTCAACATCATCCTAAACCTCACCCTCACCCTAACCCTCACTTTCACCCTAAACATCACCCTAAGCCTAACCCTCAACCTAACCCTAACCCTTACACTAACCCTAAACCTAAACCTAACCCTCACCCTAAACCTAACCCTAACCCTCACCCTCAGCCTAACCCTAAACCTTACTCTAACCCTAATCCGAACGCTCACCCTAACCCTAACCATAACTGTAACCCTAACCCCCACCTTAACCCTAATGCTAACCCTAACTCTCACCCTCACCCTAAACCTGACCCTAACCCTTATCCTCACACTAACCCTAACCCTAAACCTCACCCTCACCCTAAACCTCACACTAAACCTAACTCTCACCTTAGACTTAAGCCTTACCCACACGCTCCCCCTCACACTCAGCCGAACCCTAAACCAAACCCTAATCCTAACCCTAACCCTCATACTCGTGCTAACACTAACCCTAACAATAACCCTCACCATCACCCTCACTCTCACCCTCATCCTAATCCTCATCCTCAACCTCACATTCACCCTAACCCTCACCCAAACCCTAACCCTACCCCTCATGCTAACCCTAACCCTAACTCTAACCCTAAACCTAACCCTCACCCTTACCCCAACCCTCACACTGATGCTCAGCCTCACCCTCAGCCTAACCCTAACCCTAACCCTCACCCTCACCCTAAATGTCACCCTAACCCTAACCCTCACTGTAACCCTAACCCTCACCCTAACATTAACCCTCAAACTCACACTAACACTCACCCTCATCCTAACCCTCAAACTCACCCTAAGCCTCAACATAACCCTTGCCATCACCCTAAACCTAACCCTCGCCCTAACACTAACCCTCATCCTAACCCTAACCCTAATCCTAATCCTAACCCTAACCCTCATCCTCAGCCTCACCAAAACTCTAAGCCTAACCCTAATCCTAATCCTAACCCTCACCCTCACCCTATCCCTAAACCTAACCCTTGCACTAATCCTCACCCTAACCCTATTTCTAACCCTAAACCTCACCCTCACCCTAAACCTCACTCTAACTCTAAAGCTCACTATAAACCTAACCCTAACCCTGACCGTAATTCTCACCCTAACCCTAAACCTCAACCACACCCGAACATGTAACCTCACGCTCACCCTAACCCTAACCCTAACCGTAATCCTCACCCTACCCTAACCCTAATCCCAAACCTAAATCTCATCCTCAACTTCACCCTCACCCTAACCCTCAACCTGAAACTCACCTTCACACTAACCCTCAAACGAACCCTAACCCACACCCTCACCCTCACCCTCAGCCTAACCCTAAACCTAACACTAATCCTAACCCTAACCCTCACCTTCAACCTAAACATAACCCTCAACATCTCCCTCAACCTCACACTCACCCTAACCCTCAACCTCAATCTCACCCTCACCCTAATATTCAACCTCACCCTAAAAATCACCCTAACCCTAACCCTCAACCTAACCATAACCTTTACCCTAACCCTAACCCTAACCCTCATCCTATACTTTATCATCAGACTAACCCTTACTCTAAACCTAACCCTAACACTCACACTAACCCTAACTCTCTCCCTAACCCTAAACCTACCCCTCAACCTAACCCTCACCCGAACTCTAAACCTAACCCTTAATCTCACCCTAACCCTATCCCTAACCCTCACCATCACCCTAACCCTCATCGTCACTCTAACCCTCACCTTAAACCGAACAATTACCCACACCCTACAACTCACCCTCACCGGAAACCTCATCTTCACCTAAACCCTCACCCTCACCCTAACCCTCAGCCTCACCATAACCCTTACCCTAACCCTAACCCTCAACCTAATCCTCACCCTAACCCTAATGCTCACCCTAAACATAAACCTAACCATTACTGAGGGAAACACTCACCCTAAACCTAACCCTAACCCTAAGACTAAACCTCACCCTAACCCTTACCCTAAACCTCACCCTCACCCTCACCCTCACCCTAACCCTAACCCAAAACCTCAACCTAACCCTTCTCCTAACCCTAACCATAACGCTCAACCTCACACTAAACCTCAACCTAACCCTTACCCTCAACCTGACCCTAAACCTAAACCTAACCCTAACCCACACACTAACCCTAACCCTCACACTAACCCTAACCCTACTATCACCATAACCCTCACCCTCACCCTAACCCTAAACGTAAACCTAACCCTAACCTTCACATTAACTCTGACCCTAACACTCAACCTAAACCTAACCCTCACACTAACCCTCACATTAAACCTAATCCTCACCCTAAAAATAACCCTAAATCTTACCTAACCAAAACCATCACGTTCACCCTCATTCTCACCCTAACACTCACACTCACCCTAGCCCTCACCTTAAACCTAACCCTAACCCTAACCCTAATCTTCACCCTCACCCTCACCGTCACCCTCAGCTTAACCCTAACCCTAACCCTAATCCTAAACCTAACCTTCAACCTCATCCACACCCTAACCCTAAACCTAAAACTAAGCTTCACCCTCACCCTCACCATCACCCTCAGCCTTACCATAACCCTAACCCAAATCGTAAACCTTAACCTCACCCTCAACCTCACACTCACCCTTAACCTAAACCTCACCATAGCCCTCACCCTGAACCTAAACCTCAACCTAACCCTAACCCTAAACCTCACTTTTACCCTAACCCTAAACATAAACCGAACCCTGACAATAACCCTAACCCTAAACCTAATCCTAACTCTAACCCTCATCCTAACCCTAACCCTATACCTAAAACTCTCCCTAACACTAATCCTAACCCTAACCCTCACCCTCACTATCACCGTCACCCTAACCCTGAACCTCAAGCTCACCCTCACCCTAACACTCACCATCACCCTAACCCTCACCCTAACCCTAACCCTCAACCACACCCTAACCCTCACACTCACCCGAACGCTAACACTCACTTTCACCCTAACCCTCACCCTCACAATATACAACACCCTAAACCCTAATCCTCAGCCTAATACTAACCCTCATCCTAAACCTAAACCTAATCCTAACACTAACCCTCACACTCACCCTAACCCTATCCCTAACCCTCACCCTAACCATCAAACTCACCCTTACTCTAATGCTAACCCTACTTCTCACCCTCACACTAACACTCACCCTAAACCTCACCCTAAACCCTTACCCTCACCATAACCCTAACCCTAACTCTAACCCTAACCCTCACCCTCACCCTCAAGCTAACCCTATCCCTAACCCTAAACCTCAACCTAACCCAAACCGTGACCCTAACCCTAACCCTGACCCTAACCCTCACCTTAAACCTAACGGTAACCCTAAACCTCACACTAACCCTAACCCTCAGCATAAACCTAAACATGACCTCAACCTCACCGTAAACCTAACTCTAACCCTAACTATAACCCTAATCCTAACCCTCACACTAACACTAAACCTAACCCTAAAACTCACCCTAGCACCAATCCTAACCCTAATCCTCACCCTAGCCCTAACCCTCACCATAACCTTAACCCTAACACTCACCCTAACCCTAAAATTAACCCTAACCCTCACGCTAACCCTAACGCTAACCCTAACTCTCAACTTCAACCTAACTCTTACCCTAACCCTTATCGTCATACTAACCCTAACCATAACCATAACGTTCACACTAACCCTAACTCTCACCCTAACCCTTACTGTAACCCTAACCCTAACCCAAACCCTCACACTAAACCTAAACCTCATACTTAACCTAACCCTACCCCTCAGCCTAACTCTAACCCTAAACCTAACCCGAACTCAAATCCTCACCCTATCCATAACCTTAAACCAAACCCTCGCCCTATCCCTCACTCTAAACCTAACCCTCACCCTTATATTTACCCTTACCCTCACCCGAACCCTAACACTCACCCTCACCCTAACCCTCACCCTAACACTTACCCACACCCTAACACTCACCCTAAATCTAACCATAAACCTAAACTTCACCCTAACCCTCAATCTAATCCTTAGGCTCACACTCACCCTAAACTTTACCCTCACCCTAACACTTACCCTAACCCAAAACCTAACCCTCACACTAACCCTAACTCTAACCCTCTGCCTAACCCTTATCATAACCCTAAACCTAACCCTAAAACTCACCCTAAACCTAACCCTAACCCTAACCCAAACCCTCACACTAAACCTTACCATAATGATCAGTCTAAACCTCATACTAACCCTAACCATAACCCTAACCCTAATCCTAACCATAACCGTCAACCTCCCCTTCCCCCTCAGCCTTACCCTAACCCTAACCCTAATCCAAACCCTAACATTCAACCCCACTCTCACCCTAACCCTAAACCTAATCCTAAGGCTAACCCTCACCCTCAGATTAACCCTAACCCTAATCCTAACCCTAACACTCACCCTAACACTCACCCTCGCCCTCACCCTAAGCCTAAAATTAACCCTAACTCTCACCCTCACCCTCACCCTCAGCCTAACTCTCACCTTCATCCTCACCCTAACACTAACCCTAACCCTCACCCTCACACTAACCCTAAACTTAACCCTAATCCTCACCATAACCCTAACACTAAATCTAAAACTCACCCTCACCCTAACATTCACCAGCACCCTAACCCTCACCCTAACCCTAACCCTCAACCACACCCTAATCCTCACACTCACCCGAACCATCACCCTCACCCTAACACTGACTCTCACCCTAACCCTCACCCTCACAATATACATTACCCTAACCCTAACCCTCAGCCTAACCCTAAACCTCATCCTAACCCTAAACCTAATCCTAACACTAACCCTCACACTCACCCTAATCCTATGCCTAACCCTCACCCTAAACTTCATCCTAACCCTCAACCTCACCCTAACCCTAATGCTAACCATATCTCTCACACTCACCCTAACCCTCACCCTAAACCTCACCCTAACCCTAACCCTCACCCTCACCTCACACTAACCCTAACCCAAACCCTAACCCTCACCCTCAAGCTCAAACTAACCCTATCCCTAACCCTAACCCTCAAACCTAACCTTAACTGTGACCATAAACCTAACCCTCACCCTAACCCTCACCTTAAACCTAACGGTAACCCGAACTCTCACACTAACCCTAACCCTCAGCATAACCTTAAACCTGACCCTAACCCTTCTCCTCACACTAACACTAAACCTAACCCTCACCCTCACACTAAACCTAAGCCTCACACTAGACCTAAGCCTTACCCGCACCCTCACCCTCACACTCAGCAGAACCCTTAACCAAACCCTAATCCTAACCCTAACCCTCACACTCGAGCTAACCCTAAGACTAACAATAACCCTCACCATCACCCTCACTCTCACCCTCACCCTAATCCTCACCCTCAACCTCATATTTACCCTAACCCTCACCCTAACCCTAACCCTAACCCTCATGCTAACCCTAACCCTAACTCTAACCCTAAACCTAACCCTCACCCTTACCCCAACCCTCACACTGACGCTCAGCCTCACCCTCAGCCTAACCCTAACCCTAACCCTCACCCTCACCCTAAATGTCACCCTAACCCTAACCCTCACTGTAACGCTAACCCTCACCCTAACATTAACCCTAACATTAACCTTAAAACTCACACTAACACTCACCCTAACCCTAACACTCAAACTCACCCTAAGCCTTAACCTAACCCTTGCCATCACCCTAAACCTAACCCTCGCCCTAACACTAACCCTCATCCTAAACCTAACCGTAATCCTAATCCTAACCCTAATCCTCAAACTCAGCCTCACCAAAACTCTAAGCCTAACCCTAATCCTAATCCTAACCCTCACCCTCACCCTAACCCTAAACCTAACCCTTGCACTAATCCTCACCCTAACCCTATTTCTAACCCTAAACCTCACCCTCACCCTAAACCTCACTCCAACTCTAAATCTCACAACAACCCTAACCCTAACCCTAGCCCTAATCGTCACCCTAACCCTAACCCTCAACCACAAACTAACACTCAACCTTACCCTCACCGTCACACTCAGGCTCACTCTCACTCTAACCCTAACCCTAACACTAACCCTACACCTAACCCTCACCCTCACCATCACCCTAAACCTAACCCTAACCCTAAACCTCACCCTCACCCTAAATATCACCCTAACCCTAACCCTCACCCTAACCCTAACCCTAAAACTAACCCTAACGCTTATCCTCACACTAACCCTAAACCTAACCCTAACCCTCACCCTAACCCTTACCCTAAACCTAAACCTAAACCCAACCCTCACCCTAATACTAACCCTAACCCTAACCCTCAACCTCACCCTCATCCTAACCCTAACCCTAACCCTAACCCTCACCCTACCCTAACCCTAAACCTAAACCTAAATCTCACCCTCACCATCACCCTCACCCTATCACCCTCAAACTCACCTTCACCTTAACCCTCAAACGAACCCTAACCCTAATCCTAACCCACACCCTCACCCTCACCCTCAGCCTAACCCTAAACCTAACACTAATCCTAACCTAACCCTCACCCTCAACTGAAACATAACCCTCAACATCACCCTCAACCTCACACTCACCCTAACCCTCACGCTCAATTTCACCCTCACCCTAATATTCAACCTCAACCTAAACATCACCCTAACCCTAAACCTCAACCTAAACCTAACCTTTATCCTAACCCTAACACTAACCCTCACCCTAACCTTTATCTTCAGACTAACCCTTACTCTAAAGCTAACCCTCACCCTAACTCTAAACCTAAACCTAACCCACACCCTAACACTCCCCCTCACCGGAACCCTCCCCCTCACCTGAACCCTCACCCTCACCTTAACCCTCAGTTTCAAGCTTACCCTTACCGTAACCCTAACCCTCAACTTAACCCTCACCCTAACCCTAATCCTCACCCTAACCATAAACCTAACCCTTACCTAAGGGAAACACTCAACCTAAACCTAACCCTAACCCTAAACCTAAACCTTACCCTAACCCTAACCCTAAACCTCACCCTCACCCTCACCCTAACCCTAACCCTAACCCTAACCCTCACCCAAACCTCACCCTAACCCTAATCCTAACCTTAACCCTTACCATAACCCCAATCCTAACCCTAGCACTCACCCTCACCCTACACCTCACCCTAACCCTTATCCTCACTCCAACCCTAACCCTAACCCTCACCCTCACAATCACCCTAATTCTAACCCTAAACTTAACCCTCTCTCTAAACCTAACTCTCACCCTAACCCTAACCCTAACCCTAACCCTCACCCTAACCCTAACTCTAACCCTAAACATCACCCTCATGCTCACCCTAACCCTAACAATAAACCTTACCCTCATGCTCACTCTAAGACTCCCCCTAAGCTTTATCCTCATACTAACCCTAAGTCTAACCCTGAAGCTAACCGTCACCCTAACCCTCACCATAAACCTAACCCTAAACCACACCCTAAACTTCAGCCTCACCGTCACCCTCACCCGAACTGTCACCCTCACCCTAACCCTCAGCCTCACCCTAAACCTCACCCTAATCCTAACCCTCAATCTAACCCTTACCGTAACCCTCACCCTAACCCTAACACTCAAAATAACCCTCACCCTCAACCTAAACCTCAACCTAATCCTTACCTAACTGAAAACCTCGCCCTTACCCTCACATTCACCATAACCCACACCCTCACTGTAGCCCTCACCCTACACCTAAACCTCACCCTAACCCTAACCCTACACCTCACAATCACCCTCACCCTAACCCTAACCCTAATCCTGACTCTAACCGTTACCCTCAACGTAACCCTCACCCTAACACTAAACCTCAACCTAAACATCACCCTAAACCTAATCCTCACCCTAACCAGAACCCTAACCCTTACCTAAAGGAAACCCTCACCCTTACACTCACCCTAAACCTCACCATCCCCCAAGCCATCACCCTAAGCCTAAACTTCACAATAACCCTTACACTCAACTTCACCCTAACCCTAAACCTAACCCTAACCCTCACCCTAACCGTAATCCTCAACATAAACATAACCCTAACCCTAACAATAACCCTCATCCTAACTCTAATCCTTACCCTAACCCTAAGCCTAACCCTAAATTTCACCCTAACCCTAACCCTAACCCAAAACCTCACCCTCACCCTAACCCTCACCTTAACCCTTACCCTAACACTAACCCTCACACTAAACCTAACACTAATCCTAACCCTCACCCTTACTCAAACCCTCACTCAAACCTTATCCTCACCCTAATCCTAAACCTAAACCTAACCCTCACCCTCACCATCACCCTAACACTAACCCTAACCCTAACCCTCACCCTAACACTAACACTTAACCTAACCCTAATCCTAACCCTCACACTAACCCTCACCCTCAACCTAACCCTAATCCTAACCCTCACCCTCACCCTCACCCTCACCATAACCCTAATCCTAACCCTCACCCTAACCCTCACCCTAACCTTAATCCTCAACATAAACATAACCCTAACCCTAACAATAACCCTCACCCCAACTCTAATCCTTACCCTAACCCTAACCCTAACCCTAAATTTCACCCTAACCCTAACCCTAACCCAAAACCTCACCCTCACCCTAACCCTCACCTTAACCCTAACCCTAACACTAACCCTCACACTAAACCTAACACTATTCCTAACCCTCACCCTTACTCTAACCCTCACCCAAACCTTATCCTCACACTAATCCTAAACCTAAACCTAATCCTCACCCTCACCATCACCCTAACACTAACCCTAACCCTAACCCTCACCCTAACACTAACACTTAACCTAACCCTGATCCTATCCCTCACACTAACCCTCACTCTCAACCTAACCCTAATCCTAACCCTCACCCTCACCCTCACCCTCACCATAACCCTAATCCTAACCCTCACCCTAACCCAAACCCTTACCCAGCCCTAAACCTATCCCACATCCTAACCCTCACCCTCAGCCTAAACCTAAACCTAAACCTCACTCTACATCTAACCCTAAGCCTAACCCTAACACTTACATTCACCATAACCCTAACATTAACCCTAACTCTCAACCTCACCCTCACCCTAAACTTATCCCTAGCCCTCACACTCACCCTAAACCTAATCCTAACCCTAACCCACACCCCCACTGTCATACTCACCCTAACCCTCACCTTCACCCTAACCCTCAAACTAACCCTAACACTGACCCTACACCTAACCCTAACCCTCACCATCACCCTTAGCCTAACACTAAAACTAATACTAATCCTCACCCTAACCCTCACCCTCACCCTAAACCTTACCCTCAACATCACCATCACCCTCACCCTCACCCTAACCCTCACCCTCAACTTCACCCTCACCTTAACCCTCACCCTCACCATAAACATCACCCTAACCTAAACCCCACCCTCACCCTAACCCTAAACCTAACACTCACACTAAAACTAACGATAAACCTGACCCTCACGCTCAACCTAAAACTCACCCTAAGCTTTATCCTCATACTAACCCTAACGCTAACCATCACACTAAACCTAACCCTCTCCCTAACCCTAATCCTACCCCTCAAACTAACCTTCACCCTAAACCTAAACTGAACCCAACTCCTCACCCTAAACCTAACCCTCACCCTCACCCTAACCCTCACTGTCACCCTAACCCTCACCATAATCCTAACACTAAACCACACCCTAACCCTCACCCTCACCCTAACCCTCACTGTCACCCTAACCCTCACCATAATCCTAACACTAAACCACACCCTAACCCTCACCCTCACCCTCAACCTCACCCGAACCATCACCTTCACCCTAACCCTCAGCCTCACCCTAAACGTCACCCTTACCATAACCCAAAATCTAACACTAACCCTAACCACCACCCTAACCCTAACCCTCAAACTAAACCTCATCCTCAACCTAATCCTCATCCTAAACTTAACCCTAATCCTTACCTTACTGAAAACCTCACCCTCACCCTCAGACTCACCCTAAACCACACCATCACCGTAGCCCTCACCCTAAACCTAAACCTCACCCTAACCCTTACCCTAAAACTCAATCTCACCCTCAACCTAACCCTAACCCCAACCCTCACCCTAAACCTCACCCCCACCCTAACCCTAAACCTACCCCTAACCCTCACCCTCACACTAACGCTCAACCTAACCCTTACCCTCAACCTGACCCTAACCCTAACCCTAACCCTCACACTAACCCTAACCATACCTCTCACCGTAACCCTCACCCTCACCCTAACCCTAAACCTAACCCTAACCCTAACCCTCACCCTAACTCTGACCCGAACACTCACCCTAAACCTAACCCTCACACTAACACTCACATTCAAAATAATCTTCACCCTAACAATAACCCTAATTCTTACCTAAACAAAACCCTCACGTTCAGCCTCATTCTCACCCTAACACTCACACTCACCCTAGCTCTAACCATAAACCTAACCCTAACCCTGATCTTCACCCTCATCCTCACCATCACCCTCAGCCTAACCCTAACCCTAAAACTAATCTTAAACCTAATCTTCAACCTCACCCTCACCCTAACCCTAAACCTAAACCTAACCTTCACCCTCAACCTCACCGTCACCCGCAGTCTTACCATAATCCTAACCCAAAACATAACCCTTACCTCACACTCACCCTCACACTCACCCTTAACCTCACCCTCACTATAGCCCTCACCCTGAACCTACACCTCACCCTAACCCTAACCCTAAACCTCACTCTTACCCTAACCCTAACCCTAAAAATAAACCTAACCCTAAATCTAATCCTAACTCTAACCCTTACCAAAACCCTAAAACTATACCTAAAACTCACCCTAAACCTAATCCTAACCCTAAACCTCACCCTCACTGTTACCGTCACCCTAACCCTGAACCTCAAACTCACCCTCACCCTAACCCTCAAACTATCCCTAATCCTCACCCTATCCCTAACCCTAACCCTCACCCTCACCCTCACACTCAGCCTAACACTTAACCAACTCCTAAACCTAACCCTAACCCTCGCACTAACTGTCACCCTAATCCTAACAATAACTCTCATCATCACTCTTACCCTCACCCTCACCCTAACCCTCACCCTCAACCTCACCCTCACCCTAACCTTCACCATCACCCTAAACTTCACCCCAACCCTAAACCTCACGCTAACCCTAAACCTAACCCTAAACCTCACCCTCACCCTAACCCTCACCCTCAACCTCACCCTCACCCTAACCCTCACAATCACCCTAAACTTCACCCTAAACCTAACCCTCACCCTAACCCTAAACCTAACCTTAACCCTCTCCCTCACCCTAAAACTAAACCACACTCTAACCCTAACCCTCACCCTAACCCTAACAGTAAACCTCACCCTAACCCTAACTCTTATGCTAACCCTAACCCTAACCCTAACCCTCAATTTAACCCTAATTCTAAAGCTCACCCTCAACTTAACGCTTACCCTAACCCTAAAACTAACCCTTACCCTCACCCTAACCCTAACCCTAAACCTAAAAATCAACCTCACCCTCACCCTAAACTTAACCCTAACTCTCACACTCACCCAAACCCTAATCCTAACCCTAACTCACACCCTCACTGTCACCCTCACCCTAACCCTCACCATCAACCTCACCTTCAACCTAACCCTCAAACTAACCCTAACCCTCACCCTCACCCACACCCTAACCCTTACCCTAAATCTAACAATAATCCTCACCCTAACCCTCATTCTCACCCTAAACCTAATCCTCATGATCACCCTCACCCTCACCCTCATCCTAACCCTCACCCTCACTGAAAACATGACACGAACCATAACCCTCACCCTAAACCTGAGCCTAACCCTAATCCTCACCCTAACCCAAACGATAAAATTTACCCTCATGCTCACCCTAAAACTCACCGTAAGCTTCAGCCTCATACTAAACCTAACTCTAACCATAACGCTAACCACCGTCACACTAATCCTAACCATAATCCTACCCCTCAGTCTAACCCTCATCGAAAACCTAGCCCTCACCCTAAAACTAACCCTAACCCTCAACCTCACCCTAACCCTCACCGTCACCCTAACCCTCACGCTAACCCTAAACCTAAACCACACCCTAACCCTCACCTTCACCCTCACGCGAACCCTCACCCTCACCATAACCCTCAGCCTCAACCCAAACATCACCCTAACCCTAACCCTCAATCTAACCCTAACCCTAACCCTCACCCTAACCCTAACAGTCAAACTAACCCTCACCCTCAACCTAATCCTCACCCTAAGCATAACCCTAACCCTTACCTAATGGCAACCCTCACACTCAACCTAACACTCACCATCATCTTAGCCCTCACCCTAAACCTAAACATCACAATAACCCTCACCCTCACCCTCACCCTAACCCTAACCCTAACCCTCACTATAACCCAAACCCTTACCCTAACCCTAACTCTACCCCTCAGCCTAACCCTCAACCTCAGCCTAACCCTAAACCTAAACCTAACTCTAAGCCTAACCCTAACCCTAAGCCTTACCCTCACCCTAACCCTAACTCTAACCCTAACCCTAATCCTTACTTAACTGAAAACCTCACCCTCACCCTCAGACTCACCCTAACCCACAACTGAACTATAGTCCTAACCCTAAACCTAAAGCTCACCCTAACCCTAACTCTAAACCTAACCCTCACCCTAAACCTCACCCTCACCCTAACCCTAACCCTAAACCTAACCCTCATATTAATCCTCACCCTAAACCTAATGATAACCCTAACCCTAACCCTCACATTAACCCTAACTCTCACCCTAATCCTAACCCTACATCTCACCCTAACCATCACTCTCACCCTAACCCTAAACCTAACCCTAACCATAACCCTCACCCTAACTCTGACCCTAAAACTCACCCTAACCCTAACATTCACACTAACCCTCACATTCAACCTAATCCTCACAGTAACAATAACCCTCACTCTTACCTAACCGAAACCCTCACGTTCACCCTCATTTTCAAACTAACACTCACACTCACGCTACCCATCACCCTAAACCTAACCCCAACCCTAACCCTAATCTTCACCCTCACCCTCACCGTCAACCTCAGCCTTAACATAACCCTAACCCAAATCTTAACCCTTACCCTCACACTCACCCTCACACTCACCCTAAACCTCACCTTCACGATAGACCTCACCCTGAACCTAAACTTCACCCTAACCCTAACCCTAAACATCATTCTTACCCTAAACCTAACCCTAACCCTAACAATAACCCTAACCCTAACCCTAATCCTAATTGTAAACCAAATCCTAACCCTAACCCTATACCTAAAACTCACCCTGACCCTAATCCAAACCCTAAACTTCACCCACAATATCACAGTCACCCTAAAGCAGACCCTCAACCTCACCCTCAACCTAACACTCACACTAAACCTAGCCCTCACCCTAACCCTAACCCGAACCCTCACCCTCACCCTAACCCTCACCATCACCTTAAACTTCACCCCAACCCTAACCCTCACCCTAAACCTAAAGCTAACCCTAACGCTCAGCCACACCCTAACCCTAACCCTAAACCTCACTCTAAACCTAACCCTGACCCTAACCCTCACCCTAACCTAAACACTAACCCTCACCCTAACCCTATCTCTTACATTAACCCTAACCCTAACACTAAGCTCAAGGTAACACTAACTCTAACCCTCACCCTAAACATAATGCTTACCCTAACCCTAAACCTAACCCTTACCCTCACCCTAACCCTAACCTTAACCCTAACCCTCAACCTCAGCCTCATCCTAAATTTTACCCTAACTCTCACACTCACCCTAACCCTAATCCTAACCCTAACACCCACCATCACTGTCAACCTCACCCTAACACTCACCGTCAACCTCACGTTCACCCTAACCCAAAACTAACCCTAACCCTCACCCTCACCCTCAGCTTAACCCTAACCCTAAAACTAACCCTAATCCTCACCCTAACCCTCATCCTCAACCTAAACCTAACCCTCAAGATCACCCCTACCCTCACCCTCACCCTCACACTCATCCTAACCCTTACCCTCACCCTAACCCTAAACCTAAACCTAACTCAAAACCTAAACCTAATCCTAACCCTCACCCTATCCCTTATCCTCACACTAACCCTAAAGTTAACCGTCACCCTCACCCTCACCCTAACCCTAAACCTAAAGTTAACCCTCACTCTAAACTTAACACTTACTCTAACCCTAACCCTAACCCTCACATTAACCCTCACCCTAACCCTTATCCTCACACTAATCTTAAGCCTAAACCTCAACCTCACCCTCACCCTAACCCTAACCTGAAACCTAACCCTCACCTTAACACTAAACCTTACTCTAACCGTAACCCTAAACCTCACACTAAGCCTCACCCTAAACCTAACCCTCACCCCTACACTCACACTCACCTTAACCCTAACCCTGATCCTTACCCTCACACTAAACCTAAACCTAAACCTAAAACTCACCGTAAACCTAATCCTAACCCTAAACCTCACTCTCACTGTCACTGTCACTCTAACCCTGACCCTCAACCTCACCCTCACCCTAACCCTCACACTCACCCGAATCCTAACCCTAACCCTAACAATAACGCTCACACTAACCCTCACCGTAACACTAACCCTAACCCTACCCCTCACCCTAAATTTCACCCTAACCCTAACCCACTCCCACACCCTAAACCTCATGCTAACCTGGACCCTAACCCTCACCCTAGCACTCAACCTCACCCTAAACATCACCTTCAACCTCACCCTAATCCTCACCCTAACCCTAACACTCAAACTAACCGTAACCCTCACCCTCACCCTCACCATCATCCTAACCCTCACCCTAAACCTTACACTAACCCACAACCTAACCCGAACCCGAACCATTACCCTCAACTGAACCCTCACCCTCACCCTAACCCTCAGCCTCACACTAAACATTTCCCTAACCCTAACCCTCACTCTAAGCCTAACCGTTACCCTAACACTAACCATAACCCAAACTCTTACCTAACCAAAAACCACACCCTCACCCTCACACTAACCCTCACACTCACCCTCACCATAGCCCTCACCCTAAACCTAAACCTCATTACCCTAACCCTAACCCTCACCCTAACGCTAACCCTAACCCTCACCCTAAACCTCAACCTAACCCTAACCCTAACCGTAACACTAACCCTCACCCTAACCCTCACCCACACCCTAACACTAACGCTAACACAAACTCTCAACCTCACCCTAATCCTAACCCTAACCCTCACCCTCACCCTCACCCTCTCCCTCATAATATCCATTACCCTATCCATAACCATAACCCTAACCCTCACCTTCACCGTAAACCTAAATCTAACCCCAACATTCACCGTGACAATCACCTTCACCCTCACCTTCACCCTAACACTAACGCTAACCCTAACTCTCAGCCTCACCCTAACCCTAACACTAACCCTCACCCTCACACTCAAACTCACCCTCATCCTATTCCTTACCCTAACCGTAAACATTACCCTAACCCTCACCTTCACCTTAATACTAACCCTAGCCACAACATTCACCGTCACCGTCACCTTCACTCTCACCCTCACCCTAACAGTCACCGTCACCCTAAACATCATCCTAACCCTAACCCTCAACCTAACCCTAATTCCTACAATAACCCTAACCCTAACCCTAACCCTCAACTTAACCCTAACCCTAACACTAACCTTAACGCTCACCCTAACCGTAATACTAACCCTAACACTCACCCTCAACTAAACCTCATCCTAACCCTTATACTCACACTAACCCTAAACCTAACCTTCACCCTCACCCTCACCCTAACCCTAACCCTAAACTTAACCCTCATTCTAACCTTAACAATTACTCTAACCCTAACCCTCACACTAACGCTCACCCTAACCCTTATCCTCACACTAACCCTAAGCCTAACCCTCAACCTCACCCTCACCCTAACCCTTACCCTAAACTTAACCCTCACCCTCACCCTCACCCTAACCCTAACCCTAACCCTCACCCTAACCCAAACCCTTACCCTAACCCTAACTCTACTCCTTACCCTAACCCTCACCCTTAGCCTAAACCTAAACCTAAACCTCACCCTAAAACTAACCCCAATCCTAACCCTAAACCTTACCCTCACCCTAACCCTAACTCTAACCCTAACCCTAATCCTTACCTAAGTGAAAACCTCACCCTCACCTTCAGATTCACCCTAAACCACACCCTGACTGTAGCCCTCACCCTAAACCTACACCTCACCCTAACCCTAACCGAAACCTCACCCTCACCCTTACCCTAACCCTAACCCTAACCTAACACTCACCCTAACCCTCACCCTCACCGTAACCTTAACCCTAAACATAACCCTCACATTAATCCTCACGCTAACCCTAACGCTTACCCTAACCCTAAACCTAACCCTAATCCTAACCCTCAACCTAACCCTTACCCTCAACCTCACCCTAACTCTAACCCTAACCCTAACCCTCACACTAAACTTAACCCTCACACTAACCCTAACCCTACTTCTCACGGTAACCCTCACCCTCACCCTAACACTAAACCTAACCCTAATACTAACCCTCAACCTAACTCTGACCCTAACACTCACCCTAACCCTCAGCCTCACACTAACCCTCACATTCAACCTAATCCTCACCCTAACAATAACCCTAACTCTTACCTAACCGAAACCCTCACGTTCACCCTCATTCTCACCCTAACACTCACACTCACGCTAGCCCTCACCTTTACCCTCACCCTAACCCTAACCCTAATCTTAAGCCTCACCCTCACCGTCAGCCTAACCCTCACACTGAATCTAACCCTAACCAACAACCTAACCCTCACCTGAACCCGAACCCTCAACCTCACCTGAATCCTCACCCTCAATCTAACCCTCAGCCTCACACTAAACATCTTCCTAACCCTAACCCTCACTCTAAACCAAACCATAACCCTAACACTAACCATAACCCAAACCATTACCTAACCGAAAACCACAACCTCACCCTCACAATCACTCTAACACTCACCCTCACCATAGCCCTCACCCTAAACCTAAGCCTCAAAATAACCCTAATTGGAACCCTGACCCTAACCCTAACCCTAACCCAAACCATCACCCTAAAACTCACCCTAATCCTAACCCTAACTGTAACCCTAACCCTCACGCTAACCCTCATCCTCACCCTAACCCTAACGCTAACCCTGACTCTCACCCTCACCCTAACCCTAACCCTAACCTTCACCCTCACCCTCACCCTCACTCTCAACCTATCCCTTACCATAACCGTAACCATAAACCTAATCCTCACATTAACGTTAAACCTAAACCTAATCCCAACATTCACCGTCACAGTCACCTTCACCCTCACCATCACGCTAAACATCACCCTAAACCTAACCCTCAACCTAATCCTAACCCTTACACTAACCCTAACCCTATCCCTAACCCTCAACGTAACACTAACCCTAACCCTAACCATAAATCTCACCCTAACCCTAATGCAAACCCTAACACTCACCCTCCCCCTAAACCTCAACCTAACCCTTATCCTCACACTAACCCTAAACCTATCCCTCACCCTCACCCTCACCCTAACCCTAACCCTAAACTTAACCCTCACTCTAACTTTAACAATTACTCTAACCCTAACCCTAACCCACACAATAACGCTCACCCTACCCCTTATCCTCACACTAAGCCTAACCCTCACACTAACCCTAACCCTACCTCACACCATAACCCACACCCTCATGCTAACCCTAAACCTAACCCTAACCCTAACCCTCACAATAATTCTGACCCTAACACTCACCCTTACCCTAACCCTCACCCTAACCCAAACCCTTACCCTAACCCTACCCCTACCCCTCACCCTCAGCCTAACCCTAAACCTCATTCTAAATCTAACCCTAACCCTTAACCTCACCCTCACACTAACCCTAATCCTTACCTAACTGAAGCACACACACTCACCCTCAGACTAACCCTAAACCTCACCCTCACCGTAGCCCTCACCCTAAACCTAAACCTCAACCTAACCCTAAACCTCACCCTCACCCTCACCCTAACCCTAACCCTAACCTAACCCTCACCCTAAACCTCACCCTCACCCTAACCCTAACCCTAACCCTAACCCTCACATTAATCCTCACCCTAAACCTAACGCTAACACTAAACCTTACCCTCACCCTAACCCTCTACCTAACCCTTACCCTCAACCTCTCACCCTAACACTAACCCTAAACCTAACACTCACCCTAACCCAAACCCTTACCCTAACCCTAACCCTACCGGTCACACTAACCCTCACCCTCAGCCTAAACCTAAACTTAAATCTCAGTCTAAACCTAACCCTAACCCTAACCCTAACCCTTACCCTCACCCTAATCCTAACCCTAACCCTAACCCTAACCCTCACACAAAACCTAACCCTCACACTAACCCTAACCCTACCTCACACCGTAACCCTCACCCTCACCCTAACCCTAAATCTAACTGTCACCCTAAAACTCACCCTCACCCTCATCCTCACCCTCACCCTAAACCTAACCCTCACCCTAAACCAAACCCTTACTGTAACCATAACCCTACCCCTCACCCTCAGCCTAACCCTAAAACTAAACCTCATTCTAAACCTAACCCTAATCCTAAACCTAACCCTTACCCTCACCCTAATCCTAACCCTAAACCTAACCCTAACCCTCACACTAACCCTACCTCTCACCGTAACCCTCACCCTCACCCTAACCCTAAACCTCACACTAACCCACACCCTAACCCTAACTCTGACCCTAACACTCACCCTAACCCTCACCCTCACACTAACCCTCATATTCAACCTAATCCTCACCCTAACAATAAACCTAAATCTTACCTAACTGAAGCACTCAGGTATACCCTCATTCTCACCCTAACACTAACACTCACGCTAGCCCTCACCTTAACCCTAACCCTAATCCTAACCCTAATCTTCAGCCTCACCCTCACCGTCACACTCAGCCTAACCCTAACCCTAACCCTAATCCTAAACCTAACCCTCAACCTCACACTCATCCTAACCCTAACCCTAAATCTAACCTTCACCCTCACTCTCACCGTCATCCTCAGCCTTAACATAACCCTAACCCAAATCTTAACACTTACCCTCACCCTCACCCTCACACTCACCCTAAACCACACCCTCACCATAGCCCTCACCCTAAACCTAAATCTCACCCTAAACCTAACCCTAAACCTCACTCTTACCCTAACCCTAACAGTACCTCAAACCCTAAGCCTAATCCTAACCCTAACCCTAACCATAAACCTAAAACTCACTGTAACCCTAATCCTAACCCTATCCGTCACCCTCACTGTCACCGTCACCCTAACCCTGACCCTCAACCTCACCCTCACCTTAACCCTCACTGTAACCCTAACGCTCACCCTAACACTAATCCAAACCCTCACACTCACCATAACCCTAACCCTAACCCTAACAATAACGCTCACCATCATCCTCACCCTAACCCTCACTGTAACACTAACCCTAACCCTACCCCTCACCCTAAACTTCACCCTAACCCTCCGACACCCTAAACCTCATGCTAACCTGAACCCTTACCCACAACCTAGGACTCAACCTCACCCTAAACATCACCCTCACACTCACCCTAATCCTAACTCTAATCCTAAACCTCAACCTAACCCTAAACCTCACCCTCACCCTCACCGTCAGACTAACCCTCACCCTAAACCTAACCCTAACCCTCACATTAATCCTCACCCTAACTCTAAAGCTAACCCTAACCCTCACCCTCACACTAACCCTCAACCTAACCCTTACCCTCAACCTGATCCTAACGCTAACCCTAAAACTCACACTAACCCTAACCCGCACACTAATCCTAACCCTACCTCTCACCCTAACCCTAACACTCAAACTAAACCTCACCCTTAACCTAATCTTCACCCTAACCATAACCCTAACCTTTACCTAACGGAAACCCTCCCCGTCACACTCACACTCACCCTAACACTCACCATCACCGTAGCCCTCACCCTAAACCTAAACGTCACACTCACCCTCACCCTCACCTTCATCCTAACCCTAACCCTAAACCTAACCCTCACCGTAACCCTAAGACTTACCCTAAACCTAAACCTAACCCTCACACTAACCCTCACCCTAACTCTAACCCTAACCCTAACCCTCACACTCAGCTTCACACTAAACCGAAACCTAAGCCAAACCATCACCCTAACCCAAAACCTTACCCTAACTCTAAACCTAACCCTCACCCTCAGCCTAACCCTAAACCTAAACCTCATTCTAAACCTAACCCTAAACCTATACCTAACCCTTACCCTCACCCTAACCCTAACCCTAACCGTAATCCTTACCTAACTGAAAACCTCACCCTCACTCTCAGACTCACCCTAACACACAACCTCACCGTAGCCCTCACCCTAAATCTAAACCTCACCCTCACCCTCACCCTAACCCTAACCCTAACCCTAACCCTAACCTAACCCTCACCCTAACCGTCACCCTCACCCTCACTCTAAACCTAAACATAACCCTCACATTAAACCTCACTCTAAACCTAACGCTAGCACTCACCCTCACCCTAACACTCAACCTAACCCTTACCCTCAACCTGACCCTAACCCTAACCCTAACCCTAACCCTCACACTAACCCTAACCCTCACCCTAACTCTGACCCTAACACTCACCCTAACCCTCACCCTCACACTAACCCTCACATTCAAACTAATCCTCAATCCTAACATTAAACTCTTCCCTAACCGAAACCCTCACTGTCACCCTCAGCCTAACCTTAACCCTCAACCTCACCCTCACCCTAACACTAACCCTAATCCTAAACTTCACCCTCACTCTCACCGTCATCCTCAGACTTACCATAACCCTAATCCAAATCATAACCCTTACCCTCACCCTCACCCTCACACTCACCCTAAACCACACCATCACCATAGCCCTCACCCTAACGTAAACCTCACCCTAAACCTAACCCTAACCCTAACACTATCCCTAACAAAAACCCAAACCCTAACCCTAATAATAACCCTAAACCTCACCCTAACCCTAACCCTAAACCTAAAAGTCACCATAACCCTAATCCTAACCCTAACCCTCACCCTCACTGTCACCATCACCCTAACCCTAACCCTAACCCTAACCCTCACACTAACCCTCACACTAACCCTAACTCTTACCCTAAACCTAACCCTAACCCTCACACTCACCCTAACCCTAACCCTAACCCTAAGAATAACGCTCACCCTCATCCTTACGCTAACCCGCACCGTAACCCTAACCCTAACCGTACCCCTCACCCTAAAATTCACCCTAACCTTAACCCACTCCCACAACCTAAACCTCATGCTAACCTCAACCCTAAACCTCACCTAGCCCTCACCCTCACCCTAAACATCACCCTCACCCTCACCCTAATCCTAACCCTAACCCTAACCCTCAACCTAACCATAACCCTCACCCTCACCCTCACCGTCAGCCTAAACCTCACCCAAAGCCTAACAATAATCCACAACCTAATCCTCACCCGAACCCGAACCCTCACCTGAACCCTCAACCTCACCCTAACCCTCAGCCTCACACTAAACATCTCCCTAACCCTAACCCTCACTCTAAACCTAACCATAACCCTCACACTAACCATAATCCAAACCCTTACCTAACTGAAAACCACACCCTCACCCTCACACTCACCCTAACGCTCATCCTCACCGTATCCCTCCACCTAAACCTAAACCTCAACATAACCCTAACCCTAACCCTCACTCTAACCCTAATCCTAAACCTAAACCTCACCCTAAACCTCACCCTAACCCTAACCGTAACCCTAACCCTCACCCTAAACCTCACCCTAACCCTAACACTAACGCTAACACAAACTCTCAACCTCACCCTAATCCTAACCCTAACCCTCACCCTCACCCTCACCCTCACCCTCATAATATCCCTTACCCTAACCGTAACCATAACCATAAACCTCACCTTCACCGTAAACCTAAACCTAACCCAACATTCACCGTCACAATCACCTTCACCCTCACCCTCACACTCACACTCACCATCACCCTAAACAGCACCCCAATCCTAACCCTCAACCTAACCCTAACCGTTACACTAACCCTAACCCTAATCCTAAACCTCAACTTAACCCTAACCCTAACACTCACCCTATCCCTAATGCTAACCCTAACTCTCACCCTCACCCTAAACCTCACCCTAAACCTTATCCTCACACTAACCCTAAACCTAACCCTCACCCTCACCCTCAACCTAACCATAACCGTAAAATTAACCCTCACTCTACCCTTAACAATTACTCTAACCCTAACCCTAAACCTCACACTAACCCTCACCCTAAACCTATCCTCACACTAACCCTAAGCCTAAACCTCACCCTCACCCTCAACCTAACCCTAACCTGAAACCTAAACCTCACCATAACCCTAACCCTTTCTCTAACCCTTAAAATAACCCTTACACTAACCCTAACCCTAAAACTGACACTAGCCTCACTGTAACCCTAAACCTAACCCTAACCCTCACCTTCACCCTCACCCTAAACCTAAACTAAACCTGAACCTTACCCTAACCAAAACCCTACCCCTACCCCTAACCCTCACCCTCACGCTAACCCTAAACCTAACCCCAACATTCATTGTCACCCTCACCCTCACCCTAACCCTCACAGTCACCCTTCACATCTCCCTAACACTAATCCTCAACCTAAACCTAACTCTTACACTAACCCTAACCCAAAACCTAACCCTCACGCTAACCCTAACTCTAACCCTAACTCTCACCCTCACCCTAACCCTACCCCTCAACCTAACCGTAACCCTCACCCTCACCATAACCCTAGCCCTAACCCTAACCCTAAACCTCAGCCTAACCCTAAACCTTCCCCTAAACCTAACCCTTACCCTCACCTTCACCTTCACACTCACCCTAAACCACACCCTCACCTTAGCCCTCACCCTAAACCTAAACCTCACCCTAAACCTAACCCTAAACCTCACCCTCATTCTCACCCTAACCCTAACCCTAACCCTTACACTAACCCTCACCCTCAACCTAACCCTCATACTCACCCTAACCCTAACCATAATCCTAACACTCACATTAATCCTCACCCTAACCCTAAAGCTAACCCTAACCCTCACCCTCACATTAACACTCAACCTAAACCTTACCATCACCCTGACCCTAACCCTAACCCTAACCCTCACACTAACCCTACCCCTCACACTAACCCTAACCCAACCTCTCACCCTAACCCTCACCCTCACCCTAACGCTAACCCTAACGGTAACCCTCAACCTCACCCTAACCCTACCCCTAACCCTAACCCTAACCCTCACCCTCACCCTAACCCTAGCCCTAAACCTAACCCTATCCCTCAACATAACTCTAAACCTTCCCCTAAACCTAACCCTAACCCTCAACGTCACCCTAAACCTCACTATAAACCTAATCATAAACCACAACCTAACCCTCACCCTTACCCTCACCCAAAGCTTCACCCTCACACTAACCCTCACATTCAACCTAATCCTCACCCTAACATTAAACCTAACTCTTCCCTAACCGAAACCCTCAACTTCAACCTCATTCTTATAAGAACCCTCAAACTCACCCTAGCCATCACCTTAACCCTAACCCTAACCCTAACCCTAATCTTCACCCTCAGGCACACCATCACCCTCACCATAACTCTCACCCTAATCCTAGTCCTAAACCTAACCCTCAACCTCATCCTCACCCTACCCCTAAACCTAAACCTAAACTTCACCCTCACCCTCACTCTCACCCTCAGCCTTACCATAACCCTAACCCAAATCGTAACACTTACCCTCACCTTCACACTCACACTCACCCTAAACCTCACCCTCACCATAGCCCTCACCCTGAACCTAAACCTCACCCTAAAACTAACCCTAAAACTCACTCTTACCCTAAGCCTAACCCAAACCCAAAAATAAACCTAACCCTAACCCTAATTCTAAATCTAACCCTCATGCTAAAACTAACCCTATATCTAAAACTCACCCTAACCCTAATCCTAACCCTAACACTCACCCTTACCCTAACCCTAACACTAACCATAACCCTAACCCTAACCCTCACCACCACCCTCACACTCAGCCTAAGTCTTAACCAAACCCTAATCTTAACCCTTACCCTCACACTCACCCTAAACCGAACCTTCACGCTCACAATAACCCTCAGCCTCACCCTAAACATCACCCTAACCCTCAATATAACCCTACCCCTAACCCTTTCCCTAACCCTAACCCTAAAACTAACCCTCACCCTCAACCTAATCCTCACCCAAACCCTAACCCTAATCCTTACCTAACTGAAAACCTCACCCTCACCCTCACACTCACCCTAACCCACACGCTTACCATAGCCCTCAACCTAAACCGAAACCTCACCCTAAACCTAACCCTAAACCTCACACTCACCCTCACACTAACCCTAACCCTAAACCTCACCCTAAACCTCACTCTCACCCTAACCATAACCCTAAACATTACCCTCACATTAATCCTCACCCTAACCCTAAAGCTAACCCTAACCCTCATCCTCACACTAACTCTCAACCTAAACCTTACCCTCAACCTGACCCTAACCCTAACCCTAACCCTAACATTAACCCTAACCCTCACACTAACCCTAACCCTACCTCTCACCCTGTCCCTCACCCTCACCCTAACCCTAACCCTAACCCTCACCCTAACTCTAACCCTAAACTTCACCCTAACCCTCACCCTCACACTAACCCTCACATTCAACATAATCCTCACCCTAACATTAAACCTAACTCTTCCCTAACCGAAACCCTCACCTTCACCCTCATTCTCACCCTAACCCTCACACTCACCCGAGCCCTCACCTTAACCCTAACCCTAAACCTAAATCTAATCTTCACCCTCACCCTCACCATCACCCTCAGCCTAACTCTAACCCTAACCCTAGTTCTAAACCTAACCCAAACCTCACCCTCACCCTAACCCTAAAACTAAACCTAACCTTCACCCTCACACTCACTGTCACCCTCAGCCTTAACATAACCCTAACCCAAATCGTAACCCTTACCCTCACCCTCACACTCACACTCACCCTAAACCTCACCCTCACCATATCCCACACCCTGAACCTAAACCTCACCCTAACCTAACCCTAAACAGCACTCTTACCCTAACCCTAACCCTAAACCTAACAATAACCCTAACCCTAAACCTAATTCTAAATCTAACACTCATCCTAACCTTAACCCTATACCTGAAACTCACCCTAACACTAATCCTAACCCTAACACTCACCCTCACTGTCACCGTCACCCTAACATATAACCAAACCCTAATTCTAACCCTAAACCTCACACTAATCCTAACAATAACCCTCACCATCACCCTCACCCTCACCCTCACCCTAACCCTCATACTCAAACTCAGCCTAACCCTAACACTCACCGTCACCTAAAATTCCACCCTAACCCTAACACTCACCCTAACCCTAAACCTATCCCTAACCCTCACCCTCACCTTAACCCTAAACCTAAACCTAACTGTAAACCTAAACCTAAACCTAACCCTCACCCAAAATGATATCCTCACAATAACCCTAACGCTAGCACTCACCCTCACATTCACCCTAACCCTAACCCTAAACTTAACCCTCACTCTAAACTTAACACTTATTCTAACCCTAATCCTAACCCTCACACTAAACCTCACCCGAACCCTTATCCTCACACTAACCCTAAGCCTAACCCTCAACCTCACCCTCACCCTAACCCTAACCTGAAACCTAACCCTCAACCTAACCCGAACCCTTACACTAACCCTAACACTAACCCTCACACTAAGCCTCACCCTAAACCTAAACCAAACCCTAACCCTCACCTTCACCCTCACACTCACCCTAAATCACACCCTCACCATAGCCCTCACCCTAAACCTAAACCTCACCCTAACCCTAACCCTAAACCTCACCCTCTCCCTCACCCTAACCCTAACCCTAACCCTCACACTAACCCTCACCCTAACGCTAACCCTAAACCTAACCCTCACATTAATCCTCACCTTAACCCTAAAGCTAACCCTAACCCTCAGCCTCACACTAATCCTCAACCTAACCCTCACCTTCAAACTGACCCTAACCCTAAACTTAACCCTCACCCGAACCCTAACCCTCACAGTTACCCTAACCCTACCTCTCACACTAACCCTAACACTGAAACTAACCCTCACCCTTAACCTAATCCTCACCCTAACCATAACCCTAACCTTTACCTAAAGGAAACCCTCCCCCTCACACTCACACACACCCTAACACTCACCATCACCGTAGCCCTCACCCTAAACCTAAACATCACACTAACCCTCACCCTAAACTTCACCCTAACCCTAACCCTAACCCTCACTCTAACCCTCACCCTAACGCTAACCCTAACACAAACCCTCACCCTCACACTAACCCTCACCTTAACACTAACCCTAACACTAACCCTCACCCTAAACCTAACACTAACCCTAACCCTCACCCTCAACATAAACCTCACCCTAACCCTTATCCTAACACTAACACTAACCCTAAGGCTAACCCTCATTCTCACCATCACCCTAACACTAACACTAACCCTCATCCTCATCAACACCCAAACCCTAACCCTAACTAACACCCTCACCATCACACTAACCGTAACCCTAACACTAACCCTCACCGTAACCCTAACACTTACCTTAACCCTAACACTAACACTCACACTAAACCTCACCCTCACCCTAACATTAACACTAACTCTCCCCCTCACCCTCACACTCACACTCACCCTAACCCTAACCCTCACCCTAACCCAAAACTTTACCCTAAACCTAAAACTACCAGTCACCCTAACTCTCACCCTCAGCCTAACCCTAAACCTAAACCTCATCCTAAACCTAACACTAACCCTAACCCTTACCCGCGCCCTAACCCTAACCCTAAACCTAATACTTACCTAACTGAAAACCTCAGCCTCACCCTCAGTCTCACCCTAACCCACACCCTCACCGTAGCCCTCACCCTAAACCTAAACCTCACCCTAACCCTAACTCTAAACCTCAACCTCACCCTCACCCTAAACCTAACACTAACCCCAACCTAAACCTCACCGTAATCCTCACCCTCACCATAACACTAACCCTAAACCTAACCCTCACATTAATCCTCACCCTAACCCTAACGCTAACCCAAAAGCTCACCCTCACCCTAACCCTCAACATAACCCTTAACCTCAACCTGAACCTATGCCTAACCCAAACCCTAACCCTCACACTAACCCTAACACTCACACTAACCCTAACCCTACCTCTCACCGTAAACCTCACCCTCACCCTAACCAAAACCCTAAACCTAACCCTCACATTAATCCTCACCTTAACCCTAATGCTAACCCTAACCCTCAGCCTCACACTAACCTCAACCTAAACCTTACCCTCAACCTGAACCTAACCCTAACCCTAATCCTAACACTAACCCTAACCCTCACACTAACCCTAACCCTACATCTCACCCTAACCCTAACCCCAATACTCATCCTAACCCAAACCCATACCCTAAGCCTAACCCTACCCTCACCCTAACCCTCACCATCAGCCTAACCCTAAACCTAAACCTCACTCCAAAGCTAACCCTAAACCTAACCCTAACCCTTACCCTCACCCTAATCCTAACCCTAACCCTAACCCTATTCCTTACCTAACTGAAAGCCTCACCCTCTCCCTCACATTCACGCTAATCCACACCCTCACCATAGCCCTCACCCTAAACCTAAACCTCAACCTAAGCTTAACCCTAACCTTTACCAACAATAAACCCTCCCCCTCACACTCACACACACCGTAACACTCACCATCACCGTAGCCCTCACCCTAAACCTAAACGTCACACAAACCCTCACCCAAAAATTCACCCTAATCCTAACCCTAACACTAACCCTCACTCTAACCCTCACCCTAACCCTAACCATAACCCTAACCATAACCCTCACCCTAACTCTAACACTTACCCTAACCCTAAGCCTAACCCTAAATCTCACCCTAACCCTAAACCTAACCCAAACGCTGTCACTCACACTAAACATTAGCTTAACATTAACCCTAACACTAACCCTCACCATAAACCTAACACTAACCCTAACCCTCACCCTCAACCTAAACCTCACCCTAATCCTTATCCTCACACTAACCCTAACCCTAAGGCAAACCCTCACCCTCACCCTCACGCTAACACTAACCCTAGCCCTCACCCTCACCATCACCCTAACCCTAACCCGAACCCTCACCCTCAACCTAACCATAAACCTAAATCTCACCCTCGCATTAATCCTCACCCTAAACGTAACACTAAACCGAACCCTCACCCTCACCCTAACCCTCACATTAACCCTTATCCTAACACTAACACTAACCCTAACCCTAAACCTCATCCTAACCATCACCCTAACCCTAACCCTAAACCTAACCCTAACCCTCACCCTAACCCTAACCCTCACCCTAACCCAAACCCTCACCCTAATCCTAACCCTAACCCTCACACTAACCCTCACCCTCACCCTAACCCTAACCCTCAACCTCACCCTCACCCTCACCCTAACCCTAACCCTAACCCTCACACTAACCCTCACTCTAACCCTAACCCTAACCCTAAAACTCACCCTCACCCTAACCCTAATCCTCACCCTAAAACAAACCCTTACCCTAACCGTAATCCTAACCCTCACCCTAACCCTCACCCTCAGTCTAACCCTAAACCTAAACCTCACTCTAAACTTAAACCTAACCCCAATCCTAAACCTGACCTTCACCCTAATCCTAACCCTAACCCTAATCCTTACCTAACTGAAAACCTCACCCTCACCCTCACACTCACCCTAACCCACACCCTCACTTTAGCCCTCACCCTAAACCTAAACCTCAACCGAAATTTAACCCTAAACCTCACCCTCACCCTCACCCTAACCCTAACCCTAACCTAACCCTCACCCTATCCCTCACGCTCACCCTAAACCTAACCCTAAACGTAACCCTCACATTAATCCTCACCATAACCCTCACCCTAACCCTCACCCTAACACTCATGCTAACCCTAACCCTAACCCTCACTCTCACCCTAACCTTGAACCTAACACTTACCCTCACATTAATCCTAACCCTAATCCTAACCCTAACCCTCACACTAAACCTAACCCTCCCCCTAACCCTAACTCTAACCCTAACCATCACCCCCTAACCCTAACCCTAACCCTAACCATCACCCTAACCCTCAACCTAACCCTTACCATAACCCTATCCCTCAACCTCACCCTATCCCTCAGCCTAACCCTTAACCTCACATTCACCTTAACACTCACAAACCCTAACCCTTACCCTAACCCTAACCCTATACCGCACCTTCACCCTCACCCTCAACTGCAGCCTAACACTCACAATAACCCTAAAACTAACCCTAACCTTAAATCTCACCCTACAGGTAACCATAACCCTAACCCTAACGTTCAAACTTACCCTAACCCTCACACTAACACTGACCCTCACCCTAAACCTCACCTTAACCCTAACCCTAACCCTAAACCTAAACCTAAACTAACCTAAAACCTCACACTCAACCTCAATCACAGACTAACACTCACTCTCACACTAGCCCTAACCCTAACCCTAACCCAAAGCCTAATCCTAAACCTCACCCTCACCTTCACACTCAATCTCACCCTCAGTGTAACCCCAACCCTAACCCTAATCCTAACCCTCACCCTCACCCTAACCCTAATACTAACCATAACCATCACCCTTACCCTAACCCTAATCCTAACCCTAAACCTCACCAGAACACTAACCCGAAGCCTAATTCTAACAATCAGACTCACACGCACCATAATCCTAAACCTAAGCCAATCCCTAAAGCTCACCTTTACCCTAACCCTCACCCTAACCCTTGCCCTCAACTTATCCCTAACCCTATTCCTAAACCTCACACAAATGCGAACCCTAACCCAAACCCTAACCCTAAACCTCACCCTCACCCTTAGCTTTACCCTAACCCTAATCCTAATGCTAACCCTAACCCTCACCCTAACACTCAACCTAACACTCACGCTAACCCTAACCCTCACTCTCACCCTAACTTGAATCCTAATCCTTACCCTTACCCAAATTCTAACACTAACCCTAACCCTCACACTAAACCTAACCCTCCCCCTAACCGTAACCCTAAACCTAACCCTAACCATCACTCTTACCCTAACACTCAAACTCACCCTATCCTTCACACTAACCCTTAACCTCACCTTCACCCTAACCCTCACACTAACCCTATTCTCACCCTAACACTATCCCTATACCGCACCCTCACCTTCACCCTCAACCTCAGCCTAACCCTCACAATAACCCTAACCCTAACCTAACCCTAAAACTCACCCTAAACCTCACCCTAACCCTCACCCTCAACCTCACTCTAACTAACCCTAAGCCTCACCTACACACTAACCCTAAACCTAAGCCTAAGTCTCACCCACACCCTAACATTCACACTCATCCGAACCGGAACACTCACCTTAACCCTGACCCTCACCCTAAACATAAACTGAACGCTAACCCTCAACCTAAACCTAACCCTAACCCTCACACTTACCCTCACCCTCACCCTAAGCCAAACCCTAAGCCAAACCCTAATCCTAAACCTTACCCTCACCCTCACCCTAACCCTAACCCTAACCCTAATCCTCACCTTCACCCTCACCCTAAACCTAAACCTAACCCTAAACCTAAACCTCACCCTAACACTCACTGTCGCACTAAGCCTATCCCTAAATCTCAACCTCAACCTAACGCTATCCCTAACCCTAACCCTCACCCTAAACCTCACCATAACCCTAACGGTAACCTGAACCCTCACTGGCACCCTAATCCTCACTCTAAGCCTTATCCACCCCTAACCCTAACTTTAACCCAAATCCTAACCCTCACCCTAAAACTCACCCTCACCCTAACCCTCACCCTAACCCTTACACTCCGCCTCGTCCTATCCCTAACGCTCTCCCTAACCCTCACACTAAACCTAACCCTCACGCTAAACCTAACCCTACGCCTCACCTTAACCCTCACCCTCACCCTAATCCTAACTGAAACCTAACCCTCACCCTCAACCTCACCCTAACCCTAACTTAAAACCTAACCCTCACCCTCACCCTCACCCTAACCCTAAACCTAACCCTAACCCTCACCCTAACACTAAACATCACCTTAAACCTAACCCTAACCCTCACTCTCACCCTAATCCTAACCCTAAACCTAACTCTCACCCTAACCCTCACCCTAATCCTAATGCTATCCCTAAACCTTATACTCATCCTAACACTCACCCAAAACCTTACCCTCACCCTAACCCAAACCATAACCGTCACACTAACCCTAACCCTCACCCTAACCCTAACCCTACATCTTACACTACACCTCACCCTAAACCCAACCCTCACCCTAACCCTAACCCTACATCTTACACTACACCTCACCCTAAACCTAACCCTAACCCTCACCCTAACCCTAACCCTAACCCAAACCTCACCGTCACCCTAATGCTCACCCTAACCCTAACCCTCACCCACACACTACGACTCACCCTCACCCAAAACCTCACCCTCACCCTAACCCTCAACCTCACCCTAAACATCACCCTAACCCTAATCCACAACCTAACCCTAACCCTAACCCTCACTCTAAGCCTAACCCTCACCCTCACCCTAACCCTCACCCTCAACCTAATCCTCACCCTAACCCTAACCCTAACACTTACCTAAACGAAATCCTCAGTTTCACCCTCACGCTCATGCTAACGCGCACCCTCACCATGGCCCTCACCCTTACGCCAACCCTAACTCTCACCCTCATCATCACCCTCAACCTCAGCATAACCCCAACCCTAAAAGTCACAATAACCCTCACCGTCACCCTAACAATCACCCTCAACCTCACCCTCACCCTAACCCTCACCCTCACCCTAGCCCTCACTCTTAACCTTACCCTCACCTAACCCTAACCCTCACACTAAACCTAACCCTCAACCTAACCCTAAGCTTCACCCTGAACCTAGTCCTCACCCTAACCGTAATCCTAACCCTAATCCTCATCCTAACGCTAACATTCACCCTCACCCTAAACATCACCCTCACCCTCACCCTCACCTTAACCCTAACCCTAAACCTTACCGTCACACTAAGTCTCACCCTAACCATTACACTCACCCTCACCCTAACTTTCAAACTAACCCTAACCTACACCCTAACCCTAACTCTAACCCTCACCCTCACCCTCACTCTCATCCTAATACTAACCCTAACCCTAATCGTATCCCTGACCCTCAACCTCATCCTACCCTAAAACTAAGCTTAAACCTCAACCTCACCCTCACCCTGAACCTCCCCCTCCCCCTAACAATCACCCTCACCCTCACCCTATCCCTAACCCTAACCCTCTCCATCATCCTATCCCTCAACCTAACCCTTACCCCAACCCTAACACTCAACCTCACCCTATCCCTCCCCTAACCCTTAACCTCACCTTCACCCTAACCATCAAACTAACCCAAACCCTCATCCTAACCCTATCCCTATCCTGCATCCTCACCCTCAACCTCAACCTCAGCCTAAACCTCACAATAACTCTAACCCTAACCCTAATCCTAAATCTCACCCTACAACTCACCCTACTCCTAACCCTAACCCTAAACCTCAACCTCACCCTAACCCTCACCCTAAAACTTAACCTCAAACTAACCCTCACCGTAACCCTAACAATAACCCTATCCCTCACTCTAACCCTCACAATAACCCTAAGCCTAAACCTAACCCTCAACCAAAATGTCACCCTAATACAAACACTAACTGTAACCCTCAACCTAAACCTAATCCTAAACCTAACCCTCAAACTCACCCTAACTCTCACCTCACCATAACCGTCACCATAACCCTAACCCTCACCCTCACCCTAACCCTAACCCTCACCCTCACCCTAACCCTATCCCTAACCTCACCCTCATCCTAACCCTCACCCTTACCTTTAGCTCACGGTAACCCTAAACCTAAACCTAACCCTAACCCTCAAACTAACACTAAAGCTCACACTAACCCTAACCCTACCCCTCACCCTAAACCTCAACCTAAACCTAACCTTAACCCTAACCCCCACCCTAACCCTAACCTTCACCGTAACCCTCACCCTCACTCTCACCCTCACCCTCACCCTAACCCTAAACCTAGCCCTCACCCTATCCCTCAACCTAACCGTTACCCCAACCCTAACACTCAACCTCACTGTTTACCTTATCCTAAACCTTAACCTCACCTTCACCCTAACCAACACACTAACCCTAACCCTCACCCTAACCCTATCCCTATCTCGCAACCTCACCCCCACTCTCATCCTCAGCCTAACCCTCACAATAACCCTAACCCTAACCCTAAATCTCACCCTACAACACACCATAACCCTAACCCTCACCCTCAAACTCATCCGAACCCTCAACCTAACACTTACCCTCAACCTAACCCAAACCCTAAACATAACACTAACCCTAACCCTCATTGTAACCCTCATAATAACTCCAAGCTTAAACTACCCCTCAAACTATACCTCACCCTAACCCAAAACCTAACCGTAACCCTCAATCTTACCCTAACCCTCACCCTCACCGTCACCCTAACTCTCAGCCTAAACCTAACCCTCACTCTCAACCTAGCCCTCACCCTCACATTAACACTAACGGTAACCCAAACCCTAAAGCTAACCCTCACCCTAACCCTCCCCCTCCCCCTCCCCCTAACCCTAACTCTCACCCTCACACTAACCCTATCCCTAATCCTCACTCTCATCCTAAACCTCACCCTTAACCTTAGCTCACGGCTACCCTAAACCTAAGCCTAACCATAACCCTCACCCTAACACTAAGGCTCATACTAACCCTAACCTTACCCCTCACCCTAACCCTCAACATAAACCTAACCCTAACCCTAACACTCACCCTAACCCTCACCATTAACCTCACACACACCCACACCCTAACACTAAACCTAGCCCTCACCCTAACCCTCAACCTAACCATTACCCCAACAATAACATTCAACCTCACCCTATACCTCACCCTAAACCTTAACCTAACCTTCACCCTAACCATCACACTAACCCTAATCCTCACCCTAACCCTATCCCTATCTCGCACCCTCACCCTCACCCTCCACATCAGCCTAACCTTCACAATAACCCTAACCCTAACCCTAACCCTAAATCTCACCCTACAACTCAACCTAACCCTCAACCTCACCCTAACCCTCACACTAACACTTACCCTCAACCTATCCCTCACCCTAACCTTCATTGTAACCCTCACAATGAACCTAAGCCTAAACCTAACACTCAACCTTACCCTAACCCTCACACTGTCCCTAACCCTCACCCTAACCCTAACACTCACCCTCACCCTAACCCTCACCCTCACATTAACACTAACGGTAACCCTAACCCTAACGCTAACCCTCAAACTAACCCTAATCCTAAACCTAACACTCAACCTTACCCTAACACTCACACTCTCCTTAAACCTCACCCTAACCCTAAACCTCACCCTCACCCTAACCCTCACCCTCACATTAACACTAAAAGTAACCCTAAACCTAACGCTAACCCTCAACATAACACTTCCCCTCACCCTCACCATAACCTTAACTCTAACATTAACGTTTACCCTAATCATAAACCTCACCCTAGCCCTCACCCTCACCCTGATCCTCACCCTCACCCTAGCCCTCACCCTGACCCTCACTATAATCATTATCCTCACCCTAACCCTAACCATAACCCTAATCCTAACCCACACACTAACACTAACCCTCACCCTAACCCTGCACTTATCCCTCACCCTAACCCTCAAAATAACCCTCACCCTCAACCTCACCCTAGCCCTAACCCTCACCCTAACCCTAAGCCTCATTCACACCCTAACACTCAACCTAAACCTAAGCAGCACTCACACCTTAACCCTCACCCTCACCAGAACCCGAACCCTCACACTAAACCTGACCCACACCCTAAACATCAACCTAACGCTAACCATCACCCTAACCCTAACCCTAACTCTCAGTCTCACACTCACCCTCACCCCAAGCCTAACCCTAACCCTCACCCTATCCCTAACCCTAAACCTAAACCTCACCCTAATCCTAACCCTCCACTTCAACCTAACACTAACCCTAAACCTAAACCTAACCATGAACCTAAGCCTCACCATAAACCTAACGGTAACCCTAACCCTCACCCGCACGCTAACCCTCACACTAACCATTATCCTCACCATGACCCTAACGTTAACCCAAATCCTAACCTCACCCTAACCCTTTCCCTCAACCTCGTCCGATTCCTAAACCTCACCCAAACGCTCACACTAAACCTAACACTCACCCTAACCCTAACCCTACCCCTCACCCTACCCTTCACACTAACCCGAACCTTAACCCTAACCCTCACCCTCACCCTAACCTCCACCGTCATCCTAACCCTCACCCTAAAACTAACCCTCACACAAACACTAACCCTCACCCTTACCTGAAACCTCACCCTCACCCTAACAATCACCCTCACCCTAAACATCACCCTAACCCTAACCCTAACCATAGCCCTCACACTAACCCTAATCCTGACCCTAAACCACAACCTCAACCTAACACTCACCCTAACCATTACGCTCACCCTATCGCTAAACCTAACCCTAAACCTAACCCTCACACTACTCTATCCCTCACCTTAAACCTAACCCTACTCCTCAGCCTAACCCTCATCCTAACCTTAAACCTCAACCTAACCCTAACCCTAACCCTCACCCAACCCTAATCCTCACACACACCCTAACCCTCACCCTTACCTGAAACCTCACCCTCACCCTAAACATCACCCTAACCCTAAACCTAACCCTAGCCCTCACACTAACCCTAACCCTGACCCTAAACCAAACCCTCACCCTAACACTCACCCTAACCATTACGCTCACCCTAACCCTAAACCTAACCCTATCCCTAACCCTCACCCTAACCCTCACCCTAACCCTAACCCTCACCCTCACCCTCACCATAACCCTCAACCTAACCCTAACCCTCACCTTAACCCTTACCCTAATCCGAACTCTAAACCTAACACTCACACTATCGCTAATCCTAACACACAACCTCATCGTAACCCTGATCGTCACCCTAAAACTCAACCTAAACCTAACCTTTACCCACACACTAAACCTCACCATCATCCGAACCCGAATCCTCACCCTATCCCACACTCTAACCCTAAACCTAACCCTAATCTTAGCAGTAATCCTAACCCTAACCCTCACCCCAACCCTAACTCTAACACAAACCCTCACCTTAAATCTTATACTAAGCCTCATCCTCAGCCTAAACCTAACACTAACCCTAATCCTGCACCTAAGCCTCACCAACACCCTCACCCTATCTATAACCCTAAACCTATCCCTAAACCTCACCCTCACCCTCACCCTCAACTTCACCCTAAGCCAAACCCTAACCCTCACCCTAATTCTAACCTAAACCTCACCTTCACACTCACCTGAAGCCTAACCATAACCCTTACACTAATCCTAAAACCTAATCATCACCCTCACCCTCACCCTAACCCTAACCCTAAACCTAACCTTAACCCTCACCCTTACCCTCACACTAACCATAACCCAAACCCTAACCCTTACCCTCACCCTAACCCTAACCCTCACCCTAACCCTAACCCTAACACTCACGCTCAACCTAACCATAAACTTAACCCTAACACTCACCCTAACCTTCACCCTAACCCTAAACCTCACCCTCATTCTAATCCTCACCCTAACCCTTATCCTCACACTAACTTTAACTCTAACCCAAACCCTAACCCTCACACTAAGCCTAACTCTCACCATAACCATAACCATAACCCTCACCCTAACCCTAACCCTAACCCTCACCCTAACCCCAAATTCACCTTGACCCTCAGTCTCAACCTAATCCACACCACATCCCTAATCCTAATCCTTAACAAAAGGAAAACCTCACCCTCACCCTAACACTCACCGTCACCCTAAAATTCACCCTCACCCTAGTACTCACCCTTATCCTAACCCTAACCCTCAGACTCATCCTCACTCTCAGGCTAACCCTAATACTAACCCTAATCCAAACACTAACCCTCACACTCACCCTCATCCTAAACCTAACCCTAACCCTAACCCTCAACCTCACCCTCACCCTAATACTAAAAGTAAACCTAACCCTCACCCTAACCCTAACCATCACCCTAAACCTAAACCTCACCCTCGCACAAACTCTCACCCTAACCCTTACCCTCATCCTAACCCTAACACTAATCCTCACAGTAATCCTAAACCTAACCCTAACCCTCACCCTAACCCTCACCCTCACCTTAACACTAATGCTAACATTAACCCTCAGCCTCACCCTAAACTTCGCCCTAACCCTTACCTTCACCTTAACCCTATCCCTCACCCTCACCCTAACCCTCACTCTAACCCTTATGCTCACCCTAACCCTCATGCTAACCCTATCCCTAACCCTAACACTACCCTTCAACCTAACCCTCAACCAAAACCTAAGCCTAAACCTAACCCTAAGACTCACGCTAACCCTTACCCTCACAGGAACATTAACCCTAACCCTCTGCCTAACCCTCATCCTAAACCTAACCCTAAACCAACCATCACCCTGACCTTAGCCCTAAAACAAACCCTAACTCTAACCCTAACACTAATCTTCACCCTCACCCTCACACTTACCCTCAGCATAAGCTAACCCTAACCGTAATCCAAACCCTAAACCTAACCCTCACCCTAACTCTAAACCTAACCCTAAACAAAACTCTCACCCTAACCCTAACCCTATGTGTTACCCTCACCCTAAACCTAATCCAAATCCAATACATAACCCTTACCTTACCCTAACCCTTACCATCACCCTAACCCTAACCCTAACCCTCAGCCTAACTCTCATCCAAACCCTAACCCTAACACTAACCCACACCCAAACGCTAACCCTCATCCTGACCCTCACCATCACCCTTATCCTAACAGTCACCCTCACCCTCACCCTAACCCTAACCATAACCCTGACCCTAACCCTAAACATAACTCTGAACCTCACTCTCACCCTCAACCTAAGTCTAAACCTACACCTAAGCCTAATCCTGAACCTAACCCTCACCCTCAACCTAAACCTAACCCTCACCCTAACCATAAACCTCACCCTAACCATAACCCTAACATTAAGCTCACCCTCACATTAACCCTAACCCTAACCGTAACCCTCAACCTAACCCACACCCTAATCCTAATGCTAACACTAAACCACAACCTCACCCTAAACCTAACACTAAGCCTAACCCTCACCCTCAACCTAAACCTAACTGTAATGCTAACCTTAACCCTCTCCCTCACCCTAACCCTCACTCTAACTCTTACCCTCACCCTAACACTAACACTAAACCTCACGCTAACCCTCATCCTAACCCTAAACCTAAACCTAACCCTCACCCTAACGCTCATCCTAATCCTCAACCTAACACTAACCCTCACCCTTTCCCTAACCCTCACCCTAAACCTTACCCTCACCATAACCCTAAACCTAACCCTAACCCTAACCCTCAACCTAACCCTAACCTTAACCCTAAACCTAACCCTCACCGGATCCCTAACCATCACTAACACCCTCAGCCTAAACCTCAACCTAAACGTAATCCTAACACTAACCCTCATCTTCACCCTAGCTCTAACCCTAACACTACCCTGACCCTGACCTTAACCCCAACCCTCACTTTAACCCTGACTCTCACCCTCACCCTAACCCTAACCCTCACCATAACCCGAACTCTAACCCAAATGCTCACGCTCACCCTAAATATCACCCAAAACCTAACCCTCACCCTAACCCTAAACCTAACCCTCACCTACATCCTAACCCTCACTCTCACCCTCACCCTCACTCTCACCCTCACTCTAAACATAAGTCTAAACCTAACCCTCACCCTAACCCTAACCCTAATCCTCACCCTAACCCTAACCCGCACCTTAAACCTCAACCTAAACCTAAACCTCACCCCAACCCTAACACTAAGACTTTCCTAACCTAAACCCTCACCCTCACCCTAATCCTCACTCTAACCCGCACCCTCCCACTAGCCTTCACCCTAAACCTAACCTAAACCCTAACCCTCACCCTCACCCTCACCCTCAACCTTAGACTAAACCTAACCCTAAACTTAATCCTAACCCTAACCCCAAACCTCACTCTCACCCTCAATTTAACTCTAACCCTAACCCTAACCCTAATGCTCACACTAGCCCTAACCCTCACCCTAAACCTAACCCTAAAACTAACCCTCACCCTAACCCTAACTCTAACCCTAATGCTAACACTAAACCTCAATCTCAACCTAACCCGCACCCTAACACTTAACCTAAACCACAAACTCACCCTAACCCTCACCCTAAACCTTACCCTAATTCTCAACCTAACATTAACCCTAACCCTCACCCTAACCCGACCCATCAGCCCCACCCACACCTTCAATGTAACCCTAACCCTAATCCTCAACCTATCCCTAATCATAACTCTAAACCTCACCCTAAGCCTCTCCCTCACCATAACCCTAATGCTAACATTAACCCTCAACCTCACCCTAAACCGCGACCTAGCACTTATCCTCACCATAACCCTATCCCTCACTCGAAACCTAACCCCCAGCCTAACCCTTACCCTCACCCTCACCCTAAACCTAACACTAACTCTCACCCTAACCCTCACCCTAACCCTAAGGCGAAACCTAACCCTTACTCTCACCTTACCCTCAACCTAACCCTTACCTTCACCCGATCCCTAAACCGAACCCACAGCGTAACCCTCATCCTAACCCTATCCCTAAGCCTAACCCTCACCCCCAAACTAACCCTAACCCTAACCCTCACCTTAAACCTCACCCTCACCCTAATCCTCACACTAACCCTAACCCTAAGCCTTTCCTAAGTGAAAGCCACAGCCTCACCCTAACCCTCAACCTAACTCTTACCTTAAACTTCACCCTCACCCTAACCCTAACCTTATGCCTATCCTATCTGAAACCCTCACCCTCACCATAACCCTCCTCCTTAACCTCACCCTCCCGACAGCCCTCACCCTCAACTTAACCCTAAGCCTAACCCTCACCCTTAACCTCATCCTAATTCTAACCCTAACCCTAACCCTAACCCTAACCCTAACACTAACCCTCAACCTAACCATCACCGTAAAACTAAACCTAACCCTAACCCTCAACCTGAGGTTCACTCTCACCCTAACCCTAACCCTAATACTCACACTCAACCTAACCCTCACCCTAAACCTTACCCTCACCCTAACCTAAACCCTAATCCTAACACTAACCCTCACACTAAAACTAACACTCACCCTAACCCTAACCCTAAACCTCAGCCTAAACCTCATCCTAACCCTAACCCTAACCCTCAACCTAAACCTAACCCTCACCCTCACCCTAACCCTCAACCTCACCCTCACCCTCACTCTCAGCATTAATAATAACCATAACCCTAATCCTAAACCTAACCCTCACCCTCAACCTCACCCTAACTCTAACCCTAACCCGAACCCTGAACCTCACCCTAAACCTAAACCTATCCCTGACACTCACCCTAACCCTAAGCCTCACCCTAAACCTAACCCTAAACCTCACCCTCACCCTAATCCTAACCCTCACCCTAAACATCACTCTAACCCTAATGCTAACCCTAAACCTCACCCTCACAATAAAGCTAACCCTAACCGTTAACCTCACCATAACCCTAACGCTAACCCTAATCCTCACACATATCCTAACCATAGCCCTCACCCTAAACCTAATCCTCACCCTAACCCTAACCCTCACCCTAACCCTAACCCTAACCCTCACCCTCACTCTCACCCTAACCCTAAACCTAACTCTCATCCAAACCCTAACACTCACCCTCACCATCAACTTCACCATCACCCTCACCCTAACCCTCACAATCACCCCCACCCTAACCCTAAACTTAAACCTAACGTTCACCATAAACCTAATCCTCAACCTCACCCTCATCCTCACAATCAACCTCACCCTAACCCTCACCCTCACCCTCACCCTAAACCTAACCATAAACATAACCCTCACCCTAAACCTAACTATGACCCTCACCCTCACCCTCACCCTAAGCCTAACCATACACCGAAGCCTAATCCTAAACCTAACCCTCACCCTCACCCTCACAGTAAAGATAAACGTCACCCTAACCCTAACCCTAACCCTAGCCCTTACCCTAACCCTTAACCTAATCGTCACTTTACCCTAACCCTAAACCTAACCCTAACCCTCACCCTCACCCTAACCCTAACCCTAAAGCTAACCCTAACACGCACAATCACCCTAAACCTAACCCTAACCCTCACCCTCACCCTAACCCTAACCCTAAAGCTAAACCTAACACTCACAATCACCCTAAACCTAACCCTAACCCTCACCCAAACCCTAACCCTAAACCTAATGCTATCCCTAACACTCACCCTCACCCTAACCCTCACTCTAACCCTTACCCTCAGCCTAACACTCAGCCTAACCCTAACCCTAACACTAACACTAAACCTCACCCTACCCCTCGCCCTAACCCTAAACCTACATCTAACGCTCACCCTAACGCTCACCCTAACCATGAACCTAACCCTAAACCTCACCCTCACCCTAACCCTCACCCTAAAACTTACCCTCACCCTAACCCTATACCTAACCCAAATTCTAACCCTCACACTCACCCTAAGCCTAACCTGAACCCTAACCCTCACCCTAACCCTCACCCTAACTCTAACCCTACCCCTAAACCTCACCCTCACCCTAAACCTCATCCTAACCCTTAACTTCACCATAAACCTAACCTTAACCCTAACCCTAATACTCACCGTAATCCTTACCTTCACCCTCGCAATAACCCTCACCATCACCTTAACCGTCACCCTAACACTAACCATCACCCACACCCTAAAACTCACCTTCACCACAACCCTCTCACTCACCCTAACCCTACCGTAAACCTCATCCTAACTCTAACCCTCACCCTAAACCTAACTCTAACCCTGACCCTCATACTAACCCTTACTCTCACCTTAACATTCACCCTAAACCTCACCCTAACATTAACGCTAACCTTAACCCTCACTCTCAGCCTAACCCACACCCTAACCCTTATCCTCACACTAACGCTAAACCTAACCCTCACATTAACCCTAACCCTGACCATAACCCCTCAACCTAACTCTCACCCTAACCCTAAACCTAACCCTCACCCTAACCCTAACCCTAAACCTAACCCTCACCCTAAACCCAACCCTAACACTAATGCTAACCCTAAACCTCAACCTCACCCTTAAACTCACCCTAAACCTCACCCTAATCTTTACCCTCACCCTCAACCTCACCCAAACACTAACCCTAACCACAACCCTCACCCTAACCCTCCCCCTATTCCTAAACCTAACCCTATCCCTCAGCCTAATCCTCAACCTAAACCTCACCCTAACACTAATCCTCACCCTATCCCTAAACCTAACCCTAACCCTCACCCTAACCGTCACCATCACCTTAACACTAATGCTAACATTAACCCTCAGCCTCACCCTAAACTTCGCCCTAACCCTTACCTTCACCTTAACCCTATCCCTCACCCTCACCGTAACCCTCATTCTAACCCTTACACTCACCCTAACCCTCAAGCTAACCCTATCCCTAACCGTAACACTACCCTTCAACCTAAACCTCACACGAAACCTAAGTCTAAACCTAACCCTAACCCTCACCCTAACCCTTACCCTCACACGAACACTAACCCTAATCCTCTGCCTAACCCTCACCATAAACCTAACCCTAACCCTAACCATCACCCTGACCTTAGCCCTAAAACAAACCCTAACTCTAACCCTAACACTAATCTTCACCCTTACCCTCAATGTCACCCTCAGCCTAACCCTAACCCTAACCCTAATCCAAACCCTAAACCTAACCCTCACCCTAACTCTAAACCTAACCCTAAGCAAAACTCTCACCCTAACCCTAACCCTATGCCTTACCCTCATCCTAACACTAACCCTAATCCAATACCTGACCCTTACCTTACCCTAACCCTTACCATCACCCTAACCCTAACCGTAACCCTCAACTTAACTCTCATCCTAACCCTAAATCTAACCCTAACCCACACCCAAACGCTAACCCTCACCCTCAACCTCACCATCACCCTTACCCTAACAATCACCCTCACCCTCACCCTAACACTAACCATAAACCTGACCCTAACCCTAACCGTTAACCTAATTCTCACCCTAAACCTAACCCTAACCCTAACCCCCAAACTAACCGTACCACTACGCCTAACCCACACCTTAAACCTAACCCTAATTCTCACCATATCCCTAATCATAACTAACCCTCACCCTAACCCTCACCCTAACCATAACCCTAATGCAACATTAAACCTCAACCTCACCCTAAACCTCGCCCAAACACTTATCCTCACCATAACCCTATCCCTCAACCGAACCCTAACCCCAACCCTAACCCTTACCCTCACCCAAACCCTCACCCTAACCCTAACCCAAAACCTAACACTAACTCTCACCCTAACCCTCACCCTAACCCAAAGGCGAAACCTCACACTTAATCCTAACCCTCACCCTAACCATCACTCAAACCCTAATGCTAACCCTAAACCTCACCCTCACCATAAACCTCACCCTAACCCCTAACCTCACCATAACCCTAACACTAACCCTAATCCTCACACATATCCTAACCATAACCCTAACCCAAAACCTAACCCTCACCCTAACCCTAACCCTCACCCTAACCCTAACCCTAACCCTCACCCTCACTCTCACCCTAACCCTAAACCTAACACTCATCCAAACCCTAACACTCACCCTCACCATCAACCTCACCATCACCCTCACCCTAACCCTCACAATCACCCCCAACCTAACCCTAACCCTAAACCTAACGTTCACCCTAAACCTAATCTTCAACCTCACCCTCACCCTAACTATCAACCTCACCCTAAACCTCACCCTCACCCTCACACTAAACCTAACCATAACCCTAACCCTCACACTAAACCTAACTATGACTGTCACCCTCATACTCACGCTAAGCCTAACCTTACACCTAAGTCTAATACTAAACCTAACCCTCACCCTCACCCTCACCCTAAAGCTAAACGTCACCCTAACCCTAACACTAACCCTGGCCCTTACCCTAACCCTTAACCTCATCGTCACTTAACCCTAACCCTAACCCTAACCCTCACCCTCACCCTAACCCTAACCCTAAAGCTAACCCTAACACTCACAATCACCCTAAACCTAACCCTAACCCTCACCCAAACCCTAACCCTAATCCTAATGCTATCCCTAACACTCACCCTCACCCTAACCCTCACTCTAACCCTTACCCTCAGCCTAACACTCAGCCTAACCCTAACCCTAACACTAATACTAAACCTCACCCTAACCATCACCCTAACAATAAACCTACATCTAACACTCACCCTAACGCTCACCCTAACCCTCAACCTAACCCTAAAACTCACCCTCACCCTAACCCTCACCCTAAAACTTACCCTCACCCTAAACCTATACCTAACCCTAATTCTAACCCTCACCCTCACCCTAAGCCTAACCCGAACCCTAACCCTCACCCTAACCCTCACCCTAACTCTAACGCTACCCCTAAACCTCACCCTCACCCTAAATCTCATCCTAACCCTTACCTTCACCATAAACCTAACCTTAACCCTAACCCTAATACTCACCGTAATCCTTACCTTCACCCTCACCATAACCCTCCCCATCACCTTAACCGTCACCCTAACCCTCACCATCACCCACACCATAAAACTCACCCTCACCAGAACCCTCACACTCACCCTAACCCTCCCCTAAACCTCACCCTAACTCTAACCCTCACCCTAAACCTAACTCTAACCCTGACCCTCATACTAACCCTTACCTTCACCTTAACATTCACCCTAAACCTCACCCTAACACTAACGCTAACCCTAACCGTCACTCTCAGCCTAACCCACACCCTAACCCTTAACCTCACACTAACGCTAACCCTAACCCTCACATTAAACCTAACCCTGACCATAACCTGTCACCCTACACCTCACCCTAATCCTAAACCTAACCCTCACCCTAACCCTAAACCTAACCCTCACCCTAACCCTAACCCTAAACCTAACCCTCACCCTAAACCTAACCCTAACACTAATGCTAACCCTAAACCTCAACCTCACCCCAAACCTCACCCTAACCATAACCCTCACCCTAACCCTCACCCTATCCCTAAGCCTAACCCTAACACTAACCCTAACACTAATACTCACCCTAACACTCATGCTAACCCTAAGCCGAACCCTAACACTCACCCTCACCCTAACCCTGACCGTAACATTTACCCTCACCCAAAACCTAACCCGAGCCCTCAGCCCAACCCCCATCCTAACCCTATCCTTAAACCTAACCCTCACACTCACCCTAACCCTAACTCTATTCCTCACCTTAAACCTCACCCTCACCCTAATCCTCACACTATCCTAACCCTAATCCTTTCCTAAATGAAAGCCTCAGCCTCAACCTAACCCTCACCCTAACTCTCACCTTAAACTTCACCCTCACCCTGAACCTAACCCTACCCCTATCCTAACTGAAACCTTCACCCTCACCCTAACCCTCCCCCTTACCCTCCCCCTCCCCCTAGCCCTCACCCTAAGCCTAACCCTAACCCTCAACCTCACCCTAACTCTAACCATAACCCTAACCCTTACCCTTACCCTAAGCCTAACACTAACACTAACACTCACCCTAATCATCACCCTAACCCTAAACCTAACCTAACCCCCAACCTAATGCTCACTCTCACCCTAACCCTAACCCTAATCCTCACCTTCATCCTAACCCTCATCCTAACCCTTACCCTAACCCAAACCTAAACCCTAATCCTAACACTAAACCTAACCCTGACCCTAACCCTAACCCTAACACTCAGCCTAAACCTTATCCTAACCCTAACCCTAAACCTCAACCTAAACCTAAACCTAACCCTCACCCTAAGACTCAACCTCAAGCTCAAACTCAACCTCAGCTGAAACCTAACCCTAAACCTAATCATAAACCTAGTCCTCACCGTCAACCTCACACTAACTGACCGTAACCCCAACCCTGAACCTCACTCTCAACCTCAGCTTCAGCCTAACCCAAAACTTAACCCTAATCCAAACCCTAAACCTCACCCTCACCCTCATCCTAATTCTAAACCTAACTCTAACCAAAAGCCTCACCCTAACCCTAACGCTATCCCTAACCCTCTTCCTAACCCTAACCCTAATCCTAATCCTAACCCTCACCCTTAACCTAATCCTTACCCTCATGCTAACCCTAACCCTCAACCTAACCCTTACCCTCACCCTCACCCTAACCCTAACCCTCAGCCTAACCCTCATCCTAACCCTAATCCTAAACCTAACCCTCACCCAAACCTTAACCCTCACCCTCAACATCAACCTCACCATCACCCTCACCCTAACCCTCACAATCACCCTCACCCTAACCTTAACCCTATCCCTAAAACTCACCCTAAACCTAACCCTCACCCTCACCATCAAACTCACCCTAACCCTCACCCTCACCCTCACCCTAAACCTTACCATAATCCTAACCCTCACTCTAAACCTAACTATGACCCTCACCCTCACCCTCACCCTAAGCCTAACCCTACACCTAAGCCTAATCCAAAATCTAACGCTCACCCTCACCCTAAATCTAAAACTCAACCTAAACCTAACCCTAACCCTAGTCCTCACCCTAACCCTTACTTTACTGTCACCCTAACACTAACCTTCACTTTAACCCTAACCCTCACCCTCACCCTAACACTAACCCTCACCCTCACCATAACCCTAACCCTAAAGCTACCCCTAACACTCACAATCACCCTAAACTTAACTCTAACCTTCACCCAAAAGCTATCTCTAACCCTAATGCTATACCTAAAACTCAACCTCACGCTAACACTCACTCTAACCCTTACCCTCAGCCTAAAACTCACCCTAACCCTAACACTAACTCTAACACTAATCCTCACCCTAAACCTCACCCTAACCCTAATCCTACACATAACACTCACCCTAAAGCTCAAGCTTACCCTCAACCTAAGCCTAACATTCACCATCACCCTAACCCTAAACCTAAAACTTACCCTCACCCTAAACCTATACCTAACACTAACTCTAACCTCACCCTCACCCTAAGACTAACCCAAACTCTAACCCTAACCCTAATCCTGACCCTAACTCTAACGCTACACCTAAAACTCACCCTCAACCTAAACTTCATCCTAACACTTACCCTCACCATAACCCTAACCTTAACCCTAACCCGAATACTCACCGTAATCCTTACCTTCAGCCTCACCATAACCCTCACCATCACTTTAACCATCACCCTAACCTTAACCATCACCACACCCTAAAACTCACCCTCACCAGAACCCTCACACTCACCCTAACCCTACCCTAAACCTAACCCTAACTCTAACACTCACCCTAAACCTAACTCTAACCCTCATCCTCATACTAACCCAAAGCCTCACCTTAAACATCATCCTAAACCTCACCCTAACACTAACTCTAACCCTAAACCTCACTCTCAGCCTAACCCACACCCTAACCCTTATCCTGACACTAATGCTAACCCTAACTCTAACCCTCACATTAACGCTAACCCTCAACCTAACCCCTCACCCTACCCCTCACCCTAACCCTAAACCTAACCCTGAACCTAACCCTCACCCTAACCCTATCCCTCAGCCTAATCCTCAACCTAAACCTAACCCTAACACTAATCCTCACCCTATTCCTAACCCTAACCCTAACCCTCACCCTAACCCTCACCCTCACCTTAACACTAATGCAAACATTAACCCTCAGCCTCACCCTAAACTTCGCCCTAACCCTTACCTTCAACTTAACCCTATCCCTGACCCTCACCCTAACACTTACCCTAACCCTTACACTCACCGTAACCCTCACACTAACCCTAACCCTAAACCTTACACTACCCTTCACCCTAACCCTGTCCCGAGACCTAAGCCTAAACCTAACCCTAACATTCACCCTAACCTTTACACTCACATGAACATGAATCCTAACCCTCAGCCTAACCCTCATCCTAAACCTAACCATAACCCTAAACCTCACACTGACCTAAGCCCTAACACAAACCCTAACCCTCACCCTAACCCTAACATTCACCCTCACCTTCAACCTCACCCTCAGCCTAACACTAACCCTAACCATAATCCAAACTCTAAACCTCACCCTCACCCTCACACTAACAGTAAACCTAACCCGAAGCAAAACCCTCACCCTAACTGTAACCCTATGCCTAACCCTCACCCTAACCCTAAACCTAATCCAAAACCTAACCCTCACCCTCACCCTAAGCCTCACCCTCACTCTAATCCTAACCCTAACCCTCAGCCTAACTCTCATCCTAACCCTAACCCTAACCAAATCCAAACCCTAAAGCTGACCCTCACCCTCAACATCACCATCACCCTCACCGTAACCCTCACCCTCATCCTCACCTTAACCCTAACCACAACATTACTCTCACCCTAAACCTAAGCCTCAACCTCACCATCACCATCACCCTTACCCTAACAATCACCCTCACCCTCACCCTCACCATCACCCTAACCCTAACCCTCACGGGCACCCTCACCCTCAACCTAACCCTAACCCTAATCTGCACCCTTAGCCTAACACTAAACCTAATGCTAACACTAAACCTAAACCTCACCCTCAACCTCACCCTAACCCTAAGCCTAACACTCACCCTAACCCTAACCCTAATGCTATCCCTAACACTCACCCTAAAACTCATTCTAACCCTTACTCTCACCCTAACCCTCTCCCTCACCCTAACCCTAACACTAACACTAAACCTCACCCTAACCCTCAGCCTAACCCTAAACCTTAACCTAACCCTCAGTCTAACGCTCAACCTAACCCTCAACCCAACCATAACCCTCACCTTCACACTAAACCACACCCTAAACCTTATCCTCACCATAACCCTAACCCTAAACCTAACCCTAACCCTCAACCTAACCCTAACCCTAAACCTAAACCTGACCCTCACCGGAAACCTAACCCTCACCCTCACCCTAAGCCTAACCCTAAACCTAACCCTTATCCTAAACCTAACCCTCACCCTCATCCTGACTCTAACCCTAACCCTAAACCTGACCCTCCCCCTCCCCCTAACCCTAACCTTCACCCTAACCATAACGCTAAACCTAACCCTCACACTCACCCTAAATATCATCCAAACCCTAAACCTCACCCTAACCCTAAACCCAATCCTCACCTACATCCTAATACTCAATCTCACCCTCACCCTCACTCTCACCCTCACCCTAAACAGAACCCTAAACCTAACCCTCACCATAACCCTAACCCTAATCCTCACCCTAACCCTAACCCTAACCCTAACCTTAAACCTCACCCTCATCCTAAACCTCACCCCAACTCTAACCCTAAGCCTTTCCTAACTGAAACCATCACCCTCACCCTAAACCTCACCCTCACCCTAACCCTCACCATAACCCTTACCCTCACCCTAAACTTAACACTAATCGTAACACTAAGCCTCACACTAAACTTAAACCTCACCCTAACCCTAGCCCTAAACCTCAGCCTAAACCTCATACTAAACCAAACCCTAACCCCCAACGTAAACCTAAACCTAACCCTCACCCTAACCCTAACACTCAACCTTACCCTCACCCTCACCCGCAGCCGAACCCTTACCCTAAACCTAATCCTAAACCTAACCCTCACCATCAACCTCACCCTAACTCTAACCCTAACCCAAACCCTGAACCTCACCCTAAGCCTAAACCTATCCCTAACACTCACCCTAACCCTAACCCTCACCCTATACCTAACCCTAAACCTCATCCTCACCCTAATCCTAAACTTAACCCTAACCATCACTCTAACCCTAATGCTAACCCTAACCCTCACCCTCACAATAAACCTCACCCTAACCCTTACCCTCACCATAACCCTAACCCTAACCCCAATCCTCACACATATCCTAACCCTAACCCTCACCCTAACCCTAACTCTAACCTTAACACGAACACTCACCCTAACCATCACCCTAACCCTAGTCCTCACCCTAAACCTTACCCTCAACCTCACCCTAACCCTCACCCTCACCGTAAACCTAATGCTAACATTAACCCTCAACCATACCCTAAACCTCACCATAACCCTTCCCTCACCTTAACCCTATCCCTCACCCTCATCATAGCCCTCATCATAACCTTTACCCTTAGCCTAACCCTCACCCTAACCTTACCCCTAACCCTAACACTAATCCTCACTCTAACACTCACCCGAAACCTAAGCCTCAACTTAACCCTCACACGAACCCTCACCCTAAACCTTTCACTCACCCGAACCCTAACCCTAATCCTCAGCCTAACCCTAAACCTAACCCTAACTCTTACCCTCACCCTCACTCTCACCCTAACCCTAATCCTGATTCTAACCCTCACCCTCACCCTATCCCTAACCCTAATTCAAACTCTTAGCCTCACCCTGACCTTCACCCTTAGCCTAACCCTACACCTAAGCCTAATCCTAAACGTAACACTCACCCTCACCCTAATCCTAATACTCAACCTAACCCTAACCCTAACCCTAGCCCTCACCCTAACCCTCACCCTAACTCTTACCCTCACCCTCACCCTAAGCCATACCCGAACCCTAACCCTCACCCAAACCTTCACCCTAACTCAACTATATCTCTAAAACTCACCCTCACCCTAAACCTCATCCTAACCCTTACCCTCAACATAAGCCTAACCCTAAACCTAAACCTAATCCTCACCGTAATCCTAACCCTCACTCTCACCCTAACCCTCACCGTCACCTTAAACCTCACCCTAACCCTAACCATCACATACTCCCAAAAACTCACCCTCACCCGAACCGTCACCCTCACCCTAACCCTACACTAAACCTCACCATAACCCTTACCCACACCCTAAACCTAACTCTAACCCTCACCTTCATACTAACCCTAACCCTAACCCTCACCTTAACCCTCACCCTAATCCTCACCCTAACCCAAAGACTAACACTTACCCTCACTCTCACCCTAAACCTCACCCTAAACCTCATCCTCACACTAAACCTAACTCTAACCCTAACCCTCAAATTAACCCTAACATCCAACCTAACCCTAAACCTACCCCTCCCCCTAACCCTAACCCTAACCTTCACCTTCACCCTAAACCTCACCTTCACCCTAAACCTCCCCCTAACCCTAAACCTCACCTAAAACCTATCCCTCACCCTCAACCTCACCCTCACCCTAAACATCACCCTAAACCTAACCCTCACCCTAAACCTAACACTTATCCTCACCTTAACCATAACCTTAAACCTCGCCTTAAACATCACCCTCACCCTAACCCTAAACTTAAGCCTTTTCTAACCAAACCTTACCCTGACCCTAACCCTGACCCTAACCATCACCCTCACCTTAGAACTCACTCTAAAACTAACCCTAAACCTAACCCTCACCCTCAATCTCACCCTCACCCTAAGTCTAATCCTAACTCTAACCCTAATCCTAAACGTAACTGTAATCCTCACCCTCACCCTCACCCTAACCCTACCCTAACCCTTACCCTAATGCTAACACTAGCCCTCACCCTCACCCAAACCTTAACCCTAACCCAAACACTCACCCTAACCTAACCCTAAACCTAAACCTAACCCTCAACTTAACCCTAACCCTAACCCTAAGCCTAACCCTACTCCTCAGCCTAACCCTCACTCTTCACCTAACTCCAACCCTAATCCTCACCCGATCCCTTACCCTAACCCTAACCCTCACCCTAACCTTAAACTTCACCATAACCCTAATGCTAAAAATAACCCTCAACCTCAACCTAAACCTCGCCCATACCCTTACCCTCGTCTTAAACCTACCCTCACCCTCAACCTAACCCTCACCCTAACCCTTACCCTCACCCTAAACCTCACCCTAACCCTAAGCCTATCCCTCACCCTCAACATAACCCTAACCTAACCCTAACCCTTTCCCTCACTCGAACCTAAACGTCAGCCTAACACTCATCCTAACTCTAATCCTAATCCTCACCCTAACTGTAACCCCAACACTAACCTTAACCCTCACCCTTACCCTAAACCTCACCCTCACCCTCACCCTCAACCTCAGCCTCAGCCTAACCCAAACCTAACCCTAATCCAAACCCTAAACCTCACCCGCAACCTCACACTAACTCTAAACCTAACTCTAACCAAAACCCTCACCCTAACCCTAAATTTATCCCTAACCCTCTCCTTAACCCTAACACTAATCCTAATCCTAACCCTCAACCTCAACCTAATCCTTACACTCACCCTAACCCTAACCCTCACCCTAACCCTTACCCTCACCCTCACCCTAAACCTAACCCTCAGCCTAACCCTCATCCTAACCCTATCCCTAAATCTAACCCTAACCCAAACCCTAACCCTCACCACACCATCAACCTCACCCTAACCCTCAAAATCACCCTCAACCTCACCCTAATCCTAACCCTCAACATCACCCTCAACTTGACCATCACCCTCAACTTCACTATCACAATCACCCTAACACTCACCCTCAACTTCAACCTAAATCTTACCATAACCCTAAACCTCACCCTCAACCTAATTATGACCCTCACACTCACCCTCGCCCTAAGCCTAACCCTATACCTAAGCCTAATACTAAACCTAACACTCACCCTCACCCTCACCCTAAACCTAAACCTCACCCTAACCCTAACCCTAAACCTAGCCCTCACCATAACCCTTAACTTCACCATCACCCTAATCCTAACCCTCAGCCTAATCCTAACCCTCACCCTCACCCTAACCCTAACCATAAAGCTAACACTAACACTCACAATCACCCTAAATCTAACCCTAACCCTCACCCAAACACTAACCCTAAACCTAATGCTATCCCTAACCCTCACCCTCACCCTAACCCTCACTCTAACCCTTACCCTCAGCCTAACACTTAGCCTCACCCTACCACTAACACTAACACTAAACCTCACCCTAACACTCACCCTAACACTAAACCTAAACCTAACCCTCACCCTAACGCTTACCCTAACCGTCAACCTAACACTAACCCTCACCCTCACCCTAACCCTCACCCTAAACCTTACCCTCACCCTAAACCTATCCCTAAACCTTACTCTAAGCCTCACCGTCACCCTAAGCCTAACCTGAACCCGAAACCTCACTCTAACCCTCAACCTAACTCTAACGCTACCCTTAAACCTCACCCTCAAACTAAACCTCATCCTAACCCTTACCGTCACCATAACCCTAACCCTAACCCTAACCCTAATACTCACTGTAATCCTTACCCTCACCCTCACCCTAACCCTCACCATCACCTTAACCGTCACCCTAACCCTAACCATCACCCACACCCTAAAACTCACCCTCACCTGAACCCTCACCCTCATCCTAACCCTACCCTAAACCTCACCCTAAATCTAACTCTCACCCTAAACCTAACTCCAATGCTCACCCTCATACTAACCCTAACCCTCACCTTAACATTCACCCTAAACCTCACACGAACCCTAACGCTAATCCTAACCTTAACTCTCACCCTAACACACAACCTAACACTTAACCTCACACTAACGCTAACCCTAACCCTAACCCTCACATTAACACAAACTCTCACCCTAACCCCTCACCCTACCCCTCAACCTAACCCTAAACCTAACCCTCACCCTAACCCTAACCCTAACCCTAATGCTAACCCTAAACATCAACCTCACCCTAACCTTTAACCTCACCCTCAACCTCACCCTAACCCTAACCTTAACCATAAACCTCACCCTATCCCTCACCCTAATCTAACCCTAACCCCACCCCTCAGCCTAATCCTCAACCTAAACTTAAACCTAACACTAATCCTCACCCTATCCCTAACCCTATCCCTAATCCTCACCCTCACCTTAACACTAATGCTAAAATTAACCCTCAGCCTCACCCTAAACTTCGCCCTAACCCTTACCTTCACCATAACCCTATCCCACACCCTCACCCTATTCCTCACCCTGAACCTTACACTCACCCTAACCCTCACGCTAACCCTAACCCTAACCCTACCACTACCCTTCACCCTAACCCTCACCTGAAACCTAAGCCTAAACGTAAACCTAACCTTCACCCTAACACTCACCCTAACCCTTATGCTATCACGAACACTAACCCTAACCCTCAGCCTAAACTTCATCCTAAACCTAACCCTAACCCTAACACTCACCCTGACCTTAGCCCTAACACAAACCCTAACCCTCACCCTAACCATCACCCTCACCCTCACCCTCAACCTCACCCTCAGCCTAACCCTAAATCTAACAGTAATCCAAACCCTAAACCTCACCCTCACCATCACCCTAACTGTAAACGTAACACTAAGCAATAACCTCAGCCTAACTGTAATCCTATGCCTAACCCTCACCCTAACCCTAACCCTAATCCAAAACCTAACCCTCACCCTCACCCTAACACTCACCTTCATCCTAATCCTAACCCTAATCCTCAGCCTAACTCTCATCCTAACCTTAACCCTAACCGACATCCAAACCCTAAAGCTCACCCTCACCCTCAACATAACGATCACCCTCACCTAAACCCACACCCTAACCCTCACGCTAACCCTAACCATACCCTTACCCTCACCCTAAACCTAACCCTCAACCTCACCCGCACCATCGCCCTTACCCTAAAAATCAGCCTCACCCTCACCCTAACCCTAACCCATAACCTCACCCTAACCCTTACACTAACCCTAACCATAACACTAATACTAAACCTCACCCTAACCCTCAGCCTAAACCTAAACTGAAACCTAATCCTCACCCTAATGCTCACCCTAACCCTCAACCTAACCCTAACCGTCACCCTCAACCTGACCCACACCCTAAACCTTATCCTCACCATAACCCTATCCCTGACCCTAACCCTAAACGGCAACCTAACCCTAACCCTAAACCTAAACCTAACCCTCACTGGAACACAAACCCTCACCGTCATCCTCAGTCTAACTCTAAACCATTAACCTCATCCTAACCCTAACCCTCACTCTAACCCTCACCCTAAACCTAACGCTAACCCTAACACTCACACTCAATCTAAATATCAACCAAACCCTAAACCTCAAACTAACCCTAAACCTAACACTCACCTACACCCTAACACTCACCCTCACCGTCACCCTCACTCTCACCCTCACCCTAAACATGACCCTAACTCTAACCCTCACCCTAACCCTAACCCTAATACTCAAGCCAACCCTAACCCACACCTTAAACCTCACCCTCACCATAATCCTCACCCCAACCATAACCCTAAGCCTTTCCTAACTGAAACCCTCACCCTCACACTAATCCTCACCCTAACCCTCCCCCTCCCCCAGCCCTCACCCTAAAATTAACCCAAAACCTAACCCTCACCCTCACCTTCACCCTCAACCTCAGCCTAACCCTAACCCTAACCCTATTCCTAACACTAACCCTAAATCTCACCCTTACCCTAACCCTAACTCTAACCCTAACCCTAACCCTAATGCTAACACTAGCCCTCACCCTCACCCTCACCCTAAGGCTAACCCTAACCCTCACCATAACCCTACACCTCAGCCTAACCCTCACTCTAAAACCAATCCTAAAACTAATCCTCACCCTATCCCTAATCCTAACTCTAACCGTCACCCTAACCCTCACCCTCATCATAAGTCTAATGCTAACATTAACCCTCAACTTCACCCTAAACCTTGTCCTACACTTACCCTCATCATAACCCTATCCCTCGCCCTCACCCTAACCCCCACCCTAACCCTTAACCTCACCCTAAAACTAACCCTCACCATCATCCTCACCCTAACTCTAACCCTAACCCAAACCCTGAACTTCACCCTAAATTTAAACTTATCCCTAACCCTAACCTAACCCTAACCCTCACCCTAAACCTAACCCTAAACCCCAGCCTCACCCTAACCCTAACCCTAACCCTAACCATCACTCTAACCCTAACGATAACCCTAACCCTCACCCTCATCATAAACCTCAACCTAACCCTTACCCTCACCTTAACCCTAACCCTAACCCTAATCCTCACACGTATCCTAACCCTAACCCTCACCCTAACCCTGACACTAACCCTAACATGAACGCTCACCCTACCCTTCACCCTAACCCTAGTCCTCACTCTGACCTTTACCCTCAACCTCACCCTAACCCTCACCCTCACCGTAAACCTAATGCTAACATTAACCCTCAACCATATCCTAAACCTCGCCCTAACCCTTCCCTAACCTAAACCCTAACTCTCACCCTCATCATAACCCTCACCCCAACCGTTACCCTCAGCCTAACTCTCAACCTACACTTAACCCTCACCCTCACCCTAACCCTAACCCTCACACTAACCTTAATGCTATCCCTAACCCTAACCCTCACCCTAGTCCTAGCCCTCACCCTCACCCTCAAAATCACCCTAACTCTAAACCTAACCCCAACCAAACCCACACTCTAAACCTAACCCTATCCCTAACCCTCACCCTAACCTTAACCCTAATCCTAATTCTAATCCTCCACCTAAACCTTACACTGAACCTAACCCTATCCCTAACCCTGAGCCTAACCCTCACCCTAAACTTAACCCTAACCCTAACCCTCACCTTAACCTTAACCCTAACGCTAATCCTAACCCTCACCCAAACCCTAACCCTCACACTCACCCTCACTCTCATCATCAACCTCAACCTAACCCTCACCCTCACCCTTACCCTAAACCTAAGCATAACCCTAACCCTCACCCTAATCCTAACTCTGACCCTCACCCTCAACTTCACCCTTAGCCTAACCATACAGCTCAGCCTAATCCTAAACTTACCACTCACCCTCACCCTAATCCTAAAATTCACCCTAACCCTTAACCTAACCCTAGCCCTCATCTTAAACCTTACCCTCACTATCACACTAACCCTAACCCTCACTCTAACCCTAACCCTCATCCTAACCCTAAGCCTCAACCTCACCCTAACCCTAACCCTCACCCTCAATCTCACCCTAAACCTAACCCTAATCCTAACCCTCACCCTCACCCTAACCCTAAACAAATGCTAACCCTAACCCTCATCCTCACCCTAACCCTAATCCTAACGCTAACACTCACCCTAAACCTAACCCTAACACTAATGCTATCCCTAACACTCACCCTCACCCTAAACCTCACTCTAACCCTCACCCTAACCCTCACCATCACCCTAACCATAACCCTAACCCTAACATTAAACCTCACCCTAACCCTCACCCTAACCCTAAACCTAAACCTAAACTTCACCCTAATGGTCACCCTAACCCTCAACCTAAACCTAACCCTCACCCTCACCCTAACCCTCACACTAAATCTTATCCTCAACCTAACTCTAACCCTAACCCTAAATCTTACCCTCACCCTCACCCTAAGCCAAACCTGAAACGTAACCCTCAACCAAACCCACACCCTAACGCTAACTATATCCCTAAAATTCACCCTCGCCTAAACTACATCCTAACCCTTACTCTCAACATAAGCTTAACACTAACCCTAACCCTAATCCTCACCGTAATCCTAACCCTCACCCTCACCCTAAACCTCACCATCACCTTAACCCTCACCCTAACACTCACCATCACCCACACCCTAAAACTCACCCTCACCCTCACTCTAACCCTAGCCTAAACCTCACCCTAATTCTAACCCTCACCCTAAACCTAACTCTAATCCTCACCCTCATACTAACCCTAACCTTCACCTTAACGTTCACCCTAAACCTCACCCTAACCCTAAAGCTAACCCTCACTCTCAGCCTAACCCAAACCCTAACCCTTATCCTCACACTAACGCTAACCCTAACCCTCACATTAAACCTAACCCTGAGCATAACCCGTCACCCTACAACTCACCCTAACCCTAAACCTAACCCTCACCCTAAACCTAACCCTAAACCTATCCCTCACCCTAAACCTAACCCTAACACTAATGCTAACCCTAAACCTCAACCTCACCCTAAACCTCACCCTAAACCTCACCCTAATTTTTACCCTCAACCTCAACCTCACCCTAACCCTCACCCTAACCATAACCCTTACCCTAACCCTCACCCTATCCCTAACCCTAACCCTAACACTAACCCTAACACTAACACTCACCCTAAAACTCACGCTAACCCTAAGCCGAACCCTAACCCTCACCCTCAGCCTAACCCTGACCCTAACCTTTACCCTCACCCGAACCCTAACTCGAACCCTCAGCCCAACCCTCATCCTAACCCTAACCCTAACCCTAACACTCACAGTAATACTCAACCTATCCCTAACACTATCCCTAACCCTCATCCTCACAGGAAACCTCACCCTAATCCTTAAACTCACTATATCCCTAACCCTAATCCTAACCCTAATCCTCACCATAACCCTAACGCTCATGCAGACCTAACCCTCAACCGAACCCTCACCCGAGCCCTCAACTTAACACACAACCTAACCCTAATGTTAAACCTAATCCTAAACCTAACCCCCACCTTCAAACTCACCCTAACTCTAACCCTAACTCTAACCCTAACCCTCACTCTCACCTTCGCCCTAATCCTCACACTCAAGCTAAACTTAACCCTAACCCTAACCCTAGCCCTAAACTTCACCCTCACCCTGACCCTCAACCTCAGCCTAACCCTAAACCTAAACCTATTCCTAATCCTAACACTTACCCTCACATTCAACCTAAACCTAACCCTAACACTAACCCTCAAACACACACTCACCCTCACCCTAACCCTCACCCTCACCCTAACCCTCACCCTCACCCTAAACTTCACCCTAACCCTAACCCTCACCCTAACCCTAACCCTAACCCTCACCCTAAACCTAACCTCAGCTTAAACCTCACCCTCACCCTAATCCTCACCCTAAACCTAACCCTTACCTAAACGAAACCCTCACCCTCACCCTCACCCTCACCCTAACCCTAACCCTAACAATAACCCTAACTCTAACCCTAACCCTAACCCTAAAACTCACCCTAAACCTAACTCTAAACTTCACCCTTCCCGCACCATCACCCTAACCCTCACACAAACCATAACCTTAACACTCAGCCTAAACCTCATCCTAACACTAACCCTAACCCTAACCCTCAAACTAACCCTAAACCTCACCTTCAGGTTCACCCTCACCCTCACCCTAACCCTAACCCTAACCCTAACCCTCATCCTCAACCTCACCCTCACCCTCACCCTCACCCTCACACTAACACTCAACCTCACGCTAACCCTCACCCTAACCCTAACCCTAACACTAACCCTAACCCTCACCCTAACCCTATCCCGACACCTCACCCTAACTAACACCCTAACCCTAACCCTAACACTAACCCTCACCCTAAACCTAACCCTCACCCTCAACCTAAACCTAAGCCTCAACAACGCAGTAACCCTCACCCTCACCTGAACCCTCACCCTCACCCGAACACACCCTCACAATAAACATCACCCTAACCCTAACTCTCACCCTAACACTAACCCTAAACCTCACCCTATACCTAAGCCTCAACCTAACCCTTACCCTCACCCTGACACTCACGCTAACCCAACCCTAACCCTAACCCTCACCCTAAAACTTACCCTAACCATAACACTCACCCTGAAACTAACACTCCCCCTAACACTAACCCTCACACTATACCTAAACCTAACACTCATCCTCACCTTCTACCTCCCCCTCACCCTAACCCTTACCCTCATCCTAACCCTAACCCTAAACCTAATGCTAACCCTAAAACTCACCCTCAGCCTAACGCTCACCCTAACCCTTACCCTCACACTAACGCTAACCCTCAGACTAAACCTATCCCTCACCCTTAATCTAACCCAAAACCTCACACTAAACCTAACAATCACCCTAATCCTAACCCTACCCCTCATCCTAACCCTCACCCTACACCTAACCCTAACCCTAATCCTCACCGTATCCGTAACCTTAACCATAACCTTAACCCTCACCCTCACCCTAAACCTAATGCTAACCCTAACAATCCACATCACCCTAACCCTCAACCTAACCCTATCCCTCACCCTATCCCTCACCCTCAAATTAACCCTCACCCTAAAAGTTACCCACAACCTTAACCTCACCCTAACCCTAACCCTAAACCTAACCCTCACCCTATCCCTCACCCTAACCCTAACCATAACCCTAAATATAAACCTCACCCTATCCCTCACCCTAACCCTAACCTTCACACTCACCCTAACCCTCACCCTAAACATTACTATCAATCTAACCCAAAAGCTAACCCTAAACCTAACACTCACAATAATCTTAACTCTAACCCTCAGCCTAACCCTTACCCTAACCCTAAACCTAACCCTAACACTAACCCTCACACTCAACTTAACCCTAACCCTAACCTTAACCATCACCATAACCCTAAACCTCACCCTCACCCTAACCTCATCCTAACACTTACCCTCAACCTAAGTCTATACCTAACCCTCACCTTAACCCTAAACCTCAACCTAAACCTAACCCTCACCCTGACACTCACCCTAACCCTAATCCTTTCCCAAACCCTTACACTAAACCTAACCCTCACCCTAAACCTAACCCTCACCATAACAGTAACCGTCACATTAACATTAACACTTAACCCTCACACTCACCCTCACCCTCACCCTCACCCTAATCCTTACACTCACCCTAACCCTAACCCTAACCCTCACACTAAACCTAACACACAAACTAACCCTAAACCTACCCCTCAGCCTAACCCTCACCCTAACCCTAACCCTAACCCTAATCCTCACCCTATCCATAAACTTAAACCTAACCCTCACCCTCACCTTAACCCTCATGCTCACCCTAATCCTCATCCTATCCCTGACGCTAACCCTTAACCTCATGTTAACCCTAAACCTCACCCTCATCCTAACCCTCACCCTAACCCTTACCTACACCCTAACCCTCACCCTAATCCTCACCCTAACCCTAACACTCACCCTCACCCTAAACCTAACCTTCACCCTAACCCAAACCCTAACCCTAAACCTAACCCTCACACTAACCCTAATCCTAACCCTCAGCCTAAACCTCTCCCTACCCCTAAACCTAAACCTAACCTTCACCATCACCCTAACACTAACCCTAAACCTAACCCTCATCCTAACCCTAACCCATACCCTTACTGTCACCCTCACACTCAGCCTAACCCTAATCCTTACCCTAAAACTAACCCTCACCCTCACCCTCACCCTAACTGCAAACATAACACTCAACCTCACCCTCACCCTAACCCTATCCATAACCTTCACCATAGCGCTAAACCTCACCCTATACATCAACCTCACCCTAATCCTAAACCTAACCCTAAGCCTCACCCTAACCCTAAAACTAACCCTAACCCTCATCCTCACAGTATACCTCACACTAACCATTACCTTCACCATAACCCTAACGCTAACCCTAACCCTAATTCTCACCCTAACCCTAACCCTCACCCACACCCTAACCCTCACCCTCACCTGAACCCTCACCCTCACCCTAACACTTAACCTAACCCTAACCCAAACACTAATCCTAAACCTATCCCTCACAATCAAACTCAACCTAACCCTAACCTTCACACTCACCCTCACAATAACCCGCACTCTAACCCTAACTCTCACCCTAACACTAACCCAAACCCTAACCCTCAACCTAATGTTAACCCTATCCCTAACCCGCACCCTCTCACTAACCCCAACCCTAACACTAACCCTCAACCTAACCCTAATCCTCAACCATAACTTAACCCTCTCCCTCACCCAAACCCTCACACTTCCACGAACACTCATCCTCACCCCAACCGTCACCCTCACCCTAAACATCACCCAAACCCTAACGCTTACCCTAAAGCTAACCCTAACCCTCACCCTAACCATAACCCTCAACCTAACCCTCAACTTCACGCTAATCCTCTCAATAACCCTAAACCTTTCCTAAAAGAATCCCTCACCCTAACCCTTAAACTAAAAATATCCCTCACCCTAGCCCTCAGCCTAAACCTATCCCCAACCCTACCCCTCTCCCTCACCCTTATCCTCAACCTAACCCTTACCCTCACTCTAACTCTAACCCTAACACTAATCATAATCCTCACACTAACTGTAACCCTCACCCTAACCCTAACCCTAACTTTAACCCTAAACTTCACACTCACCCTGACCCTTACCCTCAGCCTAACACTAACCCTAACCCTATTCCTAATCCTATCCCTCACACGCACCCTCACCCTAAACATAACCCTAACATTAACCCTCACGCTCACCCTCACCCTCAACCTCACTGAACGCTCACCCTCACCCTAAACATCACCCTAACCCTAACCCTAACCCTAAGCATCTGCCAAACTTTTAGCGGGAGCAAACCCCGGGGATTAACCCCAACACTAGGCGGATGCTGATAAATTACACATCGAGGACAGTCTAATATCACCTGTCTCGCATTGGCTCGAGAAATTTGAAATTTTTGTTGTAGTGCTTTTGCATTAACATGAAATGTTTTATGAAAGGTTTTGGCTCTGTCTAAGGCAGAGCTAATAAATACCCATTCTTGTCTGGTCCATTGATCCACTACATCATTTCCTTTGCCCAGGGGTCCTGGCAGGCCCGTATGAGCCCGAATTTGCAAGGGATAAAAGCATGATTTTCTCTGCCAAATCAACTGTTGTAATTGTTGAAACAATGGACCAACCGGACTGGAACTCTTAATAGGTCCGGCAACCTCTAAAACCTTGAGAGCATTAATAACATAAGCAGAATCAGATATTAAATTAAAAGAAAACGGGCATGCTTCAAAAACTTTTATAACAATTTTTAACTCTACCATCTGAGGAGCACCGGGCTGAAACTGGTGTTGTACCGGTCGTTGTGCCTCAAACAGGTATACACCACATCCCGTTTTTGAGCCATCAGTAAATACATTAGGGGCACTTACAATAGGTTGAGAAGTCGTTACCTTTGGAAAGATAATTGGGTGTTCCTTGAAAAACCCCAAAAGGGGATGTTTTGGAAAGTGGTTGTCTATTTGTCCAGTAAAGCTACATTGTAAAATAGCCCAATCATCTATAGTAGCACACAAAGTTTGAACTTGATGGCTGGTGTAAGGAACTATAATGATAGACGGGGCAATTCCAAAATACTGTAAGCATTGTTGAATTCCAGAGAGTGCAACACCAGCCACAGCAGTAGGGTAATATTCAATGGACTTGGCCGGTGATATTTTCGGGTGAATCCAAAACAACGGGCCTTCTTGCCACAACAACTCAGTAGGTTGAGACAAGGTAGGGAGTATACACAGGGTAATACTATTGTCTTCCTGTATTCTCTGTAAGCAGGCATTTTGTAATCTCTCTTCTATCTTATGTAAAGTCTCTCTTGCCTCTTTGGTTAACTGTCTAGGAGAATCCAAAGCAGAGTCTCCTTGTAATATAGCATAAAGGGGTCTCAACTCATAATTTGGTAGCTTTAAATAGCTTCTAACCCAATTAATATCTCCTAACAATTTTTGAAAATCATTTAAGGTTTTTAGATTATCTTTTCTCAACTCTACCTTTTGTGGAGTAACGCAAATTTTACATATTTTCGCTCCTAAGTAATCTATAACCTGGTCCTGCTGTACCTTTTCAGGAGCTATAAACAGTCCTCTGTGCTTTAGCATCTCAATCAAATCCACATACGCCTTTTCCAGCATATGTTTACTCTTTGCTGTTAGTAAAATATCATCCATATAATGAATGCATCTTAATTTGGGATATTTTTGTCTAAGAGGGGCAAGAGTTTCATCCACATAAAGTTGGCACATAGTAGGACTATTGGCCATGCCCTGAGGCAAAACTACCCACTCATATCTTTTATCTGGCTCCTCATGATTGCAGGAGGGAATAGTAAAAGCAAACCTCACACTGTCTTGATCATGCAAGGGAATGGAAAAAAAACAATCCTTTATATCAATCACAATAATGGGCCAAAAGGCCGGCAGGGAAGAAAGCAAAGGTAGGCCTCGTTGTACGGGGCCCATAATTTGCATCTGGTTATTGATGGCTCGTAAATCGTGTAACAAACGCCATTTTCCAGACTTCTTTTTAATAACAAAAATGGGTGTATTCCACGGGGATACTGATGGTTTAATGTGTCCTTGGGTTAACTGTTCCTGTACTAATGTCCTGGCGGCAGTTAATTTTTCAGAGGAAAGTGGCCACTGAGGCACCCACACCGGCTCCTCTGTTTTCCAGGATATGGGGATCCCTCCCCCAGTGGCCCCTAGGAAAAACCCAAGCCCTGCCTGTGGTTTCTCTGGTACACTTTAATAGGCTCCTTGTTCCCTCGTAGAAATTTACCTAGTCCAAAACTGGGGTGATAACCCATACGCACCATCATGTCCTGTGATGCAGGGGAATAGTCATTACTTAATTTAAATCCCATTTCTTTCATAAGGTCTCTGCCCCATAAGGAAACTGGGAGCTCTAACACATAAGGCTGTATTATACCAGAATGTCCTTCTTCATCACTCCAGTGCAGCTGTCTCGCACTCATGTCAGGGGCCTTAGCATATCCCAGACCTTGTAAGGTTTGGGAGGACGCTTGTACAGGCCATCCTGATGGCCAATCTTTTCTGGCAATAATGCTCCTGTCTGCCCCAGTATCCAAAAGGCCCAAAATTTTCTTATTATCAACATTGAGTTCAAGAACTGGTCTTTGGTCCAAATCAAGAGACAGGAATGTTAAGTCTGTTCCCGTGGATCCAAAACCCCCTTTTCCTCTTAGCTTGGGCTGAGCCGCAAAATGGTCATGTAAACTGGGTAAAATCAAAAGCTGAGCAATTCTATCTCCTGGGGAGATGGCTAAAATTCCTTTAGGAGATTCAACCATAATCTTTACAATTCCAGTATAGTCTGGGTCAATCACACCAGGATGCACCTTAAGGCCCCACAGAATTGTGGATGACCTCCCTATCAACAATCCCACCGTGCCAGGCTCAAGGGGCCCTTGGAAGTCTGTGTCAACTAACTGGACCCCCATTCGGGGAGTTAATACGAGTCTGGTGGTGGCACGGAGGTCCAGTCCTGCTGAGCCCGCAGTGGCTCTCCGCGGTCCTTGGGGTGCCGAAGGGTCGGCCACTGTTCTGGGTAGTAGCTCCTGTCCTCGTTCTCGACTGCCCCATATATTTGCGGGCCCTGAGGGCGGGGGCCCTGCTGCCCGTTTTTTGAATGGGCCTGCGTTAAGGTTCGACCGTTGATGTCTTTCACAGATCGGCATTCAACTGCCCAGTGCTTCCCCCTTTTACATCTAGGGCACAGTCCAAGCCGCTTAGGCTGTTGTCCCTTTCCTGTTTCTATCACACTTCCTCTTTCAGGGCAATTACGCTTTATGTGTCCCATCTTGCCGCATCTAAAGCACGCACCTGAGCCTCCTCCTTTCTTCTGGGTTAATTGCACCACAGCAGCAGCTAATCCAGCATTAGTTAATGGTCCGCCCAGCTCTCTGCAAACTTTCATTCATGCTTCTAGTCCCCTATTCTTATATGGGGTTATGGCGGCTCTGCATTCCTTAGTACACTGCTCGTAATCAAGCTGTTTAATTAATGGCATGACTGCGTCTGGGTCACCAAAAATTCTGCCAGCAGCCTCGACCATACAGGCAACAAAGTCTGAAAACGGCTCCGTAGAGCCCTGCAGGATTTGGGTAAGATTGCCACTCACCTCGCCTTTATTTGGTAAGGCCTTCCATGCCTTTATGCCAATTTTATTGATTTGTTCATAAACTTGAACCGGGTAGCCTATCTGCTGATTGGCAAATCTCCCCTGTCCAAGCAGCATATCTCTGTCCCAAGCTGGGTTTCCCCCAGCCTGATTGGCTGCAGCCTCTTCACTAGCAAATTCAATCAAAAAGGGCTTCCAATCTAAATACTGACCTGGGCTCAAACAAGCTCGTGCGAGCCCACTCCAATCACCGGGTGTCATGCAGTGTCTGTTTAGGGCCTCCACCTGGGCTACAGTAAAGGAGGCCGTGATTCCGTATGTCCGCACAGACTCAGCTAAAGATTTTATCACCTTAAAATCTAAGGGTTCATGATACCGCTGTCCCTGTGGATCCTGAAATATTGGACAGGCTAGATGTAACTCGGTTCTGACCGCTTTCCACATGCCTGGGCTGAAAGAACAGCCGGGGCTGCCACTTCCAGGGTCCTCCGCATAGAGCGGAGGGGCCGAAGGTGTGGGGCGGTGCACGGAGGGCGTGCATTCGTCTTTATCTGGGTCCTCTCTCTCTTTCCCTTTCCTCCTCTTTCTTATCTTTGTGTTTTCTATTTGTTCTATGAGTGATTGTAGTTCCTCTGAGTCTGTAGACTCAGAGGTCTCTAGTTCGGCAAAATCAGGGTATGACCCCCCCCGCCCCCGCTCTCCTCCTTTTCGCTGTCTGCCCTTTCCGATCTTTCTTCCTGCAGCATTTCTAAGGCAGCCTGACCATTCTCTACCGCCTCACTGCAACGCTGGTCCTCTAGACAGCCTCTTATCAGTTTCCATATTGGTCTCACTCCTCTCTTAAGCGTTCCTTGTTCAGAGGCAAAATCTAGGTCCCTCCCTAGTTTCTCCCAAGAGGCCACCGTGAGGCTTCCAGAGACAGCGAACCATGGGGCAACGGTGTCACATTCATTCAAAAATCTCTCTAAAGTACTCTTTTTTATTTTTAACTTTTTTGAGTGCAGTAGCTCATTGAGAGCCAAAAAAATTGGGTGCGAAGAAGAAGCGCCCATGTTTTAAACTTTTAAAGCTGGTAAACAAACTTTTACTTTCACTTTTGGCTACTCTATTGACTAGCCCCGGGTTCTCACTCTCTTTATCTACCGAGAAGAGCAAAAATCCCCCCGCTCTTGTGGCGGATTCCCCTTTTACCTGGGAACTTACTCCCTGCTCTTGTGGCGGATTCCCCTTTTACCTGGGGACTTACCGGTGCACCACCCTGACCGCAGAGAGTTCTGAGTCCTCGTTGGGGTTATGGCTGAGTCCCCGTACGGGCCGCCACGTGTCGCTACCACCTCGACCAGCAAGGAAGACCCGACACCGGACTCTTCTCTCTGCAGTTTATTCAGGACCTTTTAGTAATCTTCTGACCCCCAACCCCGGGGAGAATTCCCCACAGCCTTAAGTATCCGCTGGGTAGCCAACACTGATACGCCACGTGGGAACCACCAATAGGTTCAGGTGCGCGGAAGCAAGCCAGATTCTTTGCCTTAGCCATATCAGGAGTTGTTTACCACAGAGAGCACTCGCCATCGGGAAGGCGGAGGGCAGAAGCTGGCACCATCTTCCAGGTGCGGCCTCTCACAGCTCTCTACATAACCCTTACCCTCACCCTAACCGTAACCCTAACCCTGAACCTAACCCTCACACTAACCCTAACTTTCACCCACACCCTGTCACTCTCACCCTCACTCTCACCCTAAACCTTACCCTTACCCTAAACCTAACCCTAACACTAACCCTAATCTTAACACTAACCCTAAACCTAATCCTAAACCTAATGCTCACCATACCCCTCAGCCTAACCCTAACTCTAACCCTAACCCTCACCCTCATCCTAACCCTCACCCTGACACGAAAAATCACCCAAACCCTAACGCTCACCCTCACAATAAACATCACCCTAAACCTAACCCTCAAACTAACGCTAACCCTAACCCTCACCCGAACCCTAACACTCACCCTAACCCTAACACTCACCTGAACCTCACCCTAAAACTAACCCTTACTCTAACCCTCACCATGACCCTCACCCTCACCCTAAATCTAACCCTCAACCTAAACTTCACCCTAACCCTAACCCTCACCCTAACCCTAACCCTCACTCTAAACCTAACCTCAGCTTAACCCTCACCCTCACCCTAATACTCACCCTAAACCTACCGTTACCTAACCGAAACCCTCACCATCACCCTCATCCTCGCCCTAACCTTAACCCTAACAATAACCCTAACTCTAAACCTAACCCTAACCCTAAAACTCACCCTAAACCTAATCCTAACCCTAACCCTCACTCTCATCCTCACCCTCATTCTAACACTCACTCTCAACCTGACCTTCACCATCACATTAACCCTCACAATTACCCTAAACATCACCCTAACCCTACCCTTCACTCTCATTTTCTCCCTCACCCTCACCCTAACAATAACCCTAACCCTCATCCTCAACCTCACTTGCACCCGTACCCTCACCCTAAACCTCACCCCCACACTAACCCTCAACCTCACCCTAAACCTAACGCTAAGCCTAACCGTCACCCTACCCTAACCCTAACCCTCACCCTAAACGTAACGCTAAGCCTAACCGTCAACTTCACCGTAACCCTCACCCTATACCTTATCTTCACACTAACCTTAACCCTAACCCTAAGCCTCAATCTAACCCTAACCTTCACCCTAACCCTATCCCAAAACCTAACCCTAACACTCACCCTAACCCTAACACTCACCTGACCCTCACCCTAACACTAACACTAACTCTAACCCTCACCATGACCCTCACCCTCACCCTAAACCCCTCCCTCACCCTAAACCTAACCCTAAACCTAACCCTCAACCTCACCCTAGCCCTCACCCTAACCCTCACCCTCACCCTAAACGTAAAACTAAACCGCACCCTCACCCTAACCCTCCTCGTCACCCTAACCCTCACCCTAATCCTAACCCTCAACCACACCCTAACCCTCACACTCAACCGAACCATCACCCTCACTCGAATACTCACCCTTACCCTAACCCTCACCCTCAGTATAAACATCTCCATAACCCTAACTCACACCCTAACACTAACCCTTACCCTCACCCTAATCCTAAGCCTCAACTTAACCCTAACCCTCACCCTGACCCTCACCTTAACCCTCACCTTCACACTAACCCTCAACCTCACCCTAAATATCAACCTAACCCTAACCTTCACCCTCACCCTATCCCTAACCCTCACCCTAACCCTAACGCTAAGCCTAAACATCACCCTCACACTACCCCTAATGCTAACCCTAAACCTCACCCTCACCCTAACCCTAAACCTAACCCTTACCCTCACCCTCACCCTAACGCTCACCCTAACATTTACCCACATCCTAAAACTCACCCTAACCCTAACCCTAAACCTAATGCTCAACCTAAACCTTACCCTAACCCTAAACATAACCCTACTCATAACCCTCATCCTAACCCTCACCCTAAACCTAAACCTCACCCTCACACTAACCCTCAACCTCACCCTAAACATCACCGTAAACCTAACCCTCGCCCTCACCCTAATCCTAACACTCACCCTAAACCTAATGCTAAGCCTAACCATCACCCTCACCCTAACCCTTTTCCTCACACTAATCCTAACCATAACCCTAACCCTCAATCTAACCCTAACCCTAACCCTAACCCTATCCCGATACCTCAACCTAACTCTCACCATAACCCTAAACCTAACCCTAACCCTCACCCTAACCCTCCCCGTCACCCTAACACTGACCCTAATCTTAAGCCTCAACCACACCCAAACCCTCATCATCAACTAAACACTCACCTTTACCCTAACCCTCACCATCACAATAAACATCACTGTAACCCTAACTTTCACCCTAACACTAACCCTAACCCACACCCTAACCCTAAGCCTCAACCTAACCCAGGCCCTCACCCTGACCCTCACCCTAACCCTCACCCTCACACTAAACCTCATCCTCACCCTAAACATCACCCTAACCCTAAACCTCACCCTAACCCTACCGCTCACCCTAAACCTTACCCTAACCCTAAACATAACCCTACTCCTAACACTCATCCTAACCCTCACCCTAACCCTAACCCTCATCCTCACCCTAACACTCACCCTAAACTTTACCCTCAACCTAACCCAAACCCTAACCCTAAACCTAACACTCATACTAACCCTAAACCTAACCCTCAGCCTAACCCTTATCCTAACCCTAACCCTAACCCTAACCCTAAACCTCACACTCACCCTAACCCTAAACCTAACCTTAAACCTAACCCTCACCCTAAACCTAACCTCAGCTTAACCCTCACGCTCACCCTAATCCTCACCCTAAACCTAACCCTTACCTAACAGAAACCCTCAACGTCACCCTCATCCTCACCCTAACCATACCCCTAACAATACCCCTAACTCTAAACCTAACCCTAACCCTAAAACTCACCCTAAACCTAATCCTAACACTAACCCTCACCCTATCCTCACTCTCATTCTAACACTCACTCTCAACCTGACCCTCACCATCACACTTACCTTCACACTTACCCTAAATGTCACCCTAACCCTACACCTCACCCTCACTTTCACCCTCACCCTCACACTAACCCTAACCTTAACACTCATCCTCAACCTCAGCCGCACCCGTACCCTCACCCTAACCCTCACCCACACACCTACCCTCAACCTCACCCTAAATATCACCCTAACCCTCACCCTAAACCTAACGCTAAGCCTAACCGTCACCCTCACCCTAACCCTGACAATAACCCTTATCCTCACACTAACCCTAACCCTAAACCTCACCCTAACCCTATCCCAACACCTCACCCTAACTCCCACCCTAAGCCTAACCCTAACCCTCACCCTCATCCTAACCGTAAACCTAACCCTAACCCTCACCCTAACCCTCCTCGTCACCCTAACACTCACCCTAATCCTAAGCCTCAAACACACCCTAAACCTCACCCTCAACTGAACCCTCACTCTCACACGAAAACTCACCCTTACCCTAACCCTCACCCTCACAATAAACATCACCATAACCCTAACTCACACCCTAACACTAACACTAACCCTCACCCTAACCCTAAGCCTCAAATTAACCCTCACCCTCACCCTGACCCTCACCCTAACCCTCACCCGCACACTAACCCTCACCCTAACCCTAACACTAACCCTCAGCCTAACCCTCATCCTAAGACTAACCTGAACCCTAGCCCTCACCCTCAACCTTACCCTAACCCTAACCCTAACCCTCACTCTAACCCTAAACCTCACCCACACCTTAACCCTCATCCTAACACTTACCCTCAACCTAACCCTATCCCAACCTTAAATCTAACCCTAACTCTCACCCGAACAGTCAACCTCACCCTAATCCTCACCCTCACACTAAACATCACCCTAACCCTAACTCTCACCATAAAACTAAACCTAACCCTCACCCTGACACTAACCCTAATCCAAACATAACCCTAACACTCACCCTAAACCTTACCCTAACCCTAACGCTAACCCTAACCCGACCCCTAACCCTAACCCACACCCTCACCCTAATCTTCACCCTAACCCTAACCCTAATCTTCACCCTAACCCTAACCGTAAACCATACCTAACCTAAAACCTCACCCTCAACCTCACCCTCACCCTAACCCTCACCCTCACCCTAAACCTAACCCTAACCCTAACCCACACCCTCACCCTAATCCTCACCCTAAACCTAACCGTAACCCATACCTACCCTAAAAGCTCACCCTCACCCTCACCCTCACCCTAATCCTCACCCTCACCCTAGCGTCACCCTAAAAATAACCCTCACCCTAACCCTAATCCTAACTCTCACCGTCACCCTCTCCCTAACCCTAAACCTAACCCTAACCCTCATCCTAACACTAACTCTAACCCTAATTCTCACCCTAAACCTTACACTCACCCTCAGCCTCACCCTAAACCTTACCGTCACACTAACCTAACACTAACCCTCACACTAAACCTAATCCAAACACTAACTCTAACCCTACCCCTCAGCCTAAACCTCACCCTAAACATAAACCTAACCCTAATACTCACCCTGTCCTTAACCTTAACCCAAACACTCACCCTAACCCTCACTCTCACCCTAACACTAATGCTAACCCTAACCCTCACCCTCACCCTAAACCTCACCATAACCCTTACCCTCACCCTAACCCTAACCCTCACCCTAACCCTAAGCCTCACCCTCAAACTATCCCTCACCCTAACACTTAGCCACACCCTAACTCTCACCCTAACCATAAACCTAAACCTAAACTTCACCCTAAACCTCACCCTAACCCTAAACGTCACCCTCACCCTAAACATCACCCTAACCTTTACCCTCACCCTAACCCTTATCCTAACCCTAAACCTAACCCTCACATTAACCCTAACCCTAAACCTCATCCTAAACCTTATCCTAACCATAAACCTAACCCTAACCCTCACCCTACCCCTAACCCTAACCCTCAAACTAATCCTAAACATAACTGTCAGCCTAAAGCTAACCATAACCCTAACCCACACCCTAACCCTAACCCTAACCCTAACCCTCAAACTAATCCTAAACATAACTGTCAGCCTAAAGCTAACCATAACCCTAACCCTCACCCTAACCCTAACCCTAACCCTCATCTTAACCCTAACCCTCACCCTCACCCTCAAAATCACCCTCAGCCTAACCCTAACTCTAACCCTAAACGTAACCCTAACACTCACCCTCACCCTCAATCTAAGCCTAACCCTAACCCTAACCCTCACCCTAACCCTATCACTAACCCTAACCCTCATCTTCACACTAAACCTCACCCTAACACTTACCCTCAACATAACCCTAACTCTAACCCTAACCCTAATCCTCACCCTAACCATAACCCTCATCGAGAACCTAACCCTCACCCTCATCCGAACCCTCACAATCATCCTAACACTCTGCCTAATCCTAATCCTAAATCTAACCCTAACCTTCACCGTCAACCTGACACTCACCTTCAGCCTAACCCTAGCCCTAACCCTATTTCTAATCCTAACCCTCACCCTCACCCTCAACCTAAACATAACCCTCACCCTAAACCCTAACCTATACTCAGCTTAACGCTCACCATCACCATAATTCTCACCCTAACCCTAAACCTTACCTAACTGAAACCCTCACCCTAACCCTCAACCTCACCCTAGCCCTCACCCTAAACCTAACACTTACACTAACCCTCACACTCAAACTACACTTCCCCCTCAGCCTTACCGTAAACCTAAACCTAATGCTAAACCCTACCCTCAAACCCACCCTCACTCTAACCCTAACCCTAAACCTAACGCTAAGCTTCACCTTCAACCTAACACTAAAACTAAACCTAACAATAACCCTAACCCTAACCCTAACCCTAAAAATCACCCTAACCCTAATCCTAACCCAAACTCTCATCCTCAACCTCAACCTCATTCTAACCTTCCCCATGACCCTGACTCTCACCATCACACTAACCCTCACACTAATCCTAACCCTCACCCTAACTTTAACCCTAACGCTCACCCTTCACTTTCACCCTCACCCTCAGCCTAACCCTAACCCTAAACCTAATCCTAACCTAACCCTCACTCTCACCTTCACCCTAACTCTAACCTTAACCCTAACCCTCACCCTAACCCTCACACTAACACTCAACCTCACCCTAAATAGCAACCTAACCCTAATCCTCACCCTAACACTAACCCTAACACTCACCCTAACACTAACCGTCACCCTAACCCTTACCCTAACCCTAATGCTAACCCTAAACCTCACCCTCACCCTAACCCTCACCCTAACCCTTATCCTCACACTAACCCTAACCTAACCCTCACCATCACATTAACACTAACTCTCACTCTAAACCTATCCCGACACCTCAACCTAACTCTCACCCTAACCCTAAAGCTAACCCTAATGTTCACCTTTACCCAACTCTAAACCTAAACCTGACCCTCACCCTTACCCTCAAATTCACCCGATCCCTCACCCTAACCCTAACCCTCAACCACACCCTAACCCTCACCCTCACCCTAACCCTCACCTCACGTGAACTCTCACCCTTACCCTAACCCTTACCATCACAATAAACATCACCCTAACACTAAATCTCACCCTCACCCTAACCCTTACCCTCACCCTAACCCTAACCATCACCCTCAATCTATCCCTCACCCTAACACTAACCCAAAACCTTACCCTAACCCTTACCCTAACCCTAACCCTCACCCTAACTGTAACCGTTACACTAACCTTAACACTAACCCTCACCCTCACCCTTACCCTCACCCTCACCCTAACACTAACCCTCATCGTAACCCTAACGTTAAACCTAATGCTAACCCTAAAGCTCATCCTTACCCTAACCTTTACCTCAACCTAACCCAAACCCTAACCCTAAACCTAACACTCACACGAACCCTAACCCTAATCCCCAGCCTAAACCTTATCCTAACCCTAACCCTCATCCTCACCCTCACCCTAACACTAACCCTCATCCTAACCCTAACGTTAAAATTAATGCTATCCCTAAAGCTCATCCTTACCCTAACCTTTACCTCAACCTAACCCAAACCCTAACCCTAAATCTAATACTCACACTAACCCTAACCCTAACCCTCAGCCTAACCCTTATCCTAACCCTAAACATAACCCTAACACTAACCCTCACACTCACGCTAACCCTCATCCTAACCCTAACCTCACCATAAACCTAAACCTCACACTAACCCTAACCCTAACCATCACCCTCACCCTAACACTAACCCTAAACCTAACCCACACCCTCACCCTAATCCTCACCCTAACCCTAACCGTAACCCATATCTAACCTAAAACCTCACCCTCACCATCACCCTAACCCTCACCCTAACCTTAGCCCTCACCCTAGCACTAACGATCACCCTAACCCTAATCCTAACCCTCACCGTCACCCTCACCTTAACCCTAAACCTACCCCTCAGCCTAACCCACACCCTAAAACTAACTCTAACCCTAATCCTCACCCTATTCCTAAACTTAACCCTAACCCTCACCCAACCCTCACCCACAACCTAACCCTCATGCTAAGCCTAACCCTAACCCTCACCCTAAGCCTAACCCTAAACCTAACCCTCACCCTAACCCTAAACATAACCCTAACCCTAACTGTCACTCTAATCCTCACCCTGACCCTAACCCTCAACCTCACCGTAACCCTCACCCTTGCCTTTACCCTCAACCTAACCCAAACCATAACCCTAAACCTAACACTCACACTAACTCTAATCCTAACCCTCAGCCTAACCCTTACCCTAACCCTAAAACTAACCCTAAACTTCACCCTAACCCAATCCCTAACCTTAACTCTAACCCTCACACTAACCCTAAACCTAACCCTCAGACTAACCCTCACCCTAACCCTAACGGTAACCCTAACCCTCACCCTCACCCTCACCCTAACCCTACCCCGAACCCTAACCCTCACCGTAAACCTAACCCTCATCCTTAATATCACCTTCACCCTCAGCCTAAACCTAATCCTTTCACTAGTCCTAACCCTCACCCTCACACTAACACTAAACCTAACACTCTCCCTCACCCTAACCCTAATTCTCATCCTAACCCTAATACTCACCCACAACCTAACCCGAACACGAACCCGAACCCGAAACCGAACACTTACAATCAATCTACCCCTAAACCTAACCCTATTCCTAAACCTAACCCTCACCATCAAACTCACCCTAACCCTAACCCTAACCCTCACCCTCACAATAAACCTCACCCTCATCCTATCCCTCACCGTAACACTAACCCTAACCCTAACCGTCAACCTAATGCGAACCCTATTCCTAAACCTCACCCTCCCACTTACCCTAAACCTAACACTAACCCTCACCCTAACCCTCACCCTCACCCTAAACATCACCCAAACCGTAACCCTTACCCTAAACCTAACCCTATCCCTCACCCTAATCTTAACCCTCAACCTAACCCTCAACCTCACGCTAATCCTCACCATAACACTAACCCTTGCCTAAAAGAATCCCTCACCCTAACCCTCACACTAACCCTCTCCCTAAAATTAGCCCTCAACCTAAACCTATCTCTAGCCCTAACGCTCACCCTCACCTTAACCTCACCCTAACCCTTATCCCCACCCTAACCCTAACTCTAACACTAATCATGATCCTCACACTAACCGTAACCCACACCCTAACCCTAACCCTAACACTAAACTGCACCCTCACCCTGACCCTTACCCTCAGCCTAACCCTAACCCTATTCCTAATACTAACCCACACATGCAATCTCACCCTAAACCTAACCCTAACACTAACCCCCACCTTCACCCTCAACTCACCCTCAACCTAAACCTAAACCTAACCAAAACCATAACAATAACACTCATCCTAACCCTAACCCTCACCCTAACCCTAACACACTCCCTCACCCTCACATTAATCCAAACGCAAACAATAAGCCAAACTCTCACCCTCACCCTAACCCTCACCCTAAATCTTACATTCACCCTCACCATCACGCTAACCCTAACCCTTACCCTCACCCTAAACCTAACCCTAACCATAAACCTAACCCTCAAACTAAACATAACCTTCACCCACACCCTAACCGTCAATCTCACCCTCACCCTCACTCTAAACCTTACCCTCACCCTAAACCTAAACCTAACCCTAACCCTAAACCTAACCCTAACGCTCACCATACCCCTTACCCTAACCCTAACTCTAACCCTAACCCTCACCCTCATCCTAACCCTCATCGTCACCCAAAAAATCACCCCAACCCTAAAACTCACCCTCACAATAAATATCACCCTAACCCTAACCCTCAACCTAACGCTAACCCTAACCCTAACACTCACCCTAACCCTAACTCTCACCCTAACCCTAACCCTAAGCGTAAACCTCACCTTAACCCTTACCCTAACACTAACCCACACCCTAAACCTAGCCTTCACACTTACCCTAATCCTAACCCTCACCCTCACCCTCACCCTCACCCTAACCCTAACCCGAACCTTAATCCTATCACTAAACCTCACCCTCACCCCCACCCTTACCCTAACCCTAATCCTAACCCTCACCCTAACCCTCACCGAAACCCTAACCCTCACACTAACCCTAACCCTTGTCCTCAACCTCAACCTAAACCTACCTCTAACACTACCCCTCACCCTAATCCTCACACTAACACCCACGCTAATCCTAACCCTCACTGTCACCCTAACCCTCAACCTAACACTTACGCTCACCCTAGCCCTAACCTTAACCCTCACACTAAACTTAACCCTCACCCTAACTCTAAACCTAAACCTAACCCTAATCCTAAACCTAACACTAACACTCACCCTCACCCTAAGCCTAACCGTCACCCTAAATCTCACCCTCAACCTAAACATCAAGCTAACCCCAAACCTCACTCTAAAGCTAATCCTAACCCTCACCTTCACCCTAGCCCTCATCCTAACCCTAATCATAACAATAATCATAACCCTAACACTAAAACTCACCCTAACACTAATCCTAAAGCAAAACCTCACCCTCTTCCTCACCGTCACCCTAACCTTCACTTTCAACCTCACCCTCACCCTAAACCTCACACTAACCCTAAACCTCACCCTAAACCTACCACTAACCCTCACCACTAAACCTAACCCTAACCCTCACCCTCACCCAAACGCTCAACCTCAGCCTAACCTAATCCTAACCCTAAACCTAAACCTAAACCTAACACTCACCCTCTGCCTAACCCTAACCTTAAACCTTACACTCACCCTCACCCCCACCATAAACCTAAGCCTAATCCTAAACCTCACCCTCACCTTAACCCTTACCCTAAACCTTACCCTCATCCTAACCCTAACCCTAACACTCACCCTCACCCTAAAACTAACCCTAACCATAACACTCACCCTCAACCTAACCCTCAACCTCACCCTCAACCTAACCCGCACCCTCACCCTAAATATCACCCTAACAATAACCCTCACCCTAACACTAACCCTAACCCTAACCCTCACACTAGCCCTAACCATAACCCTAAACCTCACCCTCAAATTAACCCTCACACTATCCCTTATCCTCACACTAACCCTACCTATAACCCTAACCCTACCCTCACACTAACCCTAACCCTCACCCTAACCCTAAACCTACCCCTCACCCTAACCCTCCACCTAACCCTTACCCTAACCCTAACACTTTCCCTAAAGCTAATCCTAACAATAACCCTCAACCTCATAGTAAACATCACCCTAACTCTAACCCTCACCCTAACCCTAACCCTAATCTTAAACCTGAACCTAAACCTCAACCTCCCCCAATCCTCACCCTAACCCTAACCCTAACACTTACCTAAACGAAACCCTCACCCTCACCCTCACCCTCAACCTAACCCTCACCCGAACCCTTACCCTCACCCTAAACCTAACCCTAAACCTCACCCTCACCCTAACCCTCACCGTTACCCTAACACTCAACCTAACCCTAAACCTAACCCTATCCCTATCGCTAACCCAATCCCTTACCCTCACCCTAACCCTCACCCTAACCCTAACCCTAAACTTCACACTATCCCTAACACTTACCCTAACCCTCACCCTCACCATAACCCTGACCCTAACCCTATCGCTACTCCTCACCCTAACTCTCAACCTAACCCTAACCCTAATCCTCACCCTATCTCTAACCCTCACTGACACCCTGACCCTAACCATCACCCGAATGCTCATCCTCACCATAAAACTCACACAAAACCTAACCCTAACCGTAATCCTAAACCTAACCCTCAACCTCAGCCTCTCCCTAAGCCTAACACTCACCCTCACCATAAACATCACCCTAACACTAACCCTCACCCTAAACCTATCCCTAACCCTCACCCTAACGCTCACACTATCCCTAACGCTAACCCTACACCTCACCCTCACCCTAACTCTCATGCTAACCCTTATCCTCACACTAACCCCAACAGTAACCCTAACCCTAACCCTCACACTAACCCTAATCCTCACCCAATTCCTAACCCTAACACTAACCCTCATCCTAACCCTCACCCTCATCCTAAGGCTAATGCTTACCTTAACTCTCACCCTAACCCTCACCCTCACCCTAAATCCCACCCTAACCCTTACTCTCACCCTAACCCGCAGACTAACCCTAACCCTAAACCTAACGCACAAACTAACCCTCAACCTAACCCTCACCCTAACACTTACCATCACACTAACCCTATCCCTCTCCCTAACCCTAACCCTAACTCTCACCAGAGCACTCACCCTCACAGAAAATCTCACTCTCACTCTAAACATCACCCTCAACCTAACCCTCACACTTACCCTAACCCTAACCCTCACCCTAACCCTAACTCTCACCGTAACCCTAACCCTCACACTAAGCCTAACCCTCACCCTCAAACTCAAACTCACCCTCACCCTCACCCTAACCCTCATCCTAACATTCACCCTCAACCTCACCCTCACCCTAAACCTAACACACAGCCTCACCCTAATTCTAACCCTGAACCTGACCCTAAACCTTACCTAACCAAAAACCTCACCCTCACCCTAAAACTCACCATCACCCTAGCCCTCACCCTAACACTATCCCTCACCCTAACCCTAACCCTACAATTCACCCTCACCCTAACCCTAAACCTAATCCTAACCCTAACACTCATCTTAACCCTAATCATAAACCTAATGATAACCCTAAACCTCACACTCACCCTAACCCTCACCATAACCCTTACTGTCACCCTAACCCTAACCCTAACCCCCACACTAAACCTAACACTCACTAACACCAACACTACCCCTCAGCCTAATCCTCACCCCAAACCTACCTCTAACCTTAATCCTTATCCTATCCTTAACCTTAACCCAAACCCTCACTCTAACCCTCACCCTGACCCTATCCCTCACCGTAACCCTTACCCTCACAATAACCCTAACCCTAACCCTCCCCCTAAACCTCACCCTAACACTTACCCTAACCCTAATCCTAACTCTCACCCTCACCCTCACCTTAACCCTCACGGTAAACATAACCCTCACCCTCACCCTAATTCTCACCCTGAAGCTGACCCTAAACCTTACTTAACAAAAACCTCACACTCACCCTCAACCTTAACCTCACCCTCAACCTAAACCTCACGCTAGCCCTCACCCTAACACTAACGCTAAGCGTACACATCACTCAAACCCTCACCTTAACCCTAACGCGAACCCTAACACTTTCCATAAGGCTAAACCTAACAGTAACAATCACCCTCATACTAAACATCACCCTAACGCTAACCCTCACATTAACCCGAACCCTAAACCTCACTGTAACCTTAACCCTCAACCTAACCCTCACACTTCCCTAAAACTCAGCCTAAACCTAACCCTAACCCTTACCTAACGGAAACCATCACCCTCACCCTCACCCTCAACCTAACCCTAACCCTATACCTCAGCCTAAACCTCACCCTCACCCTCACCTTCACACTAAACCTAACCCTAAAACTCACACTTATTCTAACCCTCACTCTAACCCAAACCATATCCCTCCCACTAATCCTCTCCATAAATCTCACCCTAACCCTAACCCTCAAAAAAAACCTAACCATAACCCTCACCCTCAACCTAAACCTCACATTCACCCTAACACTCAACTTAACCATAACCCTCCCCCACACCCGAACTCTCACCATCACCCGAACCGGAACCCTCACCCTAACACTAAACCTCACCCTAAACATCACCCTAACCCTAATAGTCAACCAAATCCTGACCCTAACCCTCACCCTAAAACTAACACTCACACTAACCCTCAACCTCAACCTAATCCTCAAACTAAAAATAACCCTAACCCTTACCTAACCGAAACCCTCACACTCACACTCACCCTAACCCTCACCCTCACCCTAACCCTCAACCTATCCCTAACTATAACCCTAACCCTCACCCTCACCCTAACCCTCACACTAACCCTAACCCTACACCTCACTGTAACTCTCACCCTAACCCTAAACCTAACCCTAAACTTCACCATAACCCTAACCCAATATCTAACCCTCACCCTCACCCTAACCCTCACCCTAACCCTAACCCTCACCCTAACCCTAACCCTCAACCACACCCTAACACTCACTCTCACCCGAACCCTCACACTCAACCTAACACTCACCCTCACCCTAACCCTCACCCTCACAGTATACATTACAAAAAGCCTAACACTCAGCCTAACCTTAACCATAACCCTAACCCTAATCCTAACACTAACTCTCATCCTCACCCTCACCCTCACCCTAACACTAACCCTGAAACTAACCCTCACCCTTACACTCATCCTATCCCTCAACCTCACCCTAACTATAATGCTAACCCTACCTCTCACCCTCACCCTAACCCTCACCCTAAACCTCACCCGAACCCTTACCCTAACCATAACCCTAACATTAACTCTAACCCTAATCCTCACCCTAACCCTATCCCTCGGCCACACTCTAAAACTCACCATCACCCAAAACCTCATCCTCACCCTAACACTCACTCTAACCCTCACTCTAACTCTAATCTTAAACCTAACCCTCACCCTCACCCTCAACCTAACCATAACCCTACCCTAACCCTTAAACTAACCCTCACCCTCACCCTCACCCTAAAACTCACCCTCACCATAAACATCACCCTAACCCTAACTCTCATGCTAAACCTAACCCTAACCCTCACCCTAAACCTAAACCTCACTCTAACGGTCACTATCCCTAACCCTAACCCTACACCTCACCCTCACACTAACCCTCAACCTAAACCTTATCCTCACCCTATCCCTAATCCTCACCCTAACCCTCACCCTCTCCCTAACTCCAATGCTAACCCTACCTCTCACCCTCACCCTAACCCTCACCCTAAACTTCACCCTAACCCTTATCCTCACCCTAACCCGCAAACTAACCCCAACCCTAACCCTAACGCTCCCCCTAAACGTCACCCTAACCCTAAACCTAACCCTAACCCTAATCCTCACCCTCACCCTTACCCTCACCCTAACCCTATCCCTAAACCTAACGCTAACCCTAACTCTGAAATGAACACTCACACTCACCTGAACCCTCACACTAAACATCACCCAAACACTAACCCTCACCCTAACCCTTACCCTCATCCTAATCCATGCCCTAACCCTAACCCTCACCATAACCCTAACCTTCACATTAACCCTAACCCTAAACCTCACCTTCAATCTCACCCTCAAGTGAACCATAACCCTTACCCAAACACTAACCCTCACCCTCACCCTCAGTCTAACACTAACCCTTATCTAACTGAAACACTCATCCTCACCCTCACGCTCACACTCACCCTGATCCTAGCAATCACCCTAACCGTAACCCTAACCCTCACCCTCAACCTCCCCTTCCCCCTCAGCCTTACTCTAAACCTAACCCTAATCCTAACTCTAACCCTCAACTCCACCCTCATCCTAACACTAACACTAACCCAAATGCTAACCCTCACTCTCATCTTCACCCTAACCCTAACCCTAACAATAACCCTAACCCTAATCCTAAACCTAACCCTAAAACTCACCCTAACCCTAATCCTAACCCTAACCCTCGCCATCACCCTCACCCTCATTCTAACTCTCAATCTCATCATGACCCTCACAATCACAATTACCCTCACAATAACCCTAACCCTCACCTAATACTAACCCTGTACCTCAACCTCACTTTTTCCCTCAACTTTAGCCTAACCCTAACCCTAACCCTAATCCTAACCCTAACCCTCACCCTCACCCTAAAACTAACCGTAACCCTCATCCTCAACCTCACCCTCACCCACCCCTAACCCAAACCCTCACCCTCACACTAACCCTCAACCTCACCCTAATCATCACCCTAAATCTTACACTCACCCTAACCCTAAACCTAACCCTCTCCCTTACCCTAACCCTCACCCTCACACTAATGCTAATCCTACCCATCACTTTAACCCTCAACCTAAACATAACGCTAACCTTAACACTTTCCTGAAGGTTAACTCTAACAGTAACCCTCACCCTCATGGAAATCTCACCCTAACGATAACCCTTACCCTAACCCTAACCATAACTCTCACCCTAAGCCTAACCCTCAACCTAACCCTCCCACTCCCCTAAACCTCATCCTAACCTTAACCCTAACCCTTATCTAACCGAAACCCTCACCCTCACCCTCAACCTAACCCTCACCCTCACCCTAGCCCTCACCCTAATTCTAACCCTAACCCTAAACCTTACCCTCACCCTAAACCTAACCCTACCCCTCTCCCTAAACCTCAAACTAAACCTAACCCTAAGGCTAACCCTCAATCTATCCCTAACACTTCCCCTAACCCTCACCCTCACACTAACCCTAAACCTAACGCTAACCCTCACCATAACCCTAATCCTTACCCACACCCTAAACCTCACCCTCATTCAAACCCTCACCCTCACCTGAACCCTAATCCTCACCATAACTCTCACCCTCACCCTAAACATCATCCAAACCCTAACCCTCACCCTAACCCTAACCTTAACCCTAAAACTCACCCTCACCCTAACTCTTACCCTAACAGTTACCCTCACCCTCACCCTAAACCTAATCCTAAACATAACCGTCAGACTAACCGTAACCCTCACCCAAACCGTAACCCTATCCCTAAACCTAACCCTAAACTTCAAGCACAACCTGACCCTCAACCTCAGCCTAACCCTTACGCTAACCCTACTCCTAATCCTAACCCTCACCCTCAGCCTAAACCTAACCCTAACCATAACCCTAAAAACCTCACCCTCACCCTTACCCTCACCCTAACCCTCACCCTCACAATAAACATCACCCTAACCCTAACTCTCACCCTAACGCTAACCCTAACCCTCACCCTAAAACTAACCCTCAACCTAAACGTAACCCTCACCCTGACCCTCACCCTAGCGCATCCCTAACCCTAATCCTCACCCTATCACTCACCCTAACCCTAAACCTAACACTAATCCTAAACCAGCCCTCACCCTCAAACTAACCCTAAAAATAACACTAACCATAACCTTCTCACTCACACTCACCCTAATCCTCAAACTCACCTTAAACCTCACCCTAACACTACCTCTACCCCTCTCCTTAACCCTCACCCTAAACCTACCCCTAACCATATCCATAACCCTACCTCACACTAACACTCAAACTAACCCTAACCATAACCCTAATCCTAAACCTAACCCTCACCATCAAACTCACCCTAACCCTAAACCTAACCCTAACCATCACCCTCACCCCAACTCTCATACTCACCCTAAACCTCACCCTAATCCTACCCATACCCCTCTCCCTAACTTAACCCTAACCCTAACCTACCGTTAAACCTAAACCTCACACTAACCCTAAACCTAACGTTAACCTTCACCCTAACCCTAATCCTCATCCACACCCTAACCCGAACCCTCACCCGAACCCTCACCCTCACTCGAACCCTCATCCTTACCCTAAACCTCATCGTCACAATAAACATCACCCTAACCCTAACTCTCACCCTAACACTAAGCCTAACTTTCACTGTAACCCTAACCCTCACCCTAACACTAACTCTCACCCTGACCCTCACCCTACCCCTAACCCCAACCCTCACCCTAAACCTTACCCTAAACCTAAACCTCACCCTAAACCTAGCCCTCACCCTAATACTAAGCTTCACACTAAACCTAACCCTAACACTCACCCTCACCCTCAACCTCACCCTCGCCCTAACCCTAACTCTCATCCTAACCCTAACCTTAATCCTAATGCTAACCCTAAACCTCAACGTCACACTAACCCTAACCCTGACCCTCACCCTAACCCTAAACCTAACCCTCACCCTCACCCAAATATTCACCCTCATCCTAACCCTCAACCTCACACTAACCCTAAACCTAACCCTCACCCTCACCCTCACCCTAACTCTAACCCTCACCCTAACCCCCAACATAACCCTAAACTTAACCCTCACCCTCACCATAACCCTAACTCTAACCCTAACCCTCACCCTAACCCTCACACAAACACTCACTCTAATCTTAACCCTCACTCTCACTCTAACCCTCACCCTAATTTTTACCCTCACCCTAATCTTAACCCCAACCCTCACACTAAACCTAACCCTCACCCTAACTCTAACCCTTAACCTAACCCTAATACTAAACCTAACCCTAACATGCATCCTCACCCTAAGCCTAACCCTCACCCTCACTCTCATCCTAACCCTCACCCTCAAACTAAACATCATCCTAAACCTAACCCTCACCCTAAACCTAACACTAACCCTCACCCAAAACCTTAATCCTAATCCTATTCCTAACCCTAAACCTCATCTTCAGCCTAGCCCTCATCTTAACCCTAATCCTAACAGTAACCAAAACCCTAACCCTAAAATTCACCCTAACCCTAATCCTTAAGCTAACCCTCACCCTCTTCCTCACCATCACCCTAACCTTCACCCTCACCCTCACACTCACAATACCCCTAACCCTAACCCCAATCATAAAAGTGAACCTCACCCTCACCCTCACCCTAACCCTAAACCTAACCCTAACCCTCACCCTAACCCTCATCCTAACCTTAACGCTAACCCTATCCCTCACCTTCACCCTAAACCTCACCCTAACCCTTACCCTCACCATCACCCTAAACCTAACCCTAATCCTCACCTAAACCCTAACCCTTGCCCACGCCCTAACCCTCACCATCACCCGAACCCTCACCTTCACCCGAACACTCACACTAACTCTAACCCTAACACTTATCCTAAACCTAACCCTCACCCTCGCCCTCACCCTAAGCCTAACACTAACCCTAACGCTAAAAGTAACCCTCAACCTCACCCTAAACCTAACCCTCACCCTAACGCTCACCCTATCCCTAACGCTAACCCTACACCTCACCCTCACCCTAACCCTCACCCTAACCCTTATCCTCACACTAACCCTCACCCTAACACTAACAGTAACCCTCACACTATCCCTAATCCTCACCCTATCCCTCACCCTGACCCTAACCCTAACCCAAAACCAAACCCTCACCCTCACTCTCACCCTAACACTCACCCTCAGGATAAACATCACCCTAACGGTAACCCTCATCCTAAACCTAACCCTAACCCTCACCCTAAACCTAACCCTAAACCTCACTCTAACTTCTCCCTATTCCTAATGTTAACCCTAGACCTCACCCTCACCCTAACCCTCACCCTAACTCTAAACCTCACACTAACGCTAACCCTAACCCTCACCCTCAACCCTCACCCACAAAATACCCAAACAACTAAACCTAATCCTTCCACTAACCCTCAACTTCACCATCACCCTCAAAATACCCCTACCCCTAAACCTAATCCTAACACTAACCCTCACCCTCACCCTCACCTTCACTCTAACCCTAAACCCTCACCCTAACCCTCACCCTAACCCACATCCTAATCCTAACGCTAACCCTAACCCTAAACTTCACCCTAAACCTCACCCTAACAATAACCCTCACCATAACCTTAACCCTAACCCTAACCCTATTCCTCACCCTAACCATAACGCTAACCCACAACCTAACCCTCACCCTCACCCGAAAACTCACCCTAGCCCTAACACTCTCCCTAACCCTAATCCTAACACTAAACCAAACTTCACCCTCACCCTGACCCTCACCTTCAGCTTAACCCTAACCCTAACCCTATACCTAATCCTAACCATCACCCTCACCCTCACCCTCACCCTATCCCTCAACCACATTCTCACTCTAAACATCACACTAAACGTAATCCTCACCCTAACTCTAACCCTACCCCTCAACCTAAACCTAAACTCAGCTTAACCTCACAATCACCGTAATCCTCACCCTACCCTAACTCTTACATAACTGAAACCCTCACCCTAACCCTCACCGTAACCCTCACCCTCATCCTAGCCCTCACCCTAAATCTAACCCTAACCCTAACCCTCACCCTCAACCTCCCCTTACCCCTCAGCCTTACCCTAAACCTAACCCTAACCCTAAACCTAACCCTCAACCCCACCCTCACTCTAATCCTAACCCTAACCCTCACGCTAAGATTCACCCTCACCCTAACCCTAATCCTAAATCTAAAGATAACCCTAAACCTAACCCTAACCCTAACCCTAACCCTAAAACTCACCCTAACCCTAATCCTAACCCTAACCCTCATCCTCACCCTGACCCTCACCATCACACTAACCCTCACACTTACCCTAACCCTCACCCTAAACCTAACCCTTACCCTCACCCTTCACTTTCACCCTCACCCTCAGCCTAACCCTAACCCTAACCCTAATCCTAAACTAACCCTCACCCTCACCTTCACCCTAACCCTAAGCCTAAGCCTAACCCTCACCCTCACCCTCACCCTGACCCAAACACTAACCTTAAACCTCACCCTCACCCTCACCCTCACACTAACACTCAACCTCACCCTAAACCTCACCCTAACCCTAACCCTCACCCTAACATTAAACCTAACACTCAGCCTAACGCTAACCCTCACCCTAACCCTAATGCTAACCCTAAACCTCACCCTCACCCTAACCCTCACCCTAATCCTTATCCTCACACTGACCCTAACCTTAACCCTAACCCTCACACTAACACTAACCCTCATCCTAACCCTATCCCGACACCTCACTCTAACTGTAACCCTACCCCTAACCCTAAACCTAACCCTAACCCTCACCCTAACCCTCACCGTCACCCTAACCCTCACCGTCACCCTAACCCTCACCCTCACCCAAACACTCACCCTCACCCTAACCCTCACCCTCACAATAAACATCACTTAACCCTAACCCTCACGCTAACACAAACCCTAACCCTCACCCTAACCCGAACCCTCAACCTAAACCTAACCCTCACCCTGACCCTGACCCTAACCCTAAACCTTAACCAAACCCTTACCCTAACCCTTACCCTAACCCTAACCCTCACCCTAAACCTAACCCTTACCCTAACAGTAACCTTCACACTACCCCTAACACTAACCCTCACCCTCACCCTCACCCTGACCCTCACCCTAACACTAAACCTCACCCTCAACCTAAACCTAACCCTCAACCCCACCCTCACTCTAAACCTAAACCTAACCCTAACACTAAGCTTCACCCTCACCCTAACCCTAAACCTAAACCTAAAAATAACCCTAACCCTAAACCTAACCCTAACCCTAACCCTAACACTCACCCTAACCCTAACCCTAACCCTAACTCTCATCCTCACCCTGACCCTCACCATCACACTAACCCTCACACTAAACCGAAGCCTCAGCCTAACCCTAACCCTAAACCTCACCCTTCACTTTCACCCTCACCCTCAGCCTAACCCTAACCCTAACCCTAATCCTAAACTACTCCTCACCCTCAACTTCATCCTAACCCTAAGCCTAAGCCTAACCCTCACCCTCACCCTCAACCTCACCCTCACCTTAAAGCTCACCCTCACCCTCACCCTCACACTAACACTCAACCTCACCCTAAACCTCACCCTAACCCTAACCCTCAACCTAAAACTAACCCTAACACTCACCCTAACGCTAACCCTCACCCTAACCCTTACCCTAACCCTATCGCTAACCCTAAACCTCACCCTCACCCTAACCCTCACCCTAATCCTTATCCTCACACTAACCCTAACCTTAACCCTAACCCTCACACTAACCCTAACCCTCACCCTAACCCTATCCCGACACCTCACTGTAACTGTAAGCCTAACGAGCACCCTAACCCTAACTCTAAACCTAACCCTAACCCTCACCCTAACCCTCACTGTCACCCTAACATTCACCCTAACTCTAACCCTCACCCTCACCCGAACACTCACACTCACCCTAACCCTCACCCTCACAATAAACATCACCTAACCCTAACCCTCACGCTAACACAAACCCTAACCCTCACACTAACCCTAACCCTCAACCTAAACCTAACCCTGACCCTGATCCTGACCCTAACCCTAACCCTAAACCAAACCCTTACCCTAAACCTTACCCTAATCCTAACCCTAACCCTAACTCTAACCCTCCCACTCAGACTCACCCTAACCCTAATCTTCACCCTAACAATAACCCTCACCCTAACCCTAACCCTCAACCTCCCCCTCATCCTAATCCTAACCCTAACACTAACCCTAACATTCACCCTCATTGTAACCCTCACACTAACCCTTACTCTCATCCTCACCCTAACCCTAACCCTATCCCTAATCCTAACTCTTTCACTAACCCTAACCTTCACCCTAAACCTTAGCCTAACCCAAACCCTCAGCCTAGCCTCAACCTAATCCTACCCCTTACCCTCACTGTAAACCTAACCATAACCCTAACCCTCACACTAACCCTAACACTCACCCAAACCCTAACCAACATCCTCAACCGAACCTTCACCATCACCATAACCCTCACCCTCATAATAACCCTCACCCAAACCCTAACCCTAAATGAAAACCTAACCCTCACACTAAACCTATTCCTCACCCTAACCCTTCCCGTACACCTCAGGCTAACCCTCACCCTCACCCTAACCCTAATCCTAATCCTCACCTAATCTCTAACCCTAACCCTAACTCTCACACACACCCTAGCCCTCACACTAACCTCACACTAAACCTAAACCTAACCCTTACCCTAACCATAACCCTAAACTTCACACTAACCCTAACCCTCACCCTAAACCTGACCCTACCCCACAGCCTAACCCTCATCCTAAACCAAAACCTAACCCTAACCCTCACCCTAACCCTAACCCTAAACCTAAACCTAACCCTCACCCTAACCCTAACCCTCACACTCACCCTCACCCTCAGCCAAACCCTAACCCAAATCCTAAACCTAACCTTCACTCACACCCTCACCCTAAATATAACCCTAACCCTAACACTAATCCTCACCCTCACCCTCACCCGAACTCTCACCCTCACCCTAAACCTCACCCCAACCCTCACCCTCACCCTAAACATCACCCTAACTCTTATACTCACACTAAAACTAACTCTAATCCTAAACCTAACCCTCACTCAAACTCTAACCCTCACCCTAACCCTAAAGCTACCCCTCACCCTAACCCTAACCAAAGCCTAACCCTCACCCTAATACTAATGCTAACCCTAATGATAACCCTAACTCTCACCCTCAATCTAGCCCTCACCCTAACCCTAACCCTCAACCTAACCCTAACCCTCAACCTCACCCTCTCTCTCACCCTAACCTTAAACCTAACCCTCAACCTCACCTTAACCCTCAGCCTAACCCTTACCCTCACCCTAATCATAACCTTAACCGTACCGCTCACTCCTAACCGTAACCCTCAATCTCACCCTCACCCTCACCCTAAGCCTGACCATAACCCTAGCCCTAATCCTAAACCAAACCCTCACCCGCAACCTCACCCTAACCTTAAACCTAACCCTCAACCTCACCCTAACCCTCAGCCTAACCCTTACCCTCACCCTAATCATAACCTTAACCGTACCGCTCACCCTAACCGTAACCCTCAATCTCACCCTCACCCTCACCCTAAGCCTGACCATAACCCTAGCCCTAATCCTAAACCAAACCCTCACCCGCAACCTCACCCTTACCATAAACCTAAACCTAGCCCTCACCCTAAACCTAAACCTTACCCTTACCCTTACCCTAACCCTAACCCTAACCCTCACCCTAAACTTCACCCTAACCCTAACGCCAACACTAACCCTCACCCTCATCCTAGCCCTCATCATATCCTTATCCTCACACTATCCCTAACCCTAAACCTAACCCTCACACTAACCCTAACCCTCACCCTAACCCTAAACCTACCCCTCACCCTAACCCTCACCCTAACCCTAACATTAACTCTAAATCTCACCCTAAAAATAACCGTAATCCTCACTCTCACCCTAACACTCACCGTCACTCTAACCTTAACCCCAACACTAACCCTCACCCACACCCTAACCCTCACCTGAAACCGAACCCTAACCCTCACCCTAACCCTCACCCTAAACATCACCCTATCCCTAACCCTCACCCTAGCTTTCACACTAAACCTCAACTTCAACCTAATCCTCATCCTAACCCTAAACCTTAACCTAACCCTTACCCTCAACCCCACCCTCGCCCTACGCCTAACCCTAACCCTCACCGTCACCCTAGACCTCACCCTAACCCTAACCCTAATCCTAACATTAACACTAACCCTCAGCTTCTCCCTCAGCCTAACCCTGACCCTAACTGTAATCCTAACAATAAACCTCACCCTCACACTAACCTTAACCCTAACCCTAAACCTCACCTTCACCCTCACCCTCACACTCACCCTAACCCTCACCCTCACCCTCAACCCTCATCATAACCCTCAGCCTCACCCTAAACATCACCCTAACCGTAACCATAATCCTAACACTAACCCTCTCGCTAAACCTCACAATAACCCTTATCCTCACACTAACCCTAACCCTAACCCTCACACTAACCCTAACCCTCACACTAACCCTAACCCTAACCCTAACCTTAACCCTAACCGTCACCTTAAACATAACGCTAACACATACCCTCACCCTAATCCTCACCGTCACCCTAACCTTCACCCTAACCCTCACCCATAACCTAACCCTCACGTGAACATGAACCTTAACCTTCAGCCTAACCCCACCCTAACCCTAATCTTAATCCTAACCCTCACCCTCTCCCTCACCCTAATCCTAACCAGAAACCTAATGCTAACCCTCACATTCACACTCAACTGAACCCTAACCCTAACCCTAACAATAACTGTAACCCTAACCCTAACCATAATCCTAACTCTAACCCTCACCTAAAGCCTCAACAAAACTCTAAACCTAACCCTAATCCTAAACTTAACCCTCACTCTTACCCTAACCTAAACATAACCCTTACCCTAATCCTCAACCTAACACTATTGCCAACCCTAAACCTCCCCCTCACCCTAAACCTCACTCTATCTCTAAAGCTCACTATAACCCTAACCCTAACATTAACTCTAATCCTCACCCTAACCCTAACCATCAACCACGCCCTAACACTGAAACTCACCCTAACCCTAACCCTCACCATAACCCTCACCCTAAACTTAACGCTAACCCTAACACTCAACCTCATCCTAAACCCCATCCTCACACTAACAGTAACCCTATACCTAACCCTAACCCTCACACTAACCATAATCCTCACAATAACCCTAACCCTACCCCTCACCCTAAACCTCACGCTAACTCTAACCCTAACGCTAACCCTCAACCTAAAACTAACCGAGACCTAACCCTCACCCACACACTAACCCTCACCCCCACCCGAACCCTCAGCCTAACCCAAACAGTCACCCTCACCCTAACCATCACCCTCAACCTAAACATCACATTAAACCTAACCCTCACCCTAACCCCAACCCTAACCCTCACCCTTAATCTAATCCTCAACCTCACCCTAATCCTCACACTAACCCTATCCCTTATATAACCGAAAACCTCACCCTCAACCTCAACCTCACCCTCACACTAACCCTAACCCTAATACTCACCCTAACCCTGACCCTCACCCTAACCATCACCGTAACCCTTACCCTTACCTTAACCATAACTTTCACCCTCACACTAACCCTCACCCTAACCCTTATCCTGACACTAACACTAACCCTATACATAACCATAACCCTCACACTAACCCTAACACTCACCCTAACACTAACCCTACCCCTCACCCTAAACCTCACCCTAACCCTAACCCTAACGCTAACCCTCACCCAAATCATAAACTGAACCCTAACCCTCACCCTCACCCTAACCCTCACCATCACCCTAAAACTCACCCAAACCCTAACCCTCACCCACACCCTAACCCTCATCCTCACCCGAACCCTCACTCTCACCCTCACCCGAATCATCACCTTCTACCTAAACATCATATTAACCCTAACCCTCACCCTAAATCCAACCCTAACACTCACGCTAAACCTAAAACTCAACCTAACCCTCACCCTCAACCTAAACCTCACCCTAACCCTAACCCTTCCCTAAACGAAACCCGCACCCTCACCCTCACAATCACACCCACCCTAACGCTCACCCTCACCCTAGCCCTCACTCTAAACCTAACCCTCAACCTAACCCTAACCCTAAACCTCACCCTCACCCTAACCCAAACCAAAGCCTAACCCTCACCCTAACCCTCACGCTAACCCTAATGCTAACCCTAACCCTCACACTCAATCTAGCCCTCACCCTAATCATAACCCTTCACCTAACCCTAACCCTCAACATCACCCTCACCCTCACCCTAACCCTAACCCTAACCCTCACCCTAACCCTAACCCTCAGCGTAACCCTTACCCTCACCCTAATCATAACCTTAACCCTACCCCTCACACTAACCGTAACTCTCAATCTCACCCTCACCCTCACCCTAATCCTAACCCTAACCCTAAACCTAAACCAAACCCTCACCGCACTCTCACCCTTACCCTAAACCTAACACACAACCTAAAGCTAACCCTTACCCTAAACCTTACCCTAACCCTCACCTTAACCCTCACCCTATACCTCACCATAACTCTAAGACAAAACCTAACCCTCACCCTAATCCTAACCCTCACCATAACCTTATCCTCACACTAACCCTAATCCAAAACCTAACCCTCACACTAACACTAACCCTCACCCTAAACCTAAACCTACCCCTCACCCTAACCCTAACATTAACTCTAACTCTCACCCTAAACATAACCCTAACCCTCACCCTCGACCCAACCCTCACCGTCACCCTAACCTTAACCCTAACACTAACCCTCCCCCTCCCCTTAACCCTCACCTGAAACGGAAAGCTAACCCTCCCACTCACCCTAAACAGCAGCCGAAACCTAACCTTCACCCTAACCCTCACAATAGACCTCAACCTCAAACTAATCCTCCCCCTAACCCTAACCCAACCCTTACCCTCAACCACACCCCTCACCCTCAGCTTAAACCTAACCCTAACACTCAACCTCAACCTCACTCTAACCCTAACCCTCACCCTCACCCTAGCCCTCACCCTAACCCTAACCCTAATCCTAAACCTAACACTAACCCTCAGCCTCTCCCTCAGCCTAACCCTAAACCTAAACATAATCCTAACAATAATTCTCACCCTCACCCTAACCTTAACCCTAATCCTAACCCTCACTGTCACCTTCACCCTCACACTCACTCTTACCCTCACCCTCAACCTCAAACCTTACCCTAACCCTCAACCTCACCCTAAACATCAAAATAACCGTAAGCCTCACCCTAACCCTAACCCTCTCCCTAAACCTCACAATAACCCTAAGGCTAACCGTAAACCTCACCCTCTTCATATCCTGCACCATAAAACTTATCCTCACACTAACCCTAACCCTAACCCTCACACTAATCCTAACCCTCACACTAACCCTAACTCTAACCCTCACACTAACCCTCACCCTAACCCTAACCTTAACCCTAATCATCACCTTAAACATAGCGCTAACACACACACTCACCCTAACCCTTACTGTCACCCTAATTTTCACCCACACCCTAAACATCACCCTAAACCCAACCGTAACCCTAATGCTAACCCTAAACCTCAACCTAACCCTAAACCTCACTCTAACCCCCACACTCAACCTAAACCTCACCATAAAAATAACCCTGACACTTACCTAAATGAAACCCTCACACTCACCCTAGCCCTCACCTTAACCCTCACCCTCACTTTAAGCCTAACTCTCACCCTCAACCTCATCCTAACCCTAACCCTCAACCTCAAACTCACCCTCAGCCTCAGCCTAACCCAAACACTAACCCTAATCCTAAACCTAACCCCAAACCTCACCCTAACCCTAACCCTAACCCTAACACTAACCCTCACCCTCACACTCACCCTCACCCTAACCCTCACACTCAAACTCACACTCACACTAAACCTCACACTAAACCTAACTCTCATGCTAAACCTAACCCTAACCCTCTCGCTCACCCTCACCCAAACCCTCACCCTCAGCCTAACCCTAACCCTGACCCTAATCCTAACCCTAACCATCACCCTCACACAAACCCTCATCCTAACCTAATCCTAACCCTCAGCCTAAAACTAACCAACACCCTAATCCTCACCCTCACCCTAACCCTCATCCTAAACTTTAACCTCACACTAACCCTAACCCTAACACTAACCCTAACACTCACACTAACCCTAACCCTCACCCTAACCCTAAACCTACCGGTCAACCGGTCAACCTCACCCTAACAATCACCCTAACACTAACCCTAAACCGAACCCACACCATAAGCCTTACCCTCACCTGAACCCTCACCCTCACCTGAAAACTCACACTCATCCTAACCCTCACCCTCACCCTAAACATCTCCCTAACCATAAACCTCACTGTAAACCTAACCCCAACACTACCTTAACCCTAACCCTCAACATAACCCTCACTTTCACACTAACCCTCACCCTAAACTTTAACCTCACACTAACCCTAACCCTAACACTAACCCTAAGCCTCACACTAACCCTAAGGCACACCCTAACCCTAACCCTATCCCTCAACCTAACCCTCACCCCAACATTCACCCTAACCCTAACCCTAACCCTCAGCCTCAACCTAACCTTCACAGTCAACCTAACCTGACCCTAACCTTAACCCTAACCCACAACCTAAACTTCACCCTCACCTGAACCCTCACCCTCAACCGAACCTGAACCCTAATTCTCACCCTAATCCTAACCCTAAACCTAACCCTAACCCTAAAACTTACCCTAACCCTAACCCTCACACTAACCCTAACCCTCACCATAACCCTAAACCTACACCTCACCATAACCCTCACTATCACCCTAAAACTAACCCTAACCCTCACCCAAAACCTAACCCTAACCCTCACACTCAACCTAACCCTCACCGTCACACTAACCCTCAACGTAACCCTAAACTTCAGCCACACTCTAACCCTCACACTCACCCCCACGCTAACGCTCACCCTAAGCCTCACCCGCACCCTGAAAATCACCCTAACCCTACCACTCAACCTAACTATAAACCTAACCCTCACCCTAACCCTAACCCTCAAACTAACCCTCACCCTCAATTTAAACCTCACCTTAACAATAACCCTAATTCTTACCTAACCGAAATCCTCACCTTCACCCTCACCCTCACTGTCACACTAACCCTCACGCTCAACCTAGCCCTCACCCTAACCCTAACTCTAACACCCTCATCCCCCCCTCGCCCTCAGCCTAAACGTAACCCTAACCCTAACACTCACCCTCATCCTCACCCTAACCCTAACACTAACGCTAAACCTCACCCTCACACTCACCCTGACCCTCAACCTAGCCGTAAAAATAACCCTAACCCTAAATCTAACCCTAATCCTAACACTAGCCATCATGCTCACCCTAACCCTAAACCTAACACTCACCTGCATCCTAATCCTCACCCTAACCTTTAACCTCACACTAAGCCTAACTCTATTCCTAACCCTAATCCTCACACTAACATTAACCCTCACCGTAACCCTAACCCTAACCCTAACCCACACCCCCACCCTCGCCCTCAGCCTAACTGTAACCCTACCCCTAACACTCACCCTCATCCTCACCCTAACCCGAAACCTAACGCTAAACCGCACCCTCACAATCACCCTAACCCTAACCCTAGCCCTAACAATAACCCTAACCCTAACCCTAACCCTAATCCTAACACTAGCCCTCACCCTCACCCTAACCCTAACCCTAACCCTCACCTGCACCCTAATCCTCACCCTAACCTTTAACCTCACACTAATTCTAACTCTATCCCTAACCCTAATCCTCACACTAAAACTAACCCTCACCCTATCCCTAACCCTAAAACTAATTCTAACCCTAACCCAAAAACTTATCCTAACACCAATCCTAACACTAACCCTAACACTCACCCTAAACCTAACCCTCAATCTAACCCTCACCCTCACCCTAATCCTCACCATAACCCTAACCCTAACCCTTACCTAACCAAAACCCTCACACACACCCTCACGCTCACCCTCACCCTCTCCCTATGCCTCACCCTAAGCTTGAACCTGCCCCTAACCCTAACCCTCACCCTAAACTAAACCTCACCCTAACCCTTACCCTCACCATAACCCTAACCCTAACCCTAATTCTCACAATAACCCTAACCCTAACCCTCAGCCTAACACTCATCCTAAACCTAACCCTCTCCCTCACCCTAACCCTAACGGTCACCTTAACCCTCACCCTAACCCCTAACCGTCACCCACACCCTAAAACTCACCCTCACCCAAACCCTCACCCTGACTCCAACCCTACCCTAAATCTCACCCTAATCCTAACCCTCACCCTAAAACAAATTCTAACCCTCACCCTCATACTAACACTAACCCTTACCTTATCCCTCACCCTAACCCTAATGCTAAACCTAACCCTCAGTCACAACCTAAACCTCACCCTAATCCTTATCCTTACACAAACCCTAACCCTAACTGTAACCCTCACATTAACCCTAACCCTGACCCTAACCCTTACCCTAACCCTCACCTAACACCTCACCCTACCCTTACCCCAAACCCTCAACCTAACCCTAACCCTAACCCTCACCTTCCCCATTACTCTCACCCTCATCCTAACCCTTACCCTAAACCTAACACTCACCTACACCCTAACCCTCACACTCTCCCTAAAGCTAACTCTCACCCTCACTCTAAAAATCACTCTAATCCTAAACCTCACCCTAACCCTAATCCTCACGCTAAACCTAACGCTCACTTTAAACCTTACCCTCACCCTAATCCTCACCCTAACCCTAACCCAAAGCCTTTCCTAAGCGAAACCCTCACCCTCACACTAACCGTCATCCTAACCCTCACCCTCACCCTAGCCCTCACCCTAAAAATAACCCTAACACTCACCCTCACCCTCAACCTCAACACCACCCTCAACCTAACCATAACCCTAACCCTCACCTCAACCTCATCCTCACCCTCACCCTCACCCTCACCCTATCCCTAACCATAACCCTAATGCTAAAACTATCCCTCACCCTCACACTAACCCTAAAGTTCAGCCTAAACCTAACCCTTACCGTAACCCTACCCCTACCCCTCACCCTAACCCTCTCCCTCATAGTAGCCCTCACCCTAAACGTAACCCTCAACCTACCACTAAACCTAACACTCTCCTTCACCCTAAACCTCACCGTCACCCTAAACCTCGCCGTAAACCTTACCCTCACCCTAACCCTCACCCCAACCCTAACCCTCACTCTAACCCTCACCCTCACCCTAACCTCACCCTAACCCTTACCCTCAAATGAACCCTAACCCTAACCCTCAGCCTAACCTCATATTAAACTTAATCCTAAACCTAACCCTCACCTTACCCTTAACCCTAACCCTAATCCTAACCCTAATCCTAAGCCTCACCTTAACCCTAACCCTCACAGTCACACACAACCTCATCCACAGCCTAACCCTAACACTAACCCTAATCCAAACCCTAACCCTAACCCTCATCCTCACCCTAACTCTAAACCTAACCCTAAACAAAACCTCACCCTAACCGTAAACCTATCCCTAAACCTCACCCTATACCTAACCCTAATCCTAATCCTAATCCTCACCCTCAACCTTACCCTAACCCTAACCCTCACACTAACCCTAACCCTAAACCTAACCTTCAAACTAACCCTAACCCTGACACTAACCCTAACCCTAACCCTAACCCTCAACCTAACCCTCACCCTAACACTAAACCTAAACCTAACGACACCCAAACACTAACCATAACCTAACGTTCAACCTCACCCTAAACCTCATCGTCACCTTAACACTCAGCCAAAACCTAACCTTCACCCACACCCTAAACCTCAACCTCACCCGTACACTCATTCTCACCCTAACCCTCACCCTAACCCTAACCTTCAACTTAACCCCTACCCTAACCCTCACCCTAACCCTAACCCTCTACATAACCCTCACCCCCAACCTAATCTTCACCCTAACCCTAACCCTAACCCTTACCTAAACCTAACTCTAACCCTCAACCTCACCCTCACCCTAACTCTAACCCTTACCCACACCCTAAATCTAACCCTAACGATAACCCTCACCCTCACCCTATCTCTCACCCTAACACTTACCCTCACACGAACCCTAACCCTAACCCTCAGCCTAACCCTCATATTAAACTTAAACCTAACCCTAACCCTCACCTTACCCTTAACCCTAACCCTAATCCTAACACTCACCTTAACCCTAACCCTCACACTCACCCTCAACCTCACCCTCAGCCTAACCCTAACACTAACCCTAATCCAAACCCTAACCCTCACCATCACCCACACCCTTACTCTTAACCTAACCCTAAACAAACACTCACCCTACCCGTAAACCTATCCCTAAACCTCACCCTAACCTAAAACAAATCCTAAACCTAAACCTCACCCTCACCCTAACCCTAACCCTAACACGCAGCCTAACCGTCATACTAACCATAACCCTAACCCTCACCCTCACCCTAACCTTAACCCTAACCCTAACCCTCACCCAAACCCTAACCCTCACCCTCACCCTCAAGCTCACCATCACCCTCACCCTCATACTCACTCTAACCCTAACCATAACCCTAAACCTTACCCTAAACCTAACCCTCACCCTCACCATCAACCTAACCCTAACCCTAACCCTCACCCTAAACTTAACCCTAACCCTAACCCTAACCCTCACCCAAACCCTAACCCTCACCCTCACCCTCAACCACACCATCACCCTCACCCTCATACTCACTCTAACCCTAACCATAACCCTAAACTTTACCCTAAACCTAACCCTCACCCTCACCTTCAACCGATATCACCTTCAAACTAATCCTCACCCTGACCCTCAAACTAACCCTAATCCTAACCCTAACCCTCACCCTAACCTTAATTCTGACCCCCACCCTCACACTCACCCTAAGCCTTACCAAACACCTAAGCCTTATCCTAAACCTAATCCTCAACTTCACCCTCACCCTAAATCTAAACCTGGCACTAACCCTAACCATAAACCTAACCCTCACACTCACCCTAACCCTAACCCTAACACTAAAACTCACCCTAAACATAATCCTAACCCTAACACTCAACATTACCCTCACCCTAACCCTCACCCTCACCCTCACCCTCACCCTCAGCGTAAACCTAACCCTAACCCTAAACCTAACCCTCACCGTCACCATCACCCTCACCCTAACCCTCAACTTCACCCTAAGCAGTACTCTCACCCTAACCCTAACCCTAACCCAAACCCAAACCCTCACCCTAACCCTCACACTAACCCTAACGCTAACCCTAACCCTAACCCTCACCATAAACCTCACCCTAACCCTTAAACTCACCAAAACCCTGACCATAACCCTAACCCTAATATGCACTCTGACGCTAACCCTCACCCAAATCCTAACACTCAAGGTCACCCGAATCATCATCCGAACTCTTACAATCACTCTAACCCTAACCCTAACCCTAATCCTATATCTATCCCTCACCCTAACCTTAACCCTAACCCTAACAATAACCATTACCCTCAAATTAACATTCACCCTCACCCTAAATAACACCCTAATCCTAACCCTCAGCCTAAACTTAACCCTAGCAGTCACCCTAACCCTAACACTCACCGTAAACCTCACCCTAACCCTAACACTAACCCTAACCCACACCCTCACCCTCACCCTAACCCTCACCCTCATCCGTATCCTAACACTCACCCTAACCCTAACCCTAACCCTCACACTAACCCTAACCTTGACACTAACCCTAAACCTAACCCTCAACCTAACCCTCACCCTAACACTAACCCTAAATCTAAACCTCACCCTAACACTAACGATAACCCTAACGCTCAACCTCACCCTAACCCTCATCGTCACCCAAACACTCATTCTCACCCTAAACATCACCATAAACTTAACCTTCACCCTATCCCCTACCCTAACCCTCACCCTAATCCTAACCCTCAACCTCAACCTAATCCTCACCCTAACCCTAACCCTAACACTTAACTAAACGTAACTCTAAACCTCTACCTCACCCTCACCCTAACCCTAACCCTCACCCTCAGGCTAACCCTAACCCTAACTCTAAATCTAACCCTAACCCTCTCCCTCACCCTAACCCTCGACATCAGGCTAAACAGTACCTTCACACTAACCCTCACTCTAAACCTAACCCTCACCCTAACCGTCACCCTAACCCTAACGATAACCCTAAAACTCACCCTCACCATATCCCTCACCATAATCTTTAACTATACACTAACCCTAAGTCTAACCCTAACCCTAACCCTCACACTAACACTAATCCTCACCCTAATTCTAAACCTACCCCTCACCCTAACCCTCACCCTAAGCCTAAACATAACCCTCACACTAACCCTCACCCTAAACCTAACCCTAAATCTCACCCTCAACCTAACCGTCACAGTCACCATAACACTCACCATAACACGAACCCTTATCCTAACCCTAAACCTACCCCGCTCCCTAAACCTCACCCTAACCCTAACCCTAACCCTAACCCTCACCCTAAACCTAACCCTAACCCTAAACCTCAACCTAACCCTAACCCTAACCCTCACCCTAACCCTAATCCTTACCCTAACCCTAACCCCAACACTCACCCTAACGCTAAACCTAACCCTAACCCTCACCCTCACCCTCAACCTAACCCTAACCCTAACCCTAATCCTAACCCTAACCCTCACCCTCACCATAACCCTCACCCTAATACTCACCTTCACCCTAACCCTCAAACTAACCCTAACCCTCACCCTAATCCTAACCCTCACCCTCAACCTCAACTTCAGCCCAACCCTAAACCTAACCCTAATCCTAACCCTAAATCTCACATTCACCCTAAACCTAATCCTCACCATCACGCTCACCCTCAACCTCACCCTCAACCTCACCTTCACCCTAACACTAACCCTCACCCTAAACATCACCCTAACCCTAACCTTCACCCTAAGCCTAACCTTAACCTTAACACTAACTGTAAGCTTCAACCTAACCTTTATCCTCATACTAACCCTAACTCTAAACGTAACACTAACCCTAACCCTCTCCTTAACACTGACCTTACCCCTCACCCCAAACCGTTCCCGGACCCTAAACCTAACACTCACCCTCACTCTCACCCTCACCCTAACCCTAAAGTTAAACCTCACCGTTACTCTCACCCTAACCCTAACCCTAAACCTAACAATAACAGTAACCCAACCCTAACCGTAATCCTAAAAATAACACTCACCCTAACCCTAAACCTAACACTCACCCTAAACCTAACCCTCACCTTAAACCTCACACTAACCCTAATCTAACCCTAACCCTCACCCTCAACCTAACCCTTATCCTCACGCTAACACTAACCCTATACATAAACCTAAACCTCACACTAACACTAACCCTCACCCTAACCCTAACCCTAGCCCTCCCTCTACCCCTCAACTTAACCCTAACCCTAACACTTACCCTCACCCTAACCATAATATTAACCCTATCCCTCAAACTCAACCTAATCCTCACCGTCACCCTAAAACTCACCCGAAGCCTAACCCTCACCCACACCCTAACCCTTATCCTCACCAAACCCTTACCCGAACCAAAACCCGAACACTCACCCTAAACCTCTCCCTCAACCTAAACATCGCCCTAACCCTAACCCTCACCCTAATCCCAACACTAACCCTCACCCTAACCCTAACCCTCAACCTAAACCTCACCCTCACCCTATTCCTAACCGGCAAACTCACACTCACACTCATCCTAAGCCTAACCATAACCCTAAACCTAATTCTAAACTAAACCTCACCCTCACCCTCACGCTTACCCTCACCCTCACCATCAGCCTAATCTTAACCCTAACGCTAATCCTAAACCTAACCCTCACCCTCAAACTAACCCGCACCCTAACCTTTAACCTCACACTAACCCTAATCCTAACCCAAACCCAAACCCTCACACTAACCCTAAATTGCACACTAACCCTAACCCTACCCCTCAACCTGAACCTCACTCTAACTTTAACCCTCACTCTAACACTCACCCTAACCTTAACCCTAACCCTCACCCTTACCCAAAGCCTCACAGTTACCCTAACCCCACCCTAAACCTAACCCTAAACCACACCCGAACCCTCACCTTCACCCGAAACCTGACACTCACCCTAATCCTCACCCTCACCCTAACTCTCAGCCTCACCCTAAACATCACCCTAACCCTAACCCTCACTCTAAACCTATCCCTAAACCTAACCCTAACCCTAACCCTCAACCAACCCTCACCCTCACAGTAATCCTCAACCTAAACCTAACCCACACCCTAACAGTAAAACTTACCCTAACCCTAACCCTAACTCTAACCCTCACCCTCACCCTAACCCTCACCCTCACCCCACCCTCAGCCTAACCCAAACCCTAACCCTAACCCCAATCTCTACCTCACCCTCAAACTCTCCCTAACCCTATCCCTAACCCTAACCCTAATGCTAAAACTATCCCTCATCCTCACATTAACCCTAACCTTCAGCCTAACCCTAAACCTAACCCTAACCCTACCCCTCCCCTCACCCTCACCTTAACCCTCTCCCTCACACTAGCCCTCACACTAAACTTAACCCTCACCTAAACCCTAACTCTAACCCTCTCCTTCACCCTAACCCTCACCGTCACCCTACACCTTGCCCTATCCCTTACTGTCACCCTAACCCTAACCCTAACCCTAACAGTAACACTAAGCCTCACCCTAACAATCACCCTAAACCTTACCCTCACCCTAACCCTCACCATAAACCTAACCCTAACCCTAACACTAACCCTCACCCTAAACCTCACCCTAACACTAAGCCCTAACCTAAACCTCAACCTCACCCTAACCCTCACCCTAAACCTTACCCTCACGAACCTTAACCATAACCCTCAGCCTAAACCTCATATTAAACTTAATCCTACCCCTATCGCTCACCTTACCCTTAACCCTACCCCTAATCCTAACCCTCACCTTAACCCTAACCCTCACACTCACCCTCAAACTCACCCTCAGCCTAATCCTAACACTAACCCTAATCCACACCCTAACCCTCACCCTCAACCCTAAACCCATCCCTAAACCTCACCCTAAACCTAACCCTAATCCTGATCCTACCCTCACCCTCACCATAACCCTAACCCGAACCCTCAGCCTAACCGTCATCCTAACCCTAACCCTAACCCTCACCCTAACCTTAACCCTAACCCTAACCCTAACCCTCACTCAAACCCTAACCCTCACCCTCAACCTCAACCTCACCATCACCTTCACCCTACCTCTCACCCTCACACTCACTCTAACCCTAACCATAACACTAAACCTTCCCCTAAACCTAACCCTCATCCTCACCGTCACCCTCACCATCACCCTCAAACTAACTCTCACCCTCACCCTCAACCTAACCCTAACCCTAACCCTAACCCTCACCCTAATCTTAACTCTGACCCTCACCTCCAAACTCACCTTAAGCCTTACCAAACACCTAAGCCTATTCCTAAACTTAACCCTCACCTTCACCCTCACCCTAAACCTAAACCAGACCCTAACCCTAACCATAACCCTAACCCTCACACTCAACCTAACCCGCACCGTCAGCTAACACTCAGTCGAAACCTAACCCTCACCCACACCTAACACTAACCCTAACCCTAAAACTCACCTGAAACATAATCCTAACCCTAACACTCACCATCACCCTCACCCTCATCATAACCCTCACCCTCACACTCACCGTCAGCCTAAACCTAAACCTAACCCTAAACCTAACCCTCACCGTCACCATCACCCTCACCGTCACCTTAACACTCACCCTCAACCTAACCCTAACCCTCACCCTAAGCTGTACTCTCAACCTAACCCTCACCATAACCCTAACCATAACCCTCATCCTAACCCTAACCCTCACGATAATCCTCACCCTAAACCTAACCCAAACCCTCACCCTAACCCTAACGCTAACCCTAACCCTAACCCTCACCATAAACCTCACCCTAACCCTTAAACTCACCAAAACCCTGACCATAACCCTAACCCTAATATGCACTCTAACACTAACCCTCACCCAAACCCTAACACCTAAACTCACCAAAACCCTGACCCTAATCATAACCCTAATATGCACTCTAATGCTAAACCTCACCCAAACCCTAACACTCAAGGTCACCCGAATCATCAACCGAACCCTTGCAATCACCCTAACCCTTGCCCTAACCCTAATCCAATACCTATCCCTCACCCTAACCTTAACCCTAACTGTAATCCTAACCATCACCCTCACAATAACATTCAACCTCACCCTAAATAACATCCTAAACTTAACCCTCACCCTCACCCTAACCCAAACAGACACCCTAACCCTAAAACTCACCTTAAACCTCACCCTAACCGTAACCCTAACTCTAACCCTTACCCTCACCCTCACCCTAACACTCACCCTCACCCTTATCCTAACAATAACCCTAACCCTCACACTAACCCTAACCCTGAACCTAACCCTAACCCTAACCCTCACCCTGACCCTCACCCTCACACTAACCCTAACCCTAACCCTCACCCTAACACTAAACATAACCCTAATGCTCAACCTCACCTAAGCCTCATCGTCACCTTAACACTCAGCCAAAACCTAACCTTAACCCACACCCTAACACTCAATCTCACCCGAACCATCACTCTCACCCTAAACATCACCCTATCCCTAACTTTAACACTAAGCCCTACCCTAACCCTCACCCTAACCCTAACCCTCACCCTAACCCTAACTCTAAATCTAAACCTAACCCTCTCCCTCACCCTAACCCTCACCCTCAAGCTAAACAGTACCCTCACCCTAACCCTCACACTAAACCTAACCCTCACCCTAATGGTCACCCTAAATCTAATAATAATCCTAACACTCACCCTCACCTAACCCTCACCGTAAACTTTAACCATACACTAACGCTAATTCTAACCCTAACCATAACCCTCCCACTAACACTAACCCTCAACCTAAGTCTAACCCTACCCTTGAACCTAACCCTCACCCTAAGCCTAAACCTAACCTTAACACTAACCTCACCCTAAGCCTAACATTAATCCTCACCCTCACCCTAACCCTCACGGTCACCCTAACACTCACCCTAACCCTAACTCTCACCCACACTCTAAACCTCACCCTAAACCTAACCCTAACAATCACCCTCACTCTCACCCTCAACCTGAACCTAAACCTAACCCTAAAACTAAACACTAACCCTAACCCTAACCCTAACCCTTATCCTAACCCTAAACCTACCCCTCACCCTAACCCTCACACTCACCCTAACCCTAACCCTAACCCTCACCCTAAACTTAACCCTAACCCTAAACCTCAACCTAAACCTAACCCTAACCCTCACCCTAACCCTAATCCTTACCCTAACCCTAACCCCAACTATCACCCTAAGTCTAAACCTTACCCTAACCCTCACCCTCACCCTCAACCTAACCCTAACCCTAACCCTAACCCTAATCCTAACACTAACCCTCACCCTCACTGTCACCTTCACCCTAACCCTCAAACTAACCCTAACCCTTATCCTAATCCTAACTCTCACCCTCACCCTCAGTTTCAGCCTAACCCTAAACCTAACCCTAATCCTAACCCTAACGTCACATTCACCCTAAAAGAATCCTCACCGTCAACCTCACCTTCACCCTCACACTCAACCTCACCCTCACCCTAACCCTCACCCTAAACATCACCCTAACCCTAACCTTCACCCTAACCCTAAACTTAACCCTAACACTAACTCTAAGCCTCACCCTAACCTTTAGCCTCATACTAACCCTAACTCTAACCCTAACCCTAACACTAACCCTCTCCCTAACACTGACCTTACCCCTCAACCCAACCCTCACCCGGACCCTAATCCAAACACTCACCATCACCTTCACCCTAACCCTAACCCTAACGCTAAACCTCACACTCACACTCACACTAACCCTAACCCTAACCCTAACAATAACACTAACCTAACCCTAACCGTAATCCTAACAATAACACTCACCCTAACCCTAACCCTAACACAAACCCTAACCCTAAACCTCACCTTAAACCTCACCCTAACCCTAATGCTAACCCTAACCCTCACCCTCACCCTAACCCTTATCCTCACACTAACACTAACCTTATACATAACCCTAATATTCACACTAACCCTAACCCTCACCCTAACCCTAACCCTACCCCTTCCCCTAAACCTCACCTTAACCCTAATCCTAATGCTAACCCTCACCCTAACCATATTAACCCTAACACTGAAAATCACCCTAATCCTCACCAGCACCCTAAAACTCACCTGAACCCTAACCCTAACCCACACCCTAACCCTCAACCTCACCGAACCCTCACCCGAACCTGAACCTGAACCCTCACCCTGACCCTCACTCTCAACCTAACCTTCACACAAACCCTAACCCTAACCCTCACCTTAAACCTCACACTAAACCTAATGCTCACTCCCACCACCACCCTCACTCTAAGCCTAAGCTTAATCCTAAACCTTACCCTCACCCTCACCTAAACCTAACGTAACCCTCACCATCACCCTCTCACTCACCCTAACCCTAAACCTAACCTTAAACCTCACCCTAACCCTAAACCTCGCCCTAACCCTAACACTAACCCTTACCCTCATCCGCACCCTAACCCTAAACCTCACCCTAACCCTCACACTAAACTTAACCCACACCCTAACCCTAACCCTACCCCTCACCCTAACCTTCACCCTAACATTAACCCGAAGCTTAACCCTCACCATAATCCTAACCCTAATACTAACCCTCACCCTCAACCTAACCCTCACCGTCACCCTAACCCTCACCCTAACCATAACCCTCATCCACACCCTAACCCTCACCCTCACCTGAAATCTTACCCTCACCCTAAACCTCACCCTCACCCTAACCCTAACCGTAACCCTTACCTAATGGGAACCATCAACCTCCCCTCACCCTAACCCTAACCCTAAAACTTAACCCCACCCTCACCCTCACCCTCACACTTACCTTAACCCTAAACCTGACGCTAACCCTCAACCTAACCCTAACCCTCACCCTAACCCTAACCCTCACCCTTACCCTCACTCTAATCCTAACCCTAACACTAACCCTAAGCTTAACCCCCCCTCAACCTATCCCTTACCCTAACCCTTATCCTCAACCTAACTCTAACCCTAACATTCACCCTAACCCTCAACCTAACACTCACGCTAAATCTAACCCTCACTTTGACCCTAAACTTCACCTTAACCCTTAAATTCACCATAATCCTAACCCTAAACCTAACCCTACCCCTCACAGTAAAACTAACCATCTAACTAAACCTAAACCTAACCCTAAACCTAACCATCACCCTAACCTTCAACATAACCCTTACCCTAACCCTAACCCTCCCACTCACCCTAACCCTCACCCTAACCCTTAACCTCATGCTCACCCTAACCCTCACAATAACCCTAACCCTAAACCTAACCCTAACTCTCAAACTAGCCCTCACCCTAAACTTAACCATAACCCTCAACCTCAACCTAAACCTCACCCTAACCCTTACCCTCACCCTAACTCTAACCCTAACACTCACACTAACCCCCATATTAACCCTAACCCTAACCCAAACCCTCAACCTAAACCTCACCTTAACCCTAATGCTAACCGAAACCCTCAGCCTAATCCTAATCCTAACCCTAAACCTCACCCTCACCCTCACCCTAACCCTAAAACTCAACCTAATCCTAACCCTCAACCTAATCCTAACCCTCAGCCACACCCTAACCCTAAACCCTCACCCTCACCCTCTCCATAATCCTAACCCTATGCCTCACCCTAACCCTCACCCTAAACTTCACACTAACTGTAACACTCACCCTAACCCTAACCCTACCCCTCACCCTACTCCTCACCCTCACACTAACCCTCACCCTAACCCTTACCCTCACCGTAACCCTAAACCTTATCCTATCCCTCACACTAAACCTAACCCTAAACCTAACCCTAACCCGACCCCTTACCCTAACCCTCACCCTCACCGTAACCCTAAACCTAACCCTCACCTTCACCCGAACTATAACGCTCACACTAACTGTAACCGTAACCCTCACCCTCACCTTAACCCTCACCGTCACACCAACCCGCACCCTAACCCTAACCCTCACCCACACCTTAACCCTCACCCTCACTCGAAACTTCACACTCACCCTAACCCACACCCTCACCGTAAAAGTCACATTAATTCTCACCCTCACCCTAATCGTAACCCTAAACGTCTTCCTAACCCTCACTCTCACCCTCACCCTAACCCTCAACCTCACACTAGCCCTCATCCTCACCCTAACCCTAAGCCTCACCAACACCCTAATCCTCACCCTAACTCTAAGCCTCACCAATACCCTAACCCTCACCGGAACACTAACCCGAAACCTCACGCTATTCCTGACCCTCACCCTAAACACCAACCTAACGCTAACCTTCACCTAACCCTAACCCTAACCCTAACCCTAACCCTCACCCTCACGCTCAATCTAACCCTAAGCCTAAGCATAACCCTAACCCTAATCCTAAACCTTTCCCTCACCATCACCCTCACCCTCACCCTAATCCTAAACCTAACCCTAAAACTCACCCTAACCCTAACCCTCACCTTAACCGTAACCCTAACCCTCAACCTTAACATAACCCGAAACCTAACCCAAACCCTAACCCGAACTCTAAAACTCACCCTAACCCAAAAGGTAACCCTAACCCTCACCCGCACCCTAGCCCTCACCCTAACAGTTATCCTCAACCTAAACCTCACTTTAACCCTAATCCTTACCATCACCCTAATCCTCACCCTCACACTAACCCTTAAACTCAGCATCATCCTATCCCTAACCCTCACACTAAACCCTCACTAAACCTAACTCTCACCCCAACACTAAACCTACCCCTCACTCTGACCCTCACCCTAACCCTAAACCTAACCCTGACCCTCACCCTAAAACTAACCCTAACTCTAACCCTCAACCTCACCCAAACCCTCACCGACATCCTAACACTCACCCTTACCCTAACCATCACCCACACCCTAACCCTCACCCACACCCTAAGGCTCACCATCACCGAAACCCTCACCCTCACCCTAAACCTCACCCATACCCTAAAAATAACCCTAACCCGAACCCTAACCCTAACCCTTACCCAACCCTAATCCTCAACATAAACCTCACTCTCACCATAATCCTCACCCTAATCCTAACCCTAACCCTTACCGAAGGCAAACCCTCACCCATCCCTCACTCTCACCCTAACACTAACCCTAAACCTAAACCTCACCCTCACCCTCACCCTCACCCTAACCCTAACGCTAAACCTCACACTAACCCTAAACCTAACCCTCACCCTATCCCTAACCCTAAGCCTAACCGTCATCCTCAACCTAACCCTGAACCTAACCCTCACCCTAAACCTCACCATAACTCTCAAACTAACCCTAACACTCACCCTAATCCTCAAACTAACCCAAACCATAATCCTAACCCTAACTCTTCCCTAGCCCTCACCCTCACCCTAACCCTAAACATAACCCTAACTCTCACCTTATACCTCACACTAACGCTCACACTAAACCTAACCCTCAACCTAACCCTGACACTACCCCTCACCCTAACCCTCACCCTCACCCTAAAACTCACACTAAATCTTACCATCACCCTAAACCTAACCACAAACCTAATCCTCACCCTAACCCTAACCCTAAACCTCACCCTAACCCTAATCCTCACCCACACCCTAACTCTAACGCTAACCCTAACCCTCACCCTTACCCTAACCCTCACCTTCACCCTAACACTCACCCTAACCCTAAGCCTCACCCACAACCTAACCCTCACCCTCACCCTCACCCTAACCCTCAACCTCACCCTAAACATCACCCTAGTGCTAACGCTCAGCCTAACCCTAACCCTAAACCTCACCCTAACCCTAACCCTAACCTTCACCCTCACCCTCATCCTCAACCTAAGCCTAACACGAACCCTAACCCTAATCCTAAACCTAACCCTCACCCTCACCCTCACACTAACCCTAACCGTATCCCTCACTGTCACCCTCACTCTAACGCTAACCCTCAGCCTAACACTAAATGTAACCCTAACCCTAACCCTAACTCTCACCCTACACCTCACACGAACCCTAACTCTGACAGTAACCCTCACCCTCATCCTAAACCTAACCCTAATCCTCAACCTATCCCTAACCCTCAACTTCACCCTAAACCTAAACTGAACACTAACCCTAACCCCCACCCTCAGTCTCACTCTAAAACTAACCCTAACCGTCCCGCTCATCCTCACCTTAACCCTAACACTAACAGCAACAATAACCCTATCCCTAACCATAACCCTAAACTTAACCCTCACCCTAACCCTTACCCTAACCCTTAACCTCACTCTAAACCTAACACTCACCCTCACCCTAACCCTCACCCTAACCTTAACCCTACACTCACGCTAACCCTAATGCTAACGCTAATCCTCACAATCACCATAAACCTCAAACTAACACTTACTTTCTCCCTAATCCTAATCTTCACCCACACCCTAAACCTAACCCTCACACTAGCCCTTATCCTCACCCTCACCCTAACCTTGACCATAATCCTAACCCTCACACTAACCTTACCTCTCACCCTGATCCTAAACCTCATCCTAACCCTAACCCTCACCCTAACCCTCAACCTAACTCTTAACCTCACCCTAATCCTATCCGTTAACCTCATCCTCACACTAACCCTAAACCTAACCCTCACCTTACCCTAACCCTCACCCTAACCCTTACCCTCCTCCTAACCTTAACCCTCACTTTAACCCTCACACCCAACATAACCCTCACCCTAACCCTAACCCTACTCCTCACCATAAACCTCACCCTAAGGCTAACCCTAACCCTAATCCTAACCCAAAACTTTACCTAACAAAAACCCTAACCCTCACCCTCACCCTAAACATAACCCTAACCCTATCCCTCACCCTACCCCTAACCCTAACCCTCAGCCTAACCCTAAACCTCACACTAACCCTCACCTTCACCCTAATCCTCACCCTAAACCTAGCCCTAACACTTCCCTAACTAAAAGACTCACCCTCACGCTCACCCTCACCTAACCCTCACCCTCACCCTAGCACACACTCTAACCCTAACCCTAACCCTAACCCTCACCCTCACCCTCACCATAACCTAAACCTAAACCTAACCCTCACCCTAAATTTAACAATAAAAATAACCCTAACCCTAACCCTCACACTGAAAATAACCCTATCCCTCATCCTAACTCTAAGCCACACCGTAACACTCACCCTTAACCTAACCCTAACCCTCACCCAAACCCTAACCCTAAACCTAAACCTCACCCTCAACCTAGCCCTAACGCTAACACTAATCCTAAAACAAATCCCCACCCTAAACCTAACAATCAACTTCATCCTATCCCTCACCCTCACCCTAACGCTCACCCTAACACTAACCCTAAAACTTACGTTCACACTAACTCTCACCCTAACGCTTATACTGACACTCACACTAACCCTCACAATAACACTAACCTACACCCTAACCATAAACCTACCCTTCACCCTCACCCTCAGCCTCACCCTCAGCCTAACACTAACCCTAACCCTAAACTTCACCCTCACCCAAACCCTAAACCTAACCCTAACTCTAACCCTCACCCTCACCCTAACCCTAAAAAAACCCTAACCAAAACCCTCACACTAAAAATAACCCTCACCCTAACCCTAGCACTAACCCTCAAACTTACCCTCACTCTCAGCCTAACCCTAACCCTAACCCTAACCCTCACACTCACCCTAACCCTCACCCTCACCCTAATCCTGACTCTAACCCAAAACCTCACTCTCAACCTCAACCTAACCCTAACCCTCAGCCTCACCCTAACCCTCTCCCTAACCCTAACCATAAACCTCAACCTCACCCTCGCCCTCACCCTAACCCTAAAGCTAAACCCAAACCTCACCCTCACCCTAAACCTAATGCTCAACCTCACCCTAACGATGACCGTAACCCTTACCCTTACACTAACCCTTAGCCACACCCTCATCCTAACATTCACGCTAACACTTAACCTCACCCTAACACTCTCCCTAATGCTAACCCTAACCCTAACCCTTACCCTAACCCTCAAACTCAACCTAACCCTAACCTTAACCCTCAACCTAAACCTAACCCTCAACCTAACCCTTACCCTAACACTCAACCTCACCCTAACCTTATTCCTAAACCTAACCCTCACCCTAACCCTTACCCTCAACCTAAACCTTATGCTAACCCTAACACTAACCCTAACCCTCACCCTGACCCTAATCCTCACCTAACCCGTATCCTCACCCTAAACCTAAACTTAACCATAATCCTAACCCTCACACTAAACCTTACCCTCACCCTCACCCTAACCTTATACCTCACCTTCACCCTAAACCTCATCCTAACCCTAACCCTAATCCTCACCTTAACCCTCACGCTAACCCTTACCCTCAGCTTAATCCTAAACCTAAACTTCACCCTCACAATAACCGTAACCCTAACATCACCCTAACCCTCACCCTAACCCTAATGCTCACACTAACCCTAAACCTACCCCTCACCCTACCCCTCACCGTAACCTTAACCCTCACCCTTACCCTCACACTAACCCTAACCCTAATCCTAACCCTAACCCTTACCTAACCAAAACCCTAACCCACACCCTCATACTCACCCACATCCTAACCCTCACTCTCACCCTAACCCTAACCCTAATCATAACACTCAACCTAAACCTAACCCTAAACCTTAACCTCACCCTAAACCTAACCATAACCATAACCCTCACACTCACACTAACCCTAAACCTAACCCTACCCCTCACCCTACCCCTCACACTAACCCTAACGGTCAACCTAACCCTAAACCTACACCACACTTTGACCCTCACTCTAATGGTAAACCTAATCCTAAACCAAACCCTTACCTAAACAAAACCCTCACCCTCACCCTCACCCTCACCCTCACCCTAACACTCACAATCACCCGAGCCCTCACCCTAACTCTAACCCTAACCCTAACCCTAACCCTCACCCTCACCTTAATTGTCACCCTAACCTTGTCCTCACCCTCAAACTAAACCTCACACTAAGCATAACCCGAACGCTCACCCTAACCCTAACTATACCCCTCACCCTCAACCTCAGCCTAACACTAACCCTAACCCTAACCTTTAGCCTCACACTTACCCTCACTGTCTCCCTAATCCTCACCCAAAACCTAACTCACACCCTCACCCTCACCTTCACCCTAAACCTAATCCTCAGTGTCAACCTAAAACTCTCTGTCATCCTAACCCTCAACCTATCCCTAACCCTAAACCTCACCCTCATCCTAACGTTCACCCTAACCCTATCCCTAACCCTCACCCTCAACCTAGCCCTCACCCTAAAACTAACCCTAACCCTAACCCTCACCCTCACCCTCACCCTCACCCTCACCCTAACCCTAACCCTAAGGCTAACCCTAAACCTCATCCTCACCCTAACCCTAATGCTCACCCTCACCCTAAACCTCTACCCTAACCCTTATCCTTACACTAACCGTAAACCTCACCCTCACTCTTACACTCACCATAAACCTTAACCTATCCCTAACCCTCACCCTAAACCTAACCCTAAGCATAACTCTTACCCTAACCCATAATCTCACCCTCAACTTCATCCTAACACTAATCCTAACCCTAATCCTCAACCTAAACCTAAAAATCACCCTCACCCTAACCCTCACCCTCACCCTAACGCTCACCCTAACCCTAACACTAAACTTCACCCTCACCCTCAGCCTCACTGTCAGCCTAACACTAACCCTAACGCTAATCTAAACCCTAACCCTCACCCTCACCCTAATCCTAAACCTAACCCTAAACCTCAAACTAACCCTAACCCTATCCCTCACCCTCACCCTAAACCTCATCTTAGCCCTAAACCTAACCCTCACCCTAACCCTCACACTAACCCTTACTCTCACCCTAATCCTAACCGTAAACCTCAACCTCACACTAACCCTAACACTAATCCTACACCTCACCCTAACCCTCACCCTAAACCTAACTCTAAACCTAATCCTAACACTAAGCATTAACTAAACAAAACCCTAACCCTCACACTCACCCTCACCCACACCCTAAACCGAAGCCTAACCCTCACCCTCACCCTAACCCTCATCCTAATCCAAACCCTAACCCTCACCCTCACCCCAACCCTTTTCTAACCCTCACCCAAACCCTCATTCTAACCCTAACTCTAAACCTAACACTCACCCTAATCTTAACCCGAACCCACACCCTCAAACTAACACTAACAATATCCCTAACCCTACACCTCAACCTAAAACTTACCCTCACCCTAACGCTCACCCTAACCCTAACCCTCACCCTCACCCTCACCTTAACTCTCACCTAATCCTTACCCTCACCCTCACCCTAACCTTCACACTAACCCTAACCCTCACCCTAACCCTAACTCTTAAATGTACCCTCACCCTCAGCCTAACCCTAACCCTAACCCAAACCCTCAACCTCTCCCTAACCCTCACACTCACCCTAATCCTCACGCTAACCCTTACCCTCACCCTCACCCTAATCCTCACCCTAAACCTTACCCTCACACTCACCCTCACTCTCACCCTAAACCTAACCCTCACCCTTACCCTAACCCTCACCGTCATGCTAACCTTTACACTAACCATAACACTAACCCTCACCCTCAGCCTAACCGTCTTCCTAACGCTAACCCTAACTCTCACCCTCAAACTAGGCCTCACCGTAACCCTAAACCTAACCCTAAACCTCACCCTATCCCTAACCCTAATGCTCACCCTCACCATAACACTCACCCTAACCCTTACCATCACACTAAACCTAACGCTAACCCTCATGCTAACACTCACCCTGATCTTAACCTCACCCTAAACCTCACCATAAACCTAACCCTAATTCTAACCCTAACGCTTAGCCTAACTCTCACCCTCACACTAACCCTAATCCTAACCCTCATCCTAAAACTAACCCTAATATTAACCCTCACCCTAACACTCACCTTCACCCTAACCCTAACACTAAAAATCACGCTAATCCTACTGCTAACCCTAACCATCACACTCACCCTAAACCTCACACTATCCCTAATCTACACCCTAACCCTAACCCTAACCCTCAACCTCACCCTCAGCCTCGTCCTCAGCCTAACACTAACACTAAACCTAATCCTAACGCTCAGCCTCACCCTCACCCTAACCCTAAAACAAACCCTAACCCTCACCTTCACCCTAACCCTCAAACTCACCCTCACCCTAACTCTCACCCTCACCCTCACCCTAACCCTAACCCTAACCCTAACCCTAACCCTAACACTCACCCAAACCTTAACCCTCACCCTAAAGATAATCCTAACCCTCACCCTCACCCTAATCCTCAACCTAACCCTCACCCTCACCCTAAACCTAACCCTAATCCTAACCCTCACTCTAAACCTATCCCTCTCCCTAATTCTCAATCTATTCCTAACCCTAAACCTAACCCTCACCCTCACCCTAACCCTAACCTAACCCTAACCCTAACTCTCAACCTAACCCTCATCCTAAAACTCACGCTGACCCTAAACCTCACGCTCACCCTTACCTTACCCTTACCCTAACCCTTACCCTCACCCTAACTCTAACCGCAAACCTAACCCTCACACTCATCATAACCCTTAACCTCACCCTTATCCTCACTATAAACCTAACCCTAACCATAACGCTTAGCCTAACCCTCACCCTCACCCTCACCCTAACCCTAAACCTCATCCTAACACTAACCCTCACCCTAATACTCACGCTCACCCTCACCCTAACCCTAACGCTCACCCTAAACCTAGTCCTAAACCTAACCCTCACTGTTACCCTTACCCTCAACCTAAACCTTACCCTAACCCTAACGCTAAACCTAACCCTCACCCTCACCTTAACGCACACCCTAACCCTTATCCTGACCCTAACACTAAACTTAACTCTAATCCTAAACCTCACACTAACCCTAACCCTCACACTAACCCTAACCCTATCCCTCACCGTGACCCTAAACCTCATCTAAAATTAACCCTCAGACTAACCCTCACCTTAAGCCTTAACCTCACCCTAATCCTGTCCCTAAACCTCATCCTCACACTAACCCTAACCCTAACCCTCATCCTAACACTCACCCTAACCCTAACACTCACCCTAACACTAACACTCACCCTAACCCTAAAACTACCCCTATCCCTAACCCTCACTCTCAACCTAACCCTCAAGCTGAGCCTTACCCTCACCCTCATCCTAACCTTAACCCTCACCCTAACCCTCACCTAAACCTAACCCTCACCATAACCCTAACCCTATTCCTCACCATAACCATCACCCTAATGCTAACCCTAACCCTAATCCTAACACAAAACCTTACCTAACCAATACCCTAACCCTCACCCTTACCCTCAACCACACCCTAAACCTCACCCTAACCCTTACACTCACCCTCACCCTAAACCTCAACCTCACCCTAAATATTACCCTAACCCTAACCCATACCCTACCCCTTACCCAAACCCTCACCCTAACCCTCACCCTAACACTAACGCTCAGCCTAATTCTAACCCTAAACCTCAAGCTCACACTAACTCTCACCCTAACCCTTACACTCGAACTCACCCTAACCTTCAAACTAACCCTAACCTACACACCCTAACCATAACCCTAAAATTCACCCTAAACTTCAGCCTCACCTTCAGCCTAACACTAAACCTAAACCTAATCTTAACCCTAACCCTAACCCTAACCCTAATCCTAAACCTAACCCTCAACCTAAGCCTCACCCTAAACATAACCCTAATGCTAACCCTGAGCCTAAATATCATCCTAAACCTAAACCTAACCCTAACCCTCACCCTATACCTAACCTTCACCATAACCCTAACCCTCACCCCCAACATCACCCTAAACCTTTCCTAACCCTAACACTAACACTCACCCTAAACCTCACCTTAACACTTACCCTAACCCTAATCCTAATCCTAAACCTCACCCTCACACTAAACCTAACCCTAACCCTAACCCTCACCCGAATCCTCAACCTAATTCTAACGCTCAACCTAAACCTAAAACTCCCCTTCAACCCACCCCTCACCCTCACCCTAAACCTTACCCTAACCATTAACCTCACCCTCACCCTAACATTAACCCTCACCCTAACTCTCACACTAAACCTCACCCTCACCCTAACCCTAAACCTATCCCTCAACCTAAACCTCACCATAACCCTAACCCTAACCCAAACATTACCTTACCAAAACCCTCACCATCAAACTCACCCTCACCCTAAACCTCACCCTCAACCTAGCTGTCACCCTAATCCTAACCCTAATCATAACCCTAACCCTCACCCTCACAGTAAACTAACCCTAGCCCTAACCCTCACCCCAACCCTCACCCTAACCCTAAAGCTCACCCTAATCATAACCCTCACCATCACACTAACCCTAATCCTAACCCTAACCCTCACACTAAAACTCACCCTAACCCTAACCCTCACCCTCACCCTCACCCTAAAACTTTCCTAACCCTAACACTAACCCTCACCCTAACCATCAACCTAACACTAACCTTAACCCTAACACTCACCCTAACCCTAAGGCTCACCCTAAGCCTCACCCTAAGCCTTATCATCACCCTCACCCTCACCCTAAAACTTTCCTAAACCTAACACTAACACTCTCCCTAACCCAGACCCTAACACTTACACTCACCCTAATCCTAACTCTAACCTTCACCATCACATTAAACCTAACCCTAACCCTAACCCTCACCCGAACCCTCAACCTAACCCTAACGCTCAACCTAACCCTAAAACTACCTGTCAACCTAACCCTCACCCTCACCCTAACCCTCACATGAAACCTCACCCTCACAGGAACCCTAACCCTAACCCTAACCCCTCACCCTAAACCTCACCCTAACCAAAACCTACACCCTCAACCTCCCCCTCAACCTAAACCTCACCCCCAACTTAGCTGTCACCCCAACCCTAACCCTAATCATAATCCTAACCCTCACCCTCACAGTACGCTAACCCTAACCCTAACACTCACCCTAAACTTAACCCTCACCCTAACCCTCACCCTAACCCTAATTCTAACCCTAACCCTAAACTTAACACTCACCCTAACCCTCACCTCACGCTAAACCTAACCCTAACCCTCACCCTAAGACTACCCCTAACCCTAACCCTCACCCTCACACTTACCTTCAACCTAACCCTTATCCTAACCCTGACGCTAACCCTAACCCTCACCCTAACCCTCACCCAAACCCTTATCCTCACCCTAACCCTAAACTTAACCCTAATCCAAACCCTCACACTAACTCTAACCCTCACCCTAACCCTATCCCTATCCCTCACTCTAAACCTCACCCTAACCTTCACCCTCACCCTAGCCCTCACCCTCACCCTAAACCTCACGTTCACCCTCAACCTCACCCTAAACCTTATCCTCACACTAACCCTAACCCTAACCCTAATCCTAAACCTAACCCTTACCCTCAACCTCACCCTAAACCTAACCCGAACCCTCACCCTGACACTGAACCTCATCCTAACCCTAACCCTAATCCTATCCCAAAGTCTCACCCTTACCCTCACCCAATCCCTAACCTTCACCCTAACCCTCACCTTCACCATGATCCTCACACTAACCCTAACCCTAACACTTTCCTAACTAAAAAACTCACCCTTTCCCTAAGCCACACCCTCAACCTCAACCTCAACCTAACCTAACCCTAACTCTAACCCCACACTCACCTTCAACCTAAGCCTAACCCTAAAAATAACCCTAACCCTTACACTCACACTAATCCTAACCCGAAACCTAACCCGAACCCTAAACCACACCCTAACACACACCTTCACACTAACCCTAAGCCTCAATCTAACCCTAACCCTAAAACTTACCCTAACCGACACCCTCACTTTAGACCACACCCTAACCCTTATCCTAACCCTAATCCTCACCCTAACCCTAACACTCACCCACACCCTAACCCTCACCCTCAACCTAACCCTAACCCTAAACCTCACCCTCACACTAACTCTCACCCTAACCCTTACACTCACCCTCAACCTTACCATCACACCAAACCTAAACTACACCCTAACACTAATCTTAACCCTCACCCTCGACCTCACCCTCACCCACAGCCTAACACTAACCCTAACCCTAATCCCAAGCCTAATCCTCATCCTCACCCTCACATTCACCCTAACCCTTACACTAACCCTCACCCTCACCCTCACCCTAAACTATTCCTAACCCTAACACTAACCCTCACAATATCTCTCACCCTAACACTTACTCTCACCCTAATCCTAACCCTAACCCTCACCGTCACACTAAACCTAACCCTAAAACTACCACTCAACCTAAACCTCACCCTCACCCTAACCCTCAACCTAACCCTTAACCTAACCCTTATCCTAACCTTAACCTTCACCCTAGCCCTCACACGAAACCTCACCCTAACCATAACCATAACCCTAATCCTAACCCAACCCATACCTAAACAAAACCCTCACCCTTAACCTCACCCTCACCCTAAACCTCACCCTCAACCAAGATGTCACCCTTACCCTAACACTAATCCTAAACCTAACGCTCACGTTCACAGTAACCTAAACCTAATCCTAAACCACGCCCTAACCCTCACCCTAACCCTAAAGCTCACTCTAACCCTAACCCTCACCCTCAAACTAACCCTAACCCTAACACTAAACCTCACCCTAAACCTCACCCTAACACTAACCCTCACCCTAACCCTCACCCTAACACTAACCCTCACCCTCACCCTCACTCTAAAACTTTTCTAATCCTAACCCTAACCTCACCCTCACACTAAACCTAACCGTAACCCTAACCCTCACCCAAACACTCAACCTAAACCTAACGCTCAACCTAAACCTAACGCTCAACCTAACCCTAAAACAACCCCTCAACCTAACCCTCACCCTCACCCTAACCCTCACCCTAACCCTTAACCTCAACCTTACCCTAACCTTTACCCTCACCCTAACCCTCACACTAAACCTCACACTCACCCTAACCCTAACCCTATCCCTCACACTAAAACTCAACCTAACCCTAACCATACCCCTAAACTTAACCCAACTCTTACCTAACCAAAACCCTCACCCTCAACCTCACCCTCACCCTAATCCTCACCCTCAACCTAGCTGTCACCCTAACCCTAAGCCTAATCCTAACCCTAACCCTTACCCTCACAGTAACCTAACCCTAATCCTAACCCTCACCCTAAGAGTAACCCTAACCTGAACGCTCACCCTAATCCTAAACCTCACCCTCACACTAATGCTAACCCTAACCCTAACCGTCAGCCTAACCCTCACCCGAAACCTAACCCTCACCCTCACACTCACCCAAAACTTTTCCTAACCCTAAAACTAGCCCTCAGCATCACCCTAAACCTAAACCTAACCATAATCCTCACCCTCACCCTAACCCTAACCCTCATCCTAACCTTCACCCTAACCCTAACCCGCACCCTCACCCTACCCTAAACTTTTTCTAAACCTAAGAGTAAACCTCACATTAAACCTCACCCTAAAACTTACCCTCACCCTAACCCTAACCCTAACCCTAACCCTAACCTTAACCCTAACCCTAACCCTAACCCTCACCCAAACCCTCAACCTCACACTAACACTCAACCTAACACTAAAACTACCCTCAACCTAAACCTCACCCTCACGCTAACCCTCACCATAATGCTTAACCTCACCCTTACCCTAACAATTACCCTCACGCTAACCCTCACACTAATCTTCACCCTCACCCTAACCCTAACCCTAAACTTCACCCTAAACCTCACCCTAACCCTAACCCTAACTAATCCTAACCCAACCCTTACCTAACCAAAACCCTCACCCTCCACCTCACCCTCACCCTAAACCTCACCCTCAACCTAGCTGTCACCCTAACCCTAACCCTAATCCTACCCCTAATCCTCACCCTCACAGTAACCTAAACCTAACCCTAACACTCATCCTAACCCTCACCCTAACCCTAACGCTATCCCTAACCCTAAACCTACGGCTCAACCTAATACTCACTCTCACACTAACTTTCACCCTAACCTTAACCCTCACCCTCAACCTCACCCTAAACCTTTCTTAAACCTAACACTAACTCTCACCCTAACCCTCACCCTAACACTTACCCTCACCCTAATCCTAACCCTAACCATCACCCTCACACTAAAACTAACCCTAACCCTAACCCTCACCCAAACCCACAACCTAACCCTAATGCTTAACCTAACCCTAAAACTACCCCTCAACCTAACCCTCACCCTCACCCTAACCCTCACCCTAATCCTTAACATCAACCTTACCCTAACCTTTACGCTCACCCTAACCCTCACCCTAAACCTCACACTCACCCTAACCCTAAACCTACCCCTCACCCTAACCCTAACCCTAACCATAATCCTAACTCAACTCTTACCTAACCAAAACCGTCAGCCTCACGCTCACCCTCACCCTAAACCTCACCCTTAACCTAGCTGTCACCCTAACTCTAACCCTAATCCTAACCCTAACCCTCACCCTCACAGTAACCTAATCCTAACCCTAACACTCACCCTAAACCTCACCCTCAACCAAATGCTCACACTAACCCTAAACCTGCGCCTCAACCTAACCCTCACCCTCAACCTAACCCAGAACCTCACCCTCAACCTTACCCAGAACCTCACCCTCACCCTAACCTTAACCCTCACCCTAACCCTCACACTAAAGCTAACCCTCACACTAACCCTAACCCTACCCATCATCATAACCCTAACCCTAACCATAATCCTAACCCAACCCTTACCTAACCAAAACTTAAACCCTCAACCTGACCCTCACACTAAAGCTCAACCTCAACCTAGCTGTCACCCTAACCCTAACCCTAATCCTAAACCTCACCCTCAACTTAACTCTCACCCTAATCCTTATCCTCACCATCACCCTCACCCTAACCCTAACCCCCACCCTCACCCTAAACGTCTCCCTGAACCTAACCCTAACCGTCAACTTCACCCTAGCCCTCACCCTAACCCTAACCCTAAGCCTAAAACTCCCCCTCACCCTAACCCTAATGCTCACCCTCACCCTAACCCTCACCCTAACCCTTACCCTCACACTAACCCTAAAGCTCATCCTTACCCTAACACTCATCCTAACCCTTAACCTCACCCTAAACCTCACCCTCACCCTAATCCTGAGCCTAACCCTAACTCTAACCTTAACCCTCACACTAACCCTCACCCTCACCCTCAACCTAACCCTAACCCTAACCCTCACCTCACACTTACCTTCAACCTAAATCTTACCCTAACCTTGACGCTAACCCTAACCCTCACCGTCACCCTAACCCTCACCCTAACCCTTATCCTCACCCTAACCCTAAACTTAACCCTAATCCAAACCCTCACACTAACTCTAACCCTGACCCTAACTCTATCCCTATCCCTCACCCTAAACCTCACCCTAACCTTCACCCTCACCCTAGCCCTCACCCTCACCCTAAACCGCACGCTCACCCTCACCCTCACCCTCACCCTTACCCTCATGCTAACCCTAACCCTAACCCTAATCCTAAACCTAACCTTACCCTCAACCTCACCCTAACCTTAACCCTAACCCTCAGCCTCACACTCACCCTCACCCTAACTCTAACCCTAATCCTATCCTGAACTCTCACCGTAAACCTCACCCAAAACCTAACCTATACCCTAATCCTCACCATCACCATAATCCTCACCGTAACCCTAACCCTAACACTTTCTTAACTAAAACATTCACCCTCACCTTAACCCTCACCCTCAAACTCACCCTAACCTAACCCTAACTCTAACCCTCACCCTCACCTTAGCCCTCACCCTAACCCTAATCCTAACCATAATCCTCACCCTAACCCAACACTCACCCGCACCCTAAACCTCAACCTCAACCTAACCCTCACCCTCACCCTAACCCTCACCCTAATCCTTAACATCAACCTTACCCTAACCTTTACGCTCACCCTAACCCTCACCCTAAACCTCACACTCACCCTAACCCTAAACCTACCCCTCACCCTAACCCTAACCCTAACCCTAATCCTAACTCAACTCTTACCTAACCAAAACCGTCAGCCTCACGCTCACCCTCACCCTAAACCTCACCCTTAACCTAGCTGTCACCCTAACTCTAACCCTAATCCTAACCCTAACCCTCACCCTCACAGTAACCTAATCCTAACCCTAACACTCACCCTAAACCTCACCCTCAACCAAATGCTAACACTAACCCTAAACCTGCGCCTCAACCTAACCCTCACCCTCAACCTAACCCAGAACCTCACCCTCAACCTTACCCAGAACCTCACCCTCACCCTAACCTTAACCCTCACCCTAACCCTCACACTAAAGCTAACCCTCACACTAACCCTAACCCTACCCATCATCATAACCCTAACCCTAACCATAATCCTAACCCAACCCTTACCTAACCAAAACTTAAACCCTCAACCTGACCCTCACACTAAAGCTCAACCTCAACCTAGCTGTCACCCTAACCCTAACCCTAATCCTAAACCTCACCCTCAACTTAACTCTCACCCTAATCCTTATCCTCACCATCACCCTCACCCTAACCCTAACCCCCACCCTCACCCTAAACGTCTCCCTGAACCTAACCCTAACCGTCAACCTCACCCTAGCCCTCACCCTAACCCTAACCCTAAGCCTAAAACTCCCCCTCACCCTAACCCTAATGCTCACCCTCACCCTAACCCTCACCCTAACCCTTACCCTCACACTAACCTAAAGCTCATCCTTACCCTAACACTCATCCTAACCCTTAACCTCACCCTAAACCTCACCCTCACCCTAATCCTGAGCCTAACCCTAACTCTAACCTTAACCCTCACACTAACCCTCACCCTCACCCTCAACCTAACCCTAACCCTAACCCTCACCTCACACTTACCTTCAACCTAAATCTTACCCTAACCTTGACGCTAACCCTAACCCTCACCGTCACCCTAACCCTCACCCTAACCCTTATCCTCACCCTAACCCTAAACTTAACCCTAATCCAAACCCTCACACTAACTCTAACCCTGACCCTAACTCTATCCCTATCCCTCACCCTAAACCTCACCCTAACCTTCACCCTCACCCTAGCCCTCACCCTCACCCTAAACCGCACGCTCACCCTCACCCTCACCCTCACCCTTACCCTCATGCTAACCCTAACCCTAACCCTAATCCTAAACCTAACCTTACCCTCAACCTCACCCTAACCTTAACCCTAACCCTCAGCCTCACACTCACCCTCACCCTAACTCTAACCCTAATCCTATCCTGAACTCTCACCGTAAACCTCACCCAAAACCTAACCTATACCCTAATCCTCACCATCACCATAATCCTCACCGTAACCCTAACCCTAACACTTTCTTAACTAAAACATTCACCCTCACCTTAACCCTCACCCTCAAACTCACCCTAACCTAACCCTAACTCTAACCCTCACCCTCACCTTAGCCCTCACCCTAACCCTAATCCTAACCATAATCCTCACCCTAACCCAACACTCACCCGCACCCTAAACCTCAACCTCAACCTAACCCTCACCCTAACCTTAACCCTAAACCTCACATTCACCCTCACACTCACCCACAGCCTAACACTAACCCTAACCCTAATCCTCACCCGCAGCCTAATACTCATCCTAACCCTTCCCCTCAACTAACCCTTATACTCACACACACCCTAACCCTTACCCTAACCCTAATGTTAACCCTAATACTCACCCTCACACTAACCCTCACCCTAACCCTTATTCTCACCCTAACCCTAACCCTCACTGTAACCCTTACGCTCACACTAACCCTAACCCTAACCCTCAACCTCACACTCACCTTCAACCTCACCCTAAACCACACCCTCACCCTAATCCTAACTCTAAACATGACCCTCACCCTAAACCTAACCCCCAACCTAATCCTAACCCTAAACTTAACCCTCACCCTCACCCTAACCCTAACACTAAACATACCTCTCAACCTCACACTCACCCTAACCCTAAACCTAACCCTAAACATAAAAATAACCATAAACCTAACCCTAACCCTAACCCTCTCACTAAGCCTTACTCTCACACTAACCCTAACTGTAGCCCTCACCCTAACCCTCACCCTCAGGCTAACCCTCACCCTAACCCTAAACCAAAGCCTCACACTCATCCTAACCATCTCCATAACACTAAACCTAAACCTCACCCTCACCCTAATCTCACCCTCACCCTAAACCTAATCCTAACCCTAATCCTCACTTAACCCTAACCCTCACCCTCAGACTAACCCTCACCCTCACCCTAACCCTCACCCTAACCCTAACCCTAACTCTAAACCTAAACATCACTTTCACCCTAACCCTCACACTAAACCTAACCTTCACCCTAATGCTAACCCTAACCCTCACTCTCACCCTCACCCTCAGCCTAACCCTAACCCTAATCCTAACCCTAAACCTCACCCTCACCCTCACCCTCTCCCTAAACCGCACCCTAACCCTCACACTAACCGTTACCCTCACCCTCATCCTAACCTTAACCGTACCCGAACCCCAACCCGAAACCGAACACTAACCCCCAACCTCACCCTTAATATAACCCTAACCGTGACCCTCACCGTACCCCTAACCCTAAACCTCTGTGTAAACCTAACCCTCATTCTAGCCCTCACCCTCACCCTAATCCTCACCCTAACCTTAACCCTAACACATTCCAAACTAAAACACTTACCCTCACTCTCACTCTCACCCTAACCCTTACCCTCACCTAAACCTAACCCTCACACTCACCCTAACCCTCACCCTCTCCCTAATCCGAACTCTACCCTCAGCCTAACCCTAAAACTAACACTAACCCTCACCCTCACCCTAACCCTTACTCTCACTCTAACCCTAACCCTCACCCTAAATCTTACCCTCACCCTAATCCTAACCCTAACCCTCACCCTCACCTTAATCCTAACCCTAAACCTCACCCTAACCCACAAATTAACCCTAATGGTCACGCTAACCCTCACCCTACAACTCAAACTAAGCCTCATCCTAAACCTAAACCTAAGCCTCACCCTAACCCTAACCCTCACCCTAACACTAGCCGTAAACACTCACCCTCGCCCTCACACTCAGCCTAATCATAAACCTAACCAAAAACCTAACCCTAAACCTCACCCTCACCCTCAAACTCACCCTAACCCTAACACTAAACATAACTCTCACCCTCAAACTCACCCTCACCCTAAACCTAATTCTAACCGTAAAAATAACCCTAAACCTAACCCAAACCCTCTCACTAAACCTTACCCTCACACTAACCCTAACCATACCGTTCACGCTAAACCTCAAACTCACCCTAAACCTAACCCTCACCCTCACCCTAACCGTAACCCTCACCCTCAACTTAGCCCTCACCATAACCCTAATCCTAACCCTAATCCTCACCGTAACCCTAACCCTCTCCTTCACCCTAACCCTCACCCTCAACCTAACCTTCACCCTCACCCTAACCCTCAACTTAGCCTTCACACTCACCCTAACCTTTACCCTCACCCTAACGTTAACCCTAACCCTAATCCTAAATCCAACACTCACCCTTTCGCTCACCCTAACACTAACCCTAACCTTCACCCTCAACCTCAACTTCACCCTAACCCTAACCCTAACCCTCAAACTAACCCTAACCCAGACCCTAAGCCTAACCCTAAACCTCACCCTCACCCTCACCCTCAACCTAACCCTAACCCTAACACTCACCCTAACCCTCACATTAACACTCATGCTAACCCTAAACCTCAATCTCACTCTACCCTCATCCTAACCCTTACCATCTCCCTAACCCTATCCCTAACCATAACCCTCACACTAAACCTAACCCTCACTCTGACCCTAACCCTACCCCTCACACTAACCCTAAACCTAACCCTAATCTGCATCCTCAACCTAACCCTTACCCTCACCCTAACCCTCACCCTAAAATTAACACTAACCCTAACCCAAACCTTAACTTTAAACATCACCCTAACCCTTACCCTAAGCCTAACCCTCACCCTCATCCTAACCCTCACCCTAACAATTACTGTCATCCTAGCCCTAACCCTAATCCTAACCCTCACCTTAACTGTTACCCTCACTCTAACCCTATCCCTAACCCTAAAAATACCCCTCACCCTAACCCTCATCCTAACCCTAACCATAACCCTAATCCCCACCCTGACCCTAACCCTAACCCTAACCCTAACCGTCACCCTCACCCTACCCTAAACTTCTGGGACAACCTCACCCTCACCTTCACCCTCACCCTCACCCTAAACCTCACACTCAACCCAGCCCTCAGCCGAACACTAACCCTAACCCTAACCCTCACCCTCACCCTAATCCTAACCCTATCCCTAACCCTCACACTAACCCTAACCCTCACACTAACACTAAGCCTGCCCCTCACACTAACCCTCATCCTAAACCTAATATTAACCCTCACCCTCACCCTAAACCTAACCCTAACCCTCACAGTAACCCTAAAACTCACACTCACCCTCAGCCTCAACCTAACCCTACCCCTCACCCTAAACCTCATCCTAACCCGAAGTCTAACCCTAACACTCACACTAATCCTAAACCAAACCCTAAACCTCACCCTCACCCTCACTATCAGCCGAACACTAAACCTAACCCTAACCCTCAACCTAGCCTAACCCTCACCTACATCCTAAACCTCACCCACACCCTCACCCTCACCCTAACCCTCACCCTAACCCTAGCCTTCAGCCTAACCCAAAACCTAACCCGAACACTAAACCTAACCATCACCCTAACCCTCACCCTCATGCTAACCTTACCCGAAACCTAACCCAAACCCTACCCCTCAACCTAACCCTAACCCTCACCCTCATCCTAACCCTGACCATTACACTTACCCTCACGGTAGCCCTAATCCTAACTCAAACCCTCACACTAACCCTACCCCTCACACTAACTCTAACCCTACCCCTCACCCTAACCCACATCCTAAATCTAATGCTAACCCTAACACTCATCCTAACCCTAATCCTGACCGTAACCCTCACCCTCACACTCACCCTCAACCTAGACCTCACCCTAATCCTAACTCTAACCCTAACACTCACCCAAACCCTAAATCTAACACTAACCCTAAACCTTAACCTCAAACTCAACGTCACCCTAACACTCACCCTAACCCTATCCCTAAACCACACCCTAACCCTCACCCTCACCCGAAACCTCATCCTAAACCTAACTCTAACCATGACCCTCACGCTAACCCTAACCCTCACTCTCATGCTCAGCCTAAACCTAAGCCAAACTCTAATCGAACCCTAAGCCTCACTCTCACCCTCACCCTAACCCAAACACTAATCCTAACCCTAAGCCTCACCCTCAGACTCACCCTAAACCTAAACCTAAATATAACCCTCAACCTAACCATAACCCTCACCCTAAACCTAACCGTGAGCCTCACCCTAACCCTAACCCTAACCCTAACTCTCATCCTCACACTAACACTCCCCCATACCCCTAACCCTATCGCTAACCCTCACCCTCATCCTAACCCTCACACTTTCCCTTATCCTCACGGTAACCCTAATGCTAACCCTAACCTTATCCCTCACAATAACCCTAGCCCACACCCTAACCCTCCACCTAAACCTAACCCTAATCCTAACTCTCACGCTAACCCTAAACCTCACCTCATGCTAAGCCTTACCCTAACCCAAACCCTAATCCTAACCCTAAGCCTCACCCTCAGCCTCACCCTAACCCTAAAAGAAAACCTAACCCTCACCCTAAACTCTCCTCCTAACCCTAACCTTAACCCTAACCCTAACCCCAAACCTCACCCTCACCCAAACCCTAACCCTAACCCTCACCCTAAACCTCACCCTAACCCTAAAAATGACCCTAACCCTCACCCTCCCAATAAACCTCACCCTAAACCTTAACCTCACCCTAATGCTCACACAAACCTTAACCCTAACCCTCATCCTTAACCGAACCCTAACTCTCACATGAACCCTAACCTCACGGTTACCCTCACCCTCACCCAAAACATCCCACTTACCCTTACTATCACCCTAACCCTAACCCTAACAATCTCCCTAAACCTAACCCTCGCTCTAACACTCAAACTCACCCTAACCCTCAACTTAACCCTTAACCTCACCCTCACCCTAACTCTAACACTCTCCCTAACCCTAACCTTAAACATCACCCTAAACCTAACCCTCACTCTCATCCTTAACACTCAGCCTAACAATTACCCTAACCCTAACCCTAACTGTAACCCTAACCCTCACCCTCACCTAACCCTTACCCTCTCCCTAACCCTAACCCTAACCCTACCCCTCACCTTAACCCACATGCTAACACTAACCTTAACAGTACTCCTCAACCTGACCCTAACTCTAACCCTAACACTAACTCTAACCTTCACACTCAAGCTAACACTCTAACCCTCACCCTACCGTAATCCTTACCGACACCCTAACCATCACCTTCACCCTCACCCTAAACCACACTCTCACAGTAGCCATCAGCCTAACCCTAACCCTAACCCTAACACTCACCCTAATCCTAACCCTCACCCTAACCCTTACCTTCATCCTAACCCTCACAATAACCCTTACCCTCAACCTGAACCTAACCCTAAACCTAACCCTCACACTTACGCTTACCCTCACCCTAACCCTCACCCTCACCATTTCCCTAAACCTATCCCTCACCCTAACCCTCACCCTCACCCTAAACATCACCCTAATTCTGACCCACACCCTAATCCTAAACCTAAACCTCACCCTAATGCTAAACCTCACCCTAAACTTCACCCACACTCTAATCCTCACCCTAACCCAAACCCTAAATCTTACCCTAACCCTAATCCTCACCCTCACCCTCACCCTCATCTTAAGCCAAACCCTAACCCTAATCCTAACACTAACTCTCATCCTCACCCTAAACTTAACCCTAACCGTTACCCTAACCCTCACCCTCATCCTCATCCTAACCCTAACCATAACCCTAACCCTAATTCTAACCCTCAAACTAACCCTAACCCTAACCCACACCCTAACCGTCATCCTAACCCTAACACGAACCCTAACAGTAACTTTCATGCTAGACCTCACCCTAAACTTAACCCTAATCCTAACGCTCATCCTTACCCTAACCCTCAGCCTAACAATTGCCCTCAGCCTCACCCTAACCCTAACCCTCACACTAACCCGAAACTTCACCCTAGCCCTCACGATAAACCTAATCCTAGCCATCAACCTAACCCTAACGCCAACCCTCACACATACCCTAAGCCTCACCCTCACACTAACCCTCACTGTCAACCTAACCCTCACCCTAACCCTAACCCTCACCCACACCCTAATCCTCATCTTCACCCTCAACTTCAAACTCACCCTAACCCTAACCCTCAACCTAACCCTATCACTCACCCTCATCCTAAGCCTCACCCTAAACATTACCCTCACCCTAACCATAACCCTAAACCTAACCCTCACACTAACCCTAACCCTCACCGTAACCCTAACCCTAACCCTCACCCTAACCCTCATCCTGACTCTAATCCTCACCCTAAACCTAACCCTAAGCCTAACCCTCAGCCTCACCATAAACCTCACCGTCACTCTAACACTCACCCTAACCCTAACCCTCACCCACACCCTAACCCTTAACCTCACTCTCACCCTCACCCAACACCTCATCCTTAACCTAGCCCTCACCGTAACCCTAAACCTAAATCTTACCTAACCGAAAACCTCACCCTCACCCTAACACTAACCCTAACCCGCACCCTCAACCTAACCCTCACTCTAAACATTAACCTCAACCTAATCCTCACACAAAACCTAACCCTAACCCTGATCCTCACCCTAACCCTCACCCTCACTTGAACCCTCACCTCATGGTAACCCTCACCCTCACCCAAAACATCACCCTAACCCTAACCCTCACCCTAACCATAACGCTAACCCTCTCCGTAAGTCTAACCCTCCCTCTAACCCTCAAACTCAACCTAATCCTCAACCTAAACATAACCCTAACACTTACCTAACCCAAAATCTCACCCTCACCCTCACCTTAACCCTCACCCTCACTGTAGCCCTCAGCCTAACCCTAACCCTAACCCTAAAACTCACCTTCACACTCACCCTCACCCTCAGACTATACCTAACCCTAAAAATAATCCTAACCCTACACTTTACCCTGAACCTCACCCTCACCCTAACCCTAACCCTCACCCTAACCCTAACCCTAAACCAAACCCTAACCCTCACCCTAACCCTAAAACTCACCCTGACCCTTACCCTAAACCAAACTGTAAACCTAACCCTCACCCAACCCCTCAACCTAACCCTAACCTAACCATCACCCTCACCCTAAACTTAAACCTCACCCTAACCCTAATCCTAAACCTATCCCTAACACTAACCCTAACCCTCTCCCTAACCCTCACCCTAACCATAATCCTAACCTTAAACTTCACCCTAACCCTAACACTCACCTCATCCTAACCCTCAACGTAAACCTTACCCTCACCCTAAATCTAACACTAAACCTAACCCTCAACCTCAAACTAACCCTAATTCTAAAACTCACCCTATCCCTAATCCAAACCCCAAAACTCACCCTCACCCTAACTTTCACCCGAACCCTTACCCTCACCTTAAACCTCACAATAACACTAACTCTAACCCTAACCCTAACCCTCACACTAACCCTAACCCTAACCCTAACCCTAAACATCACCGTAACCCTCACTCTCACCCTAACCCTAAACCGCACCTTCATCCTAACCCTCACCCTAACCTTTACCCTCACCCTAACTTTAGCTCTAACACTCTCCCTAACCCTCACCCTCCTTCTAACCCTCAAACTCAACATAACCCTCACCCTAAAACTTATCCTCACCCTAAACCTCAAGCTAAGCCTAACCCTAACACTAACACTAACCCTAAACATAAACACCCTAAACCTAACCCTCACCCTCATGCTAACACTCAGCCTAACAATTACCCTAACCCTAACCCTAAACGTAACCCTAACCCTGACCCTCACCAAACACTTACCCTCACCGTAAACCTAACCCTAACCCAACCCCTCACCCTAACCCTCATGCTAACCCTAACCTTAACAGTAATCCTCACCCTGACCCTAAACCTAATCCTAAATCTACCCCTCATCCTCACGCTAACACTCTAACCCTCACCCTACCCTAATCCTCACGGACAACCTAACCCTCACCCTCACCCTCACCCTAAACCTCACCCTCACATTACCCATCAGCCTAACCCTAACCCCAAACCTAACACTCACCATAATCCTAACCCTAACCCTAACTCTCACCTTTGCCTAACCCTCACAATAACCCTTACCCTGAACCTAAAACTAACCCTAAACCTAACCCTCACACTAAACCTTACCCCAACCCTAACCCTCACCCTCACCCTAACCCTAACCCTCACCCTAAGCCTCACTCTAATCCTAAACCTAACCCTAACCCTCAGCCTCATCCTAACCCTCACCCTTACCCTTACCCTCACGGTAACCCTAACCCTAACGCTAAACCTAAGACTCACACTAACTCTAACCCTCACACTAACACTCACCCTCAGTCCAACCCTAACCCTCACACTAAAACTTACCCTCACCCTACCCTAACACTAACCCTAATCCTAACACTCACCAAAACCGTAACCCTAACACTAACACTAAACCTAACCCTAACCCTCACCCTCACCCTAACACTAACCCTAACCTTTACCATAAACCTAACCCTCAAACTCACTGTCACCCTAACACTCACCCTAACCCTTACACTCACCTACACCCTAACACTCACCCGAACACTCACCCTAACTCTAAACCTCACCCTCACACTAAACATCACCCTAACCCTAACCCGCACCCTAAACCTAACCCTAACCCTCACGATCACCCTAAAACTAACACTCAATCTCACCCTAACTCTAAGCCTAACGCTAACCCTAACACTAATCCTAAACATAACACTCACCCTCACACTAAACCTAAACATATCACTAAACCTCACCCTCACACTCACCCTAAACCTAACACTAACCATCACCCTCACCCTAACCCTAAACAAAACCCAACCCTAACCCTCACCCTAACCCTAACCCTCACCCTCACCCTAACCCTCACCTCAACCTTAACCCTAAACTTCATCCTCACCCTAACTCGCACCCTCACCCTAAACCTATGCCTAACCCTCACCCTCAACCTAAACCTAACCCTGAAACTAACCCTCACGCTAACCCTACCCTCACCCTCATCCTCAGCCTAACCTTAACCCAAATCCTAAACCTAACCCTCAGCCTCACCCTCACCCTCACCCTAACGCTAAACCCAAACATAACCCTCACCCTCACCGTCACCCTCACCCAAACCCTAAACCTAACCCTAACACTCACCATAACCTAACCATTACCCTCACCCTAATCCTAACCCTAACCCTAACCCTAACCCTTACCCTAAACCTAACCCTAACATTAACGCTAACCCTCAAGCTAAACCTAAACCTAAGCTTAACCCTAATGCTAACCCTCCCCCTCCCCCTAACCCTCAACCTAACACTTACCCTCATCCTCACCCTAACCCTCACAATAAACATAACCCTCACCCTAACCCTACCACTAACCCTCACCCTCACACTCACGCTCACCCTCAGCCTAACCCTAACCCTAACACTAATCTTAACACTAACCCTCATCCTCAGCCTCAAACTCAAACTAAGCCTAAACCTAACCCTCACCCTAAAAGAAACCCTGACCCTAACATGAACCATAACCCACACCCTATCCCTCACTCTAACCCTAACCCTCCCCATAACCCTAACCTTACCACTCACCTTAACACTTATCCTAACCCAAACCCTAACCCTAACACTCATCCTCACCCTCAGCCAAACCCTAAACCTAACTCTAATCCTAACCCTATAACTCACCCTCATCCTCACACTAATTCTAACCCTAACCCTAACCTTAACCCTCAACCTCACCCTAACTCTAACTCTAATTTTCACCATAATCCTAGCCCTCACCCGAACCCTAACCCTAACCGTCAACCTGACCCTAAATCTAAACCTCACCCTAACCAGCAACCTAACCCTAACTCTAACCCTAAACCTAAACCTCACCCTAAACCTCACCTTAACCCTTACCCTCACTCTAACCCTAACCTTAACCCTAACCCTCACACTAATCCTAACCTTCATTTTAACCCTAAGTATACCGCTCATCCAAACCCTCACCCTAACATTAATACGAACCCTAAACTTCACCCTAACCCTAACCTTAACACTCACCCTCACTCTAACCCTCCCTGTCATACTAACCCTCACCTTTAACCTAACCCTCACCCACAACCCAACCCTCACCCTCACCGTATACCTAACCCTAACCCTAACCCTAATCCTCACCCTCAACCTCACCCTCAACCTAACCCTTACCCTAACCCTCACACTAACCCTCACCCTAACACTCATGCTAAACCTAAACCTCACTCTCACCCTACCCTCATCCTAACCCTGACCCTCACGCTAACTCTATCCCTAACCATAACACTCACACTAAACCTAACCCTCACCCTAACCCTAACCCTACCCCTCACACTATCACTAAACCTAACCCTAACCCTAAACCTCACCCTAACCCCAAGACTAATCCTAACGCTCACCATCACCCTAGCCCTCACCCTAACCCGAATCCTAACCCCAACCCTCACCCTAACCCTAAAACTCACCCTAACCCTAAACCTCACCCTCACCCTAACCCTTACCCTAAACCTAACCCTAACATTAACCCTAACTCTCACCCTAAACCTATCCCTTAACTTAACCCAAACCCTCACCCTAACCCTCACCCTAACCCTAACCCTAACCCTCCCTCTCATCCTTACCCTGAACCTAACCCTTACCCTCATCCTCACCCTAACCCTCACAATAAACCTATCCTCTTTCTAACCCTAACACTAAGAATCACCCGCACCCTCACACAGACCCTCAGCCTAATCCTAATCCTAACCCTAATCCAAACACTAACCCTCACCCTCACTCTCAACCTAACCCTAACCTGAACACTAACCCTCCCCTCACACTCACCCTCACCCTCAACTTAAACATCAGCCTCACCCTCACCCTCAACCTAACCCTAACAGTAACCCTAAAAACACACTAAACCTCACCCTGACCCTAAACCACAACCTAACCCTTACCCTCACCCTAAACCTCAACCTCACTCTAGCCCTTACCCTAATCCTAACTCTAATCCTAACCCTCACCCTAACCCTAACCCTCACCCTAACCCTAACCCTCACCCTAACCCTCACCCTCATCCTAAATATCACCCTAAACCTTATCCTCATCCTCATCCTAAACTTCACACTAACACTAACCCTCACCCTAACCCTAACCCTACCCCTCACCTTAAACCTTATGCTAACCCGAAGCCTAACCCTAACACTCACCGTAACCCTAACCCTAAAACTAACACTTAATTCTGACCCTCAGCCTAACCCTAACTCTAACCCTAATGCTAACCATATTCCTCACCCTCACACTCACCCTAATGCTAACCCTAACCCTAAGCCTAAATATACCCCCACCCTAACCCTCATCCTAACCCTAAACCTAACCCTAACCCTCACCCTCACCCTCACCCTCAGCCTAAACCTAACCCTCACCCTAAAGCTAACCTTCACCCTACCCTAACCCTAACACAACCCCAATTCTAACCCTGACCCTATCCCTAACCGTAACCCTAACCCTAAACCTCACCCTCACCCTTACCCTCAATCTCACCCTAACCCCCACCCTAACCCTAAACATCACCCACACTCTAACCCTCATCCTCACCTGAACACTCCCTGAACACTACCCCTAATCCTAACCCTTACCCTAAAAATCACACTAAACATAACCCTCAACCTAACCCTAGCACTAACTCTCACGCTAACCTTTACCCCCACCCGAACACTCGCCCTCACCCTGATCCTCAGCCTAAACCTAAACCTAACCCTAAACCTCACTCTAACCCTAATCCTAACCTTAAAGCTAACCCTACCCTAACCCTAACCCTCAACCTCACACTAACCGTAACCGTAACCCTCACACTAAACCTAACCCTCACCTTTACCCTAACCCTCACTCTCACCCTAACCCTAACCCTCACCCTCAACCTAATTCTAACTGTTACCCTTACCCTCACCCTCACCCTAACCCTCACACTAACCCTAACCCTAAACCTAACCCTAACCCTAACCCTAATTCTCACACTAAACCTAAACCTCAACCTAACACTAACCCTAACCCTAAACTTCACCCAAACACTTACCCTCAACCTAACCCTAATTTTAACCCTAACCTTATCCCTCAGAGTAAAACTAATACTCACACTAAACCTAACCCTAACCCTCAGCCTAAACCTAAACCTAACCCTCACCCTTATCCTCAGCCAAACCCTAACTTTAACCCTAATCCTAAACCTCACACTGACCTTAACCCTCAACATAACCCGAACACTATCCCTCACACTAAACCTCACCCTAACAATCACCCTAGCACTCACAATCACCCTAAACTTTACCCTCACCCTAACCTTAACGCTAACCATAATCCTAAATCCAACCCTCACCTTCTCGCTCATCCTAACACTAACCCTAAACCTGACCCTCAACCTCACCCTCACCCTAACACTAACCCTCACACTAACCCTAACCCAGACCCTAAGCCTAACCATAACCCTCACCCTCACCCTCAACCTAACCCTAACCCTAACCCTCACACTAACCCTAACACAGACCCTAAGCCTAACCCTAACCCTAACCCTCACCCTCAACCTAACCCTAACCCTAACACTCACCCTAACCCTCACATTAACATTCATGCTAACCCTAAACCCCAATCTCACTCTACCCTCATCCTAACCCTTACCGTCACCCTAAACCTATCCCTAACCATAACCCTCAAACTAAACCTAACCCTCACTCTGACCCTAACACTACCCCTCACAATAACCCTAAACCTAACCCTAATCCACATCCTCAACCTAACCCTTACCCTCACCCTAACAATCTCCCTAAAATTAACCCTAACCCTAACCCAAACCTTAACCTTAAACATCACTCTAACCCTTACCCTAACCCTAACCCTCACCCTCATCCTAACCCTCACCCTAACAATTACCGTCATCCTAACCCTAACCCTAAACCTAACCCTCACCCTCACCTTAACTGTTACCCTCAATCTAACCCTATCCCTAACCCTAAAACTACCCCTCACCCTATCCCTCATCCTAACCCTAACCATAACCCTAATCCCCATCCTGACCCTAACCCTAACCCTAACCCTAACCCTCACCCTAACCCTAGCCCTCAGCCTAAACCTAAACCTAACCCTAACACTAACCCTAACCATCACCCTCACCTAATCCTCACCCTCACCCTAACCTTAAGCCTAACCTAAACACTCACCCTAACACTCAACCAAACCCTAATCCTAACACTAAACCTAACAATCACCCTAACCCTCAACCTAAACCTAACCCTAACCCTAACTCTCACACTAACCCTAAACCTCACCCTCATGCTCAGCTTTACGCTAACCCAAAACCTAATCCAAACCCTAAGCCTCCCCTTCAACCTCACACTAACCCAAACCCTAATCCAAATACTTAGCTTCAGCCTCAGCATCACGTAACCCTAAAACTAATCCTAATCATCTCCAAAACCCTAACCCTCACCCTAAACATAACCGTGGCCCTCTCCCTAACCCTAACCCTTACCCTAAACCTAACCCTAACATTAACCCTAACCTTCACCCTAAACTAACCCGAACCTTAAACCTAACCCTCATGCTAACCCTCACCTTAACCCTAACCCTAACCCTAACCCTCCCCCTCACCCTATCCCTCAACCTATTCCTTACCCTTATCCTCACCCTAACCCTCACAATAAACCTAACCCTCACCCTAATACTAAAACTAACCCTCACCCTCACCCTCACGCTCACCCTCATCCTTACCCTAACCCTAAGCCTAAGCCTAACCCTAACCCTAATCTTATCCCTAATCCTCACCCTCTCCTTCACCCTAATTCTAACACTAACCCTAACCCTCACCCTCACCCTAAACCTAACTCTAACATTCACCCTAACCCTAACACTCATCCTCAGCCTAACCCTCACCCTCACCCTCACCCTAACTCTAAACCTCACCATAACAATCAACCTAAACCTAACTCTAACCCTAACCCTTAACCTCACCCTAAACCTCACCCTAACCCTTACCCTCACTCTAACCCTAACCCTAACCCTAACCCTCACACTAATCCTAACCCTCAACTGAACCCTAAAATTACCCCTCACCTTAACCCTCACCCTAACACTAATACGAACCCTAGCCATCACACTAACCCTAGCCTTAAACATTGCCTTCACTCTAACCCTCCCCGTCAACCTAACCCTCACCGTAAACCAACCCTCACCAACAACCCAACCCTGACCCTCACCCAACCATCACCTTATCCCTAAACCTAAACGTAACCCTCAAACTAACATTCATTCTAAGCTTAAAATTCAAGCTCACCTTACCCTTATTGTAACCCTTAACCTCACCCTAACCCTATCCCTAACCATAACCCTCACACTAAACCTAACCCTCACCCTAACCCTAACCCTACCCCTCACACTAACCCTAACCGTAACCCTAATCCGCACCCACAACTTAACCCTTAAACTCACCCTAAACCTCACAATCACCCTAACCCTAACCCTAACTCTAACCTAAACTTTAAACATAACCCTAACCCTAACACTCACCCTCATCCTAACCCTCACCCTAAAAATACCCTTACCCTAAACCTAACCCTAACCCAAACCCTCACCCTCACCCAAACCTTAACCTCACCTTAACCCTAAACCTAACCCTAAACCTACCCCTCACCCTAACCCTCATCCTAACCCTAACCGTAACCCTAATCCTCAACCTGACCCTAAACCTAACCCTAACCATAACCCTAACCCTCACCCTCACCCTAACCCTAGCATCCCCCGAACCCTCACCCTACGCTAATCCTCACCTACAGCCTAACCCTCACCCTCACCCTCACCCTCAGCCTAACCCTCACCCTAAACCTAGCCCTCAACCTGACCCTAACCCTAACCCTAACCCTCACACTAACCCTATCCCTCACCGTAACCCTCATCCTAAAACTAACCCTAAACCTCTCCCTCACCCTCAACCTCAACCTATCCCCAAACCTAGCCCTCACCCTAACCCTCATGCTAACCCTAACCCTAACCCTAACACTCAAACTAATCCAAAACCTAACCCTAAAGCTCACCCTCAGCCTAACACTAACCCTCACCCTAAGCCTTAACCTCACCCTTCCCTAACCA